>NC_044983.1:47515320-47868668 GCF_008728515.1 Papio anubis | reverse complement strand
TTCCTGGTGACTGCTGCTGCAGCTTCCCAGTGGCACCCAGCCCACCTGCCCATTCTCCGCAGAGCAGTTGGGACCTTTGAAAGTGTGGCTTGGGTCTCATCACTCACCTGCTCATGGCTCTCAAGACTCCCTGCTGCACCTTGAATGAAAGTCAACTCCTTATCATAGCCTAAGACACCTACCTCTCTCTGGATAAACTGGAGGCTGCAAGAAGAAACAGAGAGGAAGAGAAGGTTGGAAACAGTAGACTGCAGCCACATTGCAGTGGCCCCGGAATAGGAGCCATTCATGATCACTAGAGTACAAAATGCAAAAAAAAAAAAAAAAAAGAGTAGACTTAAAAATTTCCTCTATTTTTCCCTAAATTTCTTTGTTCAGCATTTTTTCTTTCAAAACGAAGCCTAGAATAACACAAACAACTCCTGTCCACCTTGCCTGCATGAAATTTAGATATAATTCTAATTCAAAAACACAATCGAAACTATGTCAAAGACACAAGGGATTATAGTGGAAATATTGAGCAACCTTCAATTAAGGGGAATAAAAGACATAATAGTTACTCAGTGCTCATTATGTTTATAATGTACATGTGTAGGTGTGCAGAAAAACTTCCTTGTGGAACTGTTGCTGTTTTAGTATCACAAACAGACATTACACAGAGTCCTTTGGTTGCTTTACCTATCTGCTCCTAACACTGATGACATCTGTAGCAACCAAGATGCATAATTGCCAGGCCATCATCACTCCCATTAAACTGCAGGAAAGAAAAATGAGATCTCTTGTTCTCTTCCTAATTCATATTTTAAGCATTGCAGTGCCATGGGTACAGAACATGTCACAAATGTAGGATTGAAAATATATATAGATTAAACACTAAGTGAGGATTTGAATAACTAAACATGGCCTCTCTGAATTCAGGATGCAGAATGTGCATTTCTTGATTTCTGTCTTTCCCCTGCCCCAAGCACGGTATACATTATGCACGTAATGTAGAACGTGGGGCAGGTAGAAAAAGAATGGCGTTAACATCATTGTATTAAATGCTTCTGCTTCTAGTCCTGGGTGAGGAAAGTAAAATAGTTTGGTTTATGAGATTGTGCTGCTGACTCTGGAGTCCATAATGCCCTGAATCTGAGTAGGTCATGGTGGTCTGGGCTGCAGGTATTTGCAGGTAAGAGAAGGAAGCAGATGATGTATGGTTTCCCCCACCCACACCCTACATGCTTGCTATTTGGGTACTACTTTCCTATTTATTTTATATTTTTGCATCACTTTACTATTATTTATTCTTATTATTGTTTAAATAATCTCACTGCTTAAAGAAACTGTATTTTAGTCTCATGATAAGAAAATAATACTCATATTTCATAGTTTCCATGAGCCACGTGATTTCTCTCTCTCTTTTTTTTTTTGAGTTGGAGTCTTGCTCTGTTGCCCAGGCTGGAGTGCAATGGTACAATCTCGGCTCACTGCAAACTCCGCTTCCCAGGTTCAAGTTATTCTCCTGCCTCAGCCTCCTGAGTAGCTGGGATTACAGGCGTGTGCCACCACACCGGGTTGATTTTTGTATTTTTAGCAGAGACGGGGTTTCACCATGTTGGTCAGGCTGGTCTCCAACTCCTGACCTCAGGTGATCCACCCACCTCGGCCTCCCAAAATGCTAGAATTACAGGCGTGAGCCACCACACCTGGCCTATGCCACTGGATTTCTAGCATAATTAAAAGGAACTCGTAATTGACCATTGCACCTTGGGTAGCCACCGCCACCCACCACCCTCACTCCCTTGCCATTTACTTGGCTTTGTTGTTCTTCACTGAGCCTAGCAGTACCAACCCTTATGTAAGATCTCTATTTCAATCTTTATATTCATCAGAAGGAAGATGAGGTTTTGTTTTTTCCCCTTGGCTTCCCCTGTTTTGTCCACTGCAGTGACTGATACACAGTAGCCACTTAGCTAAGGTTTAATACATATTTATAGAAATAGAATATGTCCATCTATGTACCATGGTGAGCACTAGCTTACTTGCAACACTTAGTTATAGCCTTGGCTTTGGCAATCATTAGACAACTACCCCAGACCCCCTGAGCCGACACAGGCACCTGGACAGCAAATGTGGAGGGTGCAGTCCAAATGGAGCTGGTGGCCATTCTAGCATCTCCCCAGTTGTTCCCTGTTGGATATCAGTATATCCAACATTAGAGAGTAGTCAATCAAGTTATACATGCAGAATATATTATGCAATCATTAAGTGAGTCATGAAAAGAGTTTCAGCAACAAGGGGTTACCCATTGGTTCTTGGAGGCTCCTGCCTCCCTCCTAGGATAGCTTCAGAATCCTGGCCAAATCCACTCACTTCCCTGGACACAGTTCTCCTTTCAGGAAGGCGCATATGACTCATGTAATGAAATTCAAGGTGATGTTTCTGGGAAATATTTCTTACTCTCGAGAACTTCCAATCATCAAACATTTTTTCCTCTGAAAGAGTCGAATGGAGAGAACACAGGGCAGGAGTGAGTAAGGCTGTCTTTGAGCTGTGGCTCTGCTTATTTCTGGCTGTGTGAGTTTCAAGAAATATTATCCAGCCTGTCTGAGCCCATATCTATTAAATGTGAAATAATGGAATTGTCTGTACTGCCAAATTCACAGAGTTATTTTGGAAATTAAGTGAGAAAACGTATAGTACAATGTTCTACAAGATACAAAATAACAATAATATTCTTTGCTTTGGATTTTAAAAAATAGTGAGAGTGGCATAGCTCTGTGCAGGCACTTTTGCTCGCCGCCGATGTGGTTTGTTTGCCTCGGTTTAATTGTGCTCTGGGACCAGTCTTGGTATGAGAGAGCAGACTAGAGTGAATGTTTAAAAAAAGGTCTAAAAATGTAGAGAACAGTTTGATGCATGCTCATTCATTCTCCCTGGGTCTTCCTGGCAGAGGTCCTATGACCTTCAACACGGTTCCAAAGTATGTCACTGGCAGGAATCAGGGAGATAAGAAAAGGCTCTTCAGGTTTCTTTAAAAAACATTTTGTGCTCCTATTTCAAGATGAAGACATTCATGCTACCCAAGTGTCTATTTTCTTCTCTCTTCACTTCATTGTACACATGAAAATTTTATTTACCCTTTCCAAGCAAAATATCAGTATATCCAACATTAGAGAGTAGTCAATCAAGTTATACATGCAGAACATATTATGCAATCATTAAGTGAGTCATGAAAAGAGTTTCAGCAACAAGGGGTTGCTTAGGCTACTGTAATAACTAAGAAAATACAGACAAGTGTACACAGCATTAAAAACTGCATGTCTGGGTATCACATCCTCATATACACATTCATACATAAGAAATAAAAGGGCTATGTCAAAATCTTAACAGTGATTATTTGGTTGCTAAGAGATGATTTTTCTTACTTTTTCTAAATTTTCACAATTGTCTGCTTATTGCTTTTATGAATCAGAAAAAGTATAGTCATTTAAAGTTATGCAGTGGGTGAGGGAAAATCTAAAAAATAAAAATCTGGAGTTCCAATAGTTAATATTGTTATGATATATAATGTATATATGACTTCCTGAATTCCCTAGTAACTAAAGATTATTGTTTAACATGGACTTTGACAGAATGCCCAAAAGTATGATGAAGATAATAGAACTCTTCTAACCATTAACAAGACTGAGTTTTGTTCACTGTTTGTCTTCCCTTCTGGATCTTATTCGAATTACCACATTTTGGAGCTTGGAATTTGGGCTAATTCAAAGAACTTTAGGGAATCATTTTACGGGTACTGGTAATTTCATATAATTCTTGCTCTAGAATCACCTCTGGTATATTTTCTTCTTAAGTCAAAATTCCAGCAGTTCACATCTTGATTTTCTTTTTTTTCTAGAGACAAGACCTCACTATGTTGCCCAGGTTGGTCTCGAACTTTTGGCTCAAGTGATCCTTCTGCCTTAACCTCCCAAGTAGCTGGGGTTACAGGCTTGAGCCCCTGAGCCCAAATGAATTTTTAATCTTTTTATTCTACAGACAAAACCTCAGTTTGAAAGTTGTACTTGAGAACATTCGGACCCTAGTTTATATTTCAAATAAATGTTGGGCTATTAAATATGCTAAATTTAATGTCTAAATGTATTACATATTTATAAACTTAATAATATATTAGGTTGGTGCAAAAGTTACTGTGGTCCTTGCCATTGAATGTGACTTTTCCATCAAAGTTTGGGAAATAGATTTGATTTCTATTTCTTTCTTTCATTTGTATTATATCAATAATTAAACCAGGTAAGTCCAGGATCCTCAGGGCCCCTGGTTTCCACTTGCACCACCACTGACCTATTTCAGGCCTTTGCTTCTTTCCAGGGCCACCACATTCCAGCAAGTGTCCTGACTCTTTTTCTGCTATTGTACTTTGTTCTTCAAACTGTTATCAGATTATTCGGCTACTATATAGCCCATTATATTTTCTAGAAATCTTGCATGGATTTCCCTTTTGACCTCACACACCGGACTTACTATACACCCCTCGCCTTGGTGCATGATGCCCTTCACAATATTTGTTTTCATGTATTTATTTCTTCGTGTTTTTGTTTTTTTCAACAAACTCACTGCACATCTTCTCTATGTCAGCCCTCTTCTGTTCTACATATCAGGGAACACAATAGACCAACATCCCTGCCCTTAAGGATTCCGCATTGCAGCAGAGGGACCAGAAAATCAGTGTAATAAACAAGGGAATTGCTAAGCATGCCAGAATGTGATCATTCTAGGGAGGATCCTCAGCTCACGGCAGAGGCACCAAATTAGCCTTTTAGCTAAGACGGCCAGAGCTGGCATCACTGAAAATATGACATTTGAGTAAAGATTTGAAGGAGGTGAGAGAATGAGCAACACGAATGTGGGGAAGAGTGTTTAAGCCTAGGCAGCCATGCTACCTGATGTGGAGCGTGGCTGTGTGGCCAGACCAATGTGGCCGAGTGGGGAGGTGTAGGGGAAGACGTCAGACAGATCACGGAGAGCCACTGGGTCTGCAGCCTCAAGGCCATTGGAAGGATGAGGCCTTCCCTCTGAGAGACACAGGGAGGCCCTGAAGAATTTGCAAGGTGCTTTATCTGATAAACACTTTAAAAAGAGCATTCTGGCTTAGTTGAGAGGACATAGTGAAGAGGCAATGGTGCAAGCCAGGAGTCCTGTTAGGAGACAGTTGCAGTCATCCAGGCAGGAGATTGAGTGCTTGCACCATGGTGGTAGATGGGCACCCTGCAGGTGGTGAGAAATGGTCTTCTCTGGAGATATTGTGAAGGAAGAGCCCAGAAGATTTGCTGATACACTGGATGCGAGGAGTGAGAGAAAGATAGAGGACAGGGAGGCTTCTAGATTTTCGCACTCAGCATCTGGATGGATGGGTTGGCATTAGCTGAGATGGGGAAGACTAGGCAACTGTGGTGAAAGAGAAGGTAAGAAGTTTTCATATGAAATTTTTATTTCACATCCTAGAGAAGATGCAAGTAGGCCGTTTGACAGACAAGTGAGTTCAGAGAAGAGGTCTAAGCGGGAGCTACAACTGTGAGAGCTGCGAGCTCAGAAATTGTCTTTAATGCCCCGAGACTGAATGACAGCAACACAGGAATGAGGGTAAGGAGAGGATCAAGGAGACCAACAGCTTAGTACTCATGCACCACACAGACACAGGTGAGACCAAGGAGTGAGAATCAGGCGTGGCCACTGAGTTGGGAGGAAAACCGAGCAAGGTTTTCTAGGATGCCCAAGTGAAAGGCTTTTTTCAAAAGGAGGACATGACCTACTATAATAAATGCTTCCATTTACTGTGGTATAAACCATTTTCTAGCCATATCATATAGACATTACCTAAACTATATTATTCTTATGCTACATTGGACTAGGGACTGTCCATGAGCCAGACCCTAGAATTTCCTACTACTATTTAAGCTATTATTTATTTTTAAATTATCTTTCAACATTTCAGCACAATGTACTTCTTACATTTACATTTTTAATTACATGGATTACCTAAATTTTACAGTCATTAAAGAAAAAAGAGCAAATACAATTAAAGCATGCTATAGACTGAATGTTTGTGTCCCTCCCAACATTCGTATGTTGAAATCCTAACCCCCAAGGTGATGGAACCCTTATGAATAGGATTAGTGCTCTCGTAAGAGAGACCCAGAGAGCTCTCTTGCCCCTTCCTCCATGTGAGAACACAGCAAGAAGATGGACATGTAGGAACTAGGGAGTAGGCCCTTCCCAGATGCTGACTATTCCAGGACCTTGATCTTGAACTTCTTGGTCTTCTGAACTGCAAAAAATAAATTTCTGTTATCTAAACTACCCAGCTTATGGTAATTTGTAATAGCAGTCCAAATGGACTAAAACAAAGCACAAAAAAGAAAATCATCCTAAATCCAACAATATGCACATCATTGTTCATTTAACTTGTTTGTAAGTTTTGATATGATAAACATCATTTCAGTGAGCTTCTTTTATGTATGTATCTTTCTTAAGTTATATAAGATAATTTCCTTCCAGTAAGTTTTTAGAATTAATATTTCTGAATCCAAATGATTTTGAAAAATTCCATCTAACTGCTTAAATTAATATAATCTACATTTTAATTCTCTGATATTGTTTCTCTCCTTACTTTTAACCTTATCAGTATAGATAGGATGGTGTGCGGGTACGTGTGTGTGTGTGTGTACTCACACAGTGATCTTTTTCAGATTTACTCTATTAAGAAATTCTAGTATTTTAATTGGAATTTTCTATGATAACTTTATTTTAAACATACAGATTATTTCTATCTAGGAACATAGTCTCTTTCTTCATTTAACTAAGTTTATTTTATATCCTGCAGTTATTTTAATCTTTATTGCTTTTTATGTTATAAATGATGGTTATTGAGAAGTAATTTTAGGCTTACAGAAGACATTCATGAATAGTAAAGGGTGCTTTTTCCAAAACTATTTTAGAGTAAGTTGCCAACATGATGCCCCATCACCCCAAATACTTTAGTAATTCCTACAAGAAAGGACGTAATCACAATATAGTAAATTACCATGAAAATCAGGAAATTAACTCCTTGGATTTCCACCATGCAATCCAGAGACCCCATTCAAGTCTTGCCAATTGTATCAAATAATGTCTGTTACAAGAAAATGATTCAATCCAGGACAAAGCACTGCATTTAGTGTCTTATTTTTTTATACTCTTTCAATCTAGAATAATTCCTAAGTTTTTCCTTAACTTGCACTACTTTGATGCTTTTGAACACTATGGATCATTTCATAGAATGTCCATATGAATTTGTGTTTCTTCATGTTTGCATTGTTTGTGGATCTTTGGCAGGAACATCACAGAAGTGATGTTACCTCCTCTTCATTGCAGCCTATCAAATGTTGTGTAAGTTGTATTGGTCCCATTACTTATGTCCACTGTGATCTCTTGATTAAGGTGTGTCACGTGTTGAATTGCGTGCCGCCAAAAGATACATTGAACTCTTAACCCTGATAGTTGTGAGTGTGGTCACATGCGCATACCTTTGGAAATAAAGTCTTTGCAGATGTAATCGAGTTAAGATAAGGTCATGCTGGATTAGAGTGACCTTAAATCCAATAACTGGTGTTCTTTCAAGAAAAGAGAGACATGAAAACACAAACATAAAGGGACGAAGGCAACATGACAAAGGAGGCAAAGACTGGAGTGATGCGTCTGCAAACGAGGGGACCCCAAGGACTGCCCATGGCCACTGGAGGCAAGAAGTGGCAAGGAAGGGTCCTTCCCCGTGCCCTCAGAGGGTTCATGGTCCTGCTGACACCTTAACTTCACACTTCTGGCCTCCAGGGCTGTGAGAGAATAAATCTGTTTCATTTTAAGCCACCAATTTTGTGGTAATCTGTTATGGCACCCTTCAGAAACTAACACAAGGTAGTATCTGCCAGGTTTCCCTATAATAAAATTACTCTTTTTTCCTTTTTAATAAATAAGGATTTTTTTTTTTTGGAATGGGAGGTCCTTTGAGACTAGGTAAGAAAGTTTCCTATCAACCTTCACCCATTGGCTTTTAGCATCCATTGATGCTTCTTGGCTTATTTAATTATTACTATTAGGATTGACAAATGATGATGTTTCTAATGACTTCATTCCTCCTACATGTATTTTTTGGTATTCTACTCTAAGGAAGGGGTTGTTTTGCTCTAGTGTTTAAAATATATTTTTATACCTGTATAGATTTATTATTCAAGGGGTTATAAGTTCCTATCATTATTTATGTTGATGCTCAAATTGCCCCAGATATGGCCAACAGAACTCTGTCAAGCTGGCTTCATGTCCTTTTGACATATTCCCATAATTTTTTCACACTATAAAGTGTTCAGGTCCACTTTGTGCTTTTCTGCCCTTGCCTCAGCCTTGGATTCAGCCATTTCTCTGAGGAGTCCAGTTCCCTGCTAGTGGAGAACAGTACTTAGCAACCAAGACCTGGGTGCTTGGTGTGCCCATTGCCGTAGAGGTGTGGCTGCGGACAGACTCTCTCACTGAACAGAGTTAGGGAATAGATTTCTACATAAACAAATAAACATACATAAATACAGGCATGCATGCACCGTTGAAATCTATATTTATTTCTACATCTATCAATTTATATACTTATTGAAAAGCATGTACTTATTGAAAACAATGATTCTATACCTCCAATTCCAGTCCAGCACCTGAAGGTTTAGTTTAATTTTCACATTTGTAGCATTTCTTTCCACATTTGTAGTATTTCTCTCTGACATTGGGAGACGTGGCTTTGAACATTCCCAACATACATTCTTATTCATTTATCATCCCTGTATTTAACCAATCTCTGCCACTGTGTCCACTCTCCACCCCGTTGCTCCCAAACTTCTCCTGCACCTGTGTGGATGCCCTCCTCAGAAACAGACAGGCTGCCACTCTCACTCTGCATAGATGCCCTCTGCAGGCTCGGAGTCCCGCAGCCCCTCTGAGGGAAGCCATCTTCACTCTGCTGTGGCTCTGACCCCACATGCCAGTCTTCCTGGACTATGTGGACACTGTCCTCACCTGGCCTGCACTCCAGTAGCCTTGCCAGGGCGTGCCCACGCCACCTCCTTACTTGGATGCCTTCCTCAGCAACTTTGACTCTGACATATAGTACCATCCTGGAAGGAAGGAAGGAAAGGAAGAAAAAAAGGAGGAAGGATGACAGGCAGGCAGGAATAATATGTTTCATCATTTTTCAATTGCTTTTCTTGGATTTTTACAAGCAAATCATAATATCTGCAAATAGTGATGGATTTTCTATTGACTTTCTAGTATTTCATAGAATTGTACTTTCAGAGAAATGTTGAATAATGTGACAATAATTTATCTTTTCTTAATTGGAAATGTTTTCAGTGTTTCAATTTGTGTAAATGTGGGCAGTTGATTTGAGATACACTTTTTTATATGTCATATTAGAAATAAATATCAATTCTTGTTTTACTGAGTTTTTATCAAGAATGTTGAATTTTATCAAATACATTTTTGACATATGCTGAGATGATAGTTTGCTTTTCCTCTATGACTTAGTAACATAACCAGTGCATTATTAAATGTTTTAATACTGAACTATTCTTACACTTTTAGAGAAGATAGTACTTGTTTATAGCACACCATTCTTTAACTATATGGTTAGATTTAATTTGACTATTTTTCAGTAGTTTGGTGTCACTTATGCTATCTTTTTAATATTTTGTTATCAAGATTATACTATTTTAGGAAATTGAAAAGATTGTTTTTCTAATTTTTTCCTCAAAGGAGTTAAATAGAAATTATTTGATTTGAAGAAACCTGCTTGTAATAGCATTAACATATATGGCCATTTTGAAGGGAAGGAGGTATATCTCTGTGACAACTTTAAACATTTCTTCCATTATTAGAAATCTATTCAGACAATCTACTTTTTCCTGATGACATTTTGGTAATGTGCATTTTCCTAGAAAATACTTTGTTTCATTGATATTTACAAATTTACTTTCAAAGAAAGTTGTAATGTTTAAAATCTCTTCTGTATCTGTGGTTATATTCCATTTTAAAACGTGTATGGTGAGTCTCTACTTTCTCTTTCTCTTTCTGTCTCTCACATCTCATTCTGACAGTTCTGCTAGAGGTTTGTTTTTTTTTCCAGGAGTTAGTATGGTTTTCTATAAAGGATCAGGAGTAAGTAATAGTCTCTGTGGGCCATACGGTCACTATCAGAACTATTCAACTCTGCTCTTCTAGCATGAAAGCAGCCAGGGACAGGATGTAAATGAGTATGGCTGGGTTCCTATAGAACTTTATTATAAACACTGAAATGTAAATTTCATATAATTTTCATGTATCATGAAATATTATTCTCCATTTCCCCCCAACTATTAAAAAACGTAAAAACCATTTTAAATTGAGAGTCATACAAAAACAGGTGGAGGGCAGGATTGGGCCCATAGTTCTGTCTGCCAACTCCTAGTCTATGTCATAGATTTGGGCAAAAAGCAAAAAAGAAAACAAAGAACGAATTGCTTAAATATGTTTGTCATAGCTACATATAATTCTCTGTTCTCTAAGTTACTTACCATATTAAGAATTTAGTCATCTCTTTAATCTACTTTTATTAAAATTTGTTTTCTAAAATCTTCTTGAACTTAATGTTTGGTTCCTCTTTTATTCTGTTCCATAAATGTTCAAGTATTCAAGAATCTGTATAGTAATATAACACCCAGCCATCTCCTCACTACCTGGCTTAATAAGTAAGAAATTACAAACAGAGAAAAGCAATTCCATGTTTGGCAGCATAGTGGAAGAACCAACTTACATACCCTCTCAATGGAAACATTTTAAAAATCGAAAAAGCCGGATTAGTGTTTTGAAATATACCGCTGAGCTAAATAAGCAGAAGGAATCAACAGAAGGCTGAAAACCATTTACAATCAGGGACCTCAACGAATTTATCAAAAAGTGTCAAAGCAACTTGTGCCCTAAGAGTGCTATCTGCCAATGCTGTGGTCTAGAGCTTCTGTTTTGATGACACAAGAGGCACAGGAAGGAAGAAATCCATCGTGGGCTTCCCAGAGCAGAGCCAGGACCCTACCTCAGGAGAGGTAACACACCTTAAAATAGCATGACTTGAACTGAGCTCTGTGGCAGAAAAGTAAACTTCCATGAATATTTGTAACCCAGAGGTGAAGCTTACACCCACTTTTGGCCTGAGTTCATACCACTTACGTAGTTGAAAAGCTGAAATTGAGAATTTAATTTAAAGTGGTCTCAGGTTGATAATCCTTTCAGGTGATTGGCAAAAAAGCAATAAAAACCTGCTCCAAAACAATGCTACTTCATGTAGGCCTGAAAAAATTTTTACAAGACACATGGACTCACATTTTAAAACCTCCAAAGGAAATAAGAGAAATAACAGAGCAAAGCACAGCCTGCACATGTTTCAGAGAGGGTAATTATCCAATTTCGAGTAGAAAATAAGTAAGTTTAATCTGTTTTAAGATAAAAAGAGAGGCTTGAAAATACAAAACTGGAGACTGATATTTTAAAATTGACTTTGAAGATTTGAAAAAGAACACAATGTAACAACTAGTAATAAAAATGTGATTGAAAGTTTTTCAAGATTACGGGAGAACAAACTAGACAAAATTAAAGAGAGAATTGAATTCATGAATAGAAGGTAGACTAAAAACATGATCTAAAATGCTGCCCAGAGAGAAACAAAGAAATAAGAACTATGAAAGAGTAGCTAAGAAATCAAATGGCTGATACGTTTATACATGTACACATATGTGTGTATATATATGTGTGTGTGCGTGTGTATGATTTTATATATATGTGTATAAATCTGAGCCCTAGAGGGAAAAAATAGATGAGTGGGGATGAGGCAATATTCCAAAATATAATCACTGGGAATTTTACTGAATTGTTGAAAGATACCAAGGCCCAAATCCAGGAAACCCAACAATTCCAAAGCCAATTAAAATACAAAGAAATCTACACGCAGTAATAAAAATTCAGACCAAAGAGAATGACTAGTTAGGGAAGAGAGATCACTTACAAAGACACAGAAATTAGACTGACAGCTGAATTTCTAGCAGTAACAATGGACGCCAGAGAGGGGAGATTATCTTCATTGTGCCAAGAGAAAAACCCAACAAAACAGTCTTTCAAGATTGAAGAGGAAATAAGACAATGATTAGTTCTCTATTTCAGGTAGAAATAGTATCTTGAATGGAAAGTATAAAATGTGAAAAGGAATATGTGTAAAAGTAATGGTAAATCTATTGATATAATTTCATATAGTTTCGTGGCTCCATGCAGTTGAATGCTAAGCTGAAATCTCCATCTTCAAAGGAAAGTTTCTCAGTCTTTTTTAAATTTTAAAATAATTATAATACATGCTTGTCACACATGGTTTGGAAAAGAGAAAAGTAGAAAAATAAATGTAAGGTACCTGTAATTTATCAGTTGTTAATATTTTGATATATAACTTTTAGTCACATCTATTTATGCCTTTTACTTAATTAGATTAATGCTAATTGTCTGACCCAACATTTTGTTTTGAATCATGACCATAAAATGAGGCTTTCTCCATGTCATCAAATATTCTTCAGAAACATCCCTTTATAGTGCTACTTAATATTCAATGCTTTGAATGTATCATAATGTAGCTGAAACCAGCTAGATGCCCACCAATCCCAGTTCCTCTTCCTGGGCACACAGATTGTTTCTCTCAGCCTTTCTGGCATTAATTTTGAGCCAATAACTGCACTCTGGCCAGTGAAATATGTGCAGCACTGAAATGTACTATTTCCAGGGTAAGCCCTAAAATGCCTCATAGGGTCCTCCTCTAGCTGAAAGCCAGGGACCAGCGGAGGACTCTGATGAAGTTCTCATGGCTAGCCCTGCATCAGGGTCTGAAATTCCACCTGGCAGTGTCAATTTAGAAGTAGAGAGCTGGGTCCAAAGGGTGCAAGAATGAGGTTATAGAAGATAACATAAAGGGAATGTCATTGGGGAAAACAACGAGAATTAAAATGTTTTTTATTGTCAATTAATTTCAGGTGAGAAATCCCGTTTTAGACAACTTCTGTGAACAGCTCTCATTTACTCATAGTTGTGGTAATGGTCACTTTGTTTCCTGGGCATGCATAGCAGACATTTAGAAAAATGTCCATTTGGCTTTCTTCGTATGTGACTTGTCATTTCTTATTCTTTGCTGTTTGACTGATTAACTTAAAATGTATTTTTTTTTAAATCTGGGAATTAGTTATACATTACATGTTTGTTACAATTATTTCTATTTTATTAATAGCTTTTATAATTTATGATGTTTTGATGCAGGCACCTTTAACTTTTCAAATTTTATAAAGCCAAACCTATTGTTTTTGTTGTTTATAATTTCTTCCATTGATTTTATCTTAGAACCTTAGTCCTGCCAGAACAAACATACTATTTTTCTAGGCTGGCTTTAAGTTCAACATTAAATTTTTACTTTTTAATTTGTCTGAAATTTATTGTGTTATATTTACAAGTTAGGAATGCATGTAAATTATTGTTTAAAAATTTTTTTAAAAAAGATTGTACCGTATATTGTCTGCTTATTGAGCAAGTACTCTGTGCTTTACATGCACTGCTTCCTCCTTGCAGGAATCCAGTGAAGTAATGCAGCTATTAGCACCCCATTTTAGAGATAGGGGAAGGGGGCTGTGGCACTGTCACATACTTCATGTACAATGACAGGGCCTGGAAGTTGGGGAGCCAGGCTCTGAGCTCATGTGCGACTGCACACCCCACAGCCTGCGCTGCACTGCAGTGTCAGCATGCAGGGCTGCAGCTGGTCCCTGTGGAATCAAGGTGAAGCTTTCTACACTACACACAGATTCTTATATGAGTTGGGATCTGTTCACGGGATGTCAGTTCTGTCCCATTTATTTCTGGGACTTGCGCATTATCATCTCATTATTAAGAGCTAGTAATTCTTATAAAAACCATATTAGGCCAGATGTGGTGGCCTAATATGTTTTTTTAAATTATACCCTATTGATATTTTCTTTAGGAATTCATGCTTAGAACATGTCTAGTCTTGATTCTGTTTGTTTAGTACTTAATTGCACACTTGTCTTAGTTCCTGTACTAGACTGCAACCTTTTTAAAGCATGCGAGATTTATCTGTAGTACCAGGCACTGTGATTTCTCATGGTTATTTAATAAATCATTGTCTGATTAAGTATTTTAAAATGAAATACGTTGATTCTATTTAGCTTAACAAACATAGTAGTATAGTGCCTACTATGTGCCAGACTTTATTCTAGTGCACACAATAACTTGGAAAGGTAGAATCAATTACTGCCCCATTCTAGAGATAAGGAAGCTGAATTACAGCAAGCAAGAAAGTAAGTAAGCTGAGTTACTTACATTACCACCAGTAAGTGACGATCAGAACTCGAGCCTGGGCTTGCTGGTGTGCATGCTCGATGTTCACTGTGCTGTGTGCCTCTCTGCTGATGGGAGCATTAGGTGGTGAAAGATGGGTGGCTTTTGACATTCTTGCAGAGGACAGGGAGTTCCCTCAGCCTAGGAGGGGCTGGTAAAATACAGGTAGGCTGTAAAAGCACTTTGGGCCAAAGAACCAGCTTCCCTAATGTGGGAAAAGCAGAAACATGCCATTTGTGGAAATCAGCCAGATGTCAATGAAAGGTGTCTGTTGAGAAATCAAATAACCGTAGGGGAAAATATGTTACCAACAAGTCATTGTTATTTTTAAAAATAATTTTTGATCGCTACTTTTTCTTTATCAAATCTAAGCAATTGAAAATTCTCCTTTCCCCTAGCATTGCACTATTTCTTTTTTTATATGCATGATGTTAAAACAAAATGACGCCAAGCAGCTGCCGAACTTGCTTGTTAAGTTTGGCTTGCATTTTCCAGGCAGGGGTTAAGTTGGGGAAATTACGTTGTCCCCATTTTTTCTTCCAGAAAGACATCATGGTAGATTATCTGGCTGCCACCACTCATCCCATGCAGCTGCTCCCCTGTTCTGTTTGTCCTAAGCTCCCTCGAACTCTGCGGAAGTCAGATGGGACGCAGAACATACTGGGAGGCAGGCTGGCTTAACAATAATAAGGAGGCAGATTGAGCGTGCGGGGAAGAGGCAGGCAGAACTGGCGCTGCAAGTCCAGCTTCGACAAACTATTTTCTATCTGATGTGCTAACACATTGTTGGAGCTTGTCTCCCTTAATTCAAAAAAAAAAAAAAAAAAAAAAAAAAAAAGAGAAGCTCTTTAATTTGAGCCTCAAAATTGTCCCTGAAACCCCTTTACTTTTCAGTATTTGACCTTACTAAAGAGGGACTATAACCACTCCATTTTTAAAAGGGGGAAGTCAGAGATATGTCAGAGAGAGAGAGAAAATGAAATTTTGCATCAGGCGAAATTTCTGTACTGATATTTCAGAAGGCTTCATAATTCTGTGGCTGTATACAAATGATCCATTTTGTTAATCTGAATTTCGAGGGTCATTAAAATTTTTTTTCTCTCCTCTGGAGTAGTTTATTACTTAGAGAGAGAGGGAAAAAAAGCCAGTTTAAAACCAGGTAAGGGAAGAAAGCTGACAAAAACATAAATTAGAGGAAGAACTTAATTTAAAAAGTGTCAAAAAGGATAGATAGTCTTAGTTCAATAATAAAGCCTGGTTCAAGAGCCTTCTATCTTTAAATAAAGCGTTCAAGCACTCTATTACCTGTATACAACCAATCTTTGATTTCCAATCTAAGTCTATTTTTGCTTCTCGTGATTAGCATACAAATGTGAAAAAAAGAAAAAAAGTGGTTACATGCGTGACGATTAGGACATGCCTTTGCTTTAATGTCACTGGTTTGTCAGGCTGGAGGTGATGAAATGAATTGCTGCCTGGCAGACTCCTTAGAGGTAAATCTTGTCCGAAAATGACTCCTATCCATCTCCTTTTATTTTCATTCTAAGTTCATCATACAAACGGCAAGCATATAAGCATATATTTGTTTTAAGAGATAAAGCACAGTAGCATATAGCAACTTACAAATGTATGTGAGAAGGCAGTAAGCATGGCTCCTGCAGCAATATCGTCCTCTCCACAGAGTAGCCATGAGTCCAGAGAGTTAGCCTAAATGTGGGGGCTCTACCCTGCCAAGAATCACATGTTCCATGTAAGAACTGAGAGGATGAAGTATAGAGACAAATCTTATGGTGCTCCTGACTCAGTGCCCAGGAAGAACTGAGACTGCAGGAATCTGCTTTAGTTTTCGCTCTAGGCATACGTTGAAAAGCACCACCTGTCTTATTTACTTTTGTATGAGCAGGGTGTAAGCCTGCCAAGGCTAAAATGCAAAACTCTCTAATAATATTGTCAGGGAGGGACAGATGCCAGATCCCTGCCTACCAGTTTCTTCTGAGCCTTCTCCAGAGTCTTCCCCGAAGCCTTGGTCCCTGGTCAGGAGGGGCCCTGACTTGCTGGGGGTGTGCTAGAATGGCAAGTTCCTGGGGGTCTTGGTCCCCACGGGAGGGGCCTCACAGGGATGGAGGGGAACCCACAGCATCCTGCTGACTGATGGCCCCATTTACATTCAAGGCAGTTATTATGCATGAAACCACTCAAGCATCATTTGTTTCAGGGAGTTCAACCAGTCAATTTTTCAGATCCTTTCTGGTTCAGGGTCAGAAGCGAATGACAGATCTCAGGTTGGCTTCATTTTGGGCCAGTGATACTTCCCACCTTATTCAGAGCAAATTTGTTTAAAGACTCTTCCACTTATGATATGTGGAAACGTCCTTTCCTTGTGCCTCACAGAGGCCCTGGAGAAGCTCTGGTGGGACTGGAGCCCCATTAGCACTGCACTAAAATTCACCTAAACATATAAACTGTGCCCTGGACTCACTGGTCGCTTGAAGTCATCCACCTGTGAGCCTTGTGCAGTGAGGAGGGTGTGTGCAAAAGCACATGGAAAAGTGGGCTATGGGCCACTGTGTGGAACTCCGAGTCAGCTGTGAAAGTCACTTGAATCTGAACTTAAAGGAAATCATCTTTCTCCACTTTGAGATGAGGCTTCAGATTCAATTCTAGGACAAGAAATTATTGATATAATCTTGGAGC
The DNA here is from genome assembly GCF_008728515.1 of Papio anubis. Lineage (NCBI taxonomy): Eukaryota > Metazoa > Chordata > Mammalia > Primates > Cercopithecidae > Papio > Papio anubis. The sequence continues at coordinate 47,851,505 of NC_044983.1, read as the reverse complement.
TCCACTCAGAAGTTTACTAACATTTGTGTAGTGTGTTACAGTTCAAAAATGACATATTATTTATAAATAATATCCTATTTAATCTGCATGATAATCATAGGAGGAAGGCATTACTCCCGTTTATCAATGAGGAAACTGAATCGCCAACAAGCTCAATCAAATTTCACAGACAAAAGAGAGAAAGTAAAAGCAACAAATATAACAAAAGCATAAAAAAATTATAGGTCATACAAAGAACTCCCACAAGAACCATGCTCTGGATGTAAGAAATGAGAGAGCCAAGCGTTGTGACAAATGTTATGTTGGCCACTGACCCGAGAGACAGAAACACTGGGGCAAAGCATTCTCCTTTCACTTTTATTTTGGAGTGCAGAGCAGAAGAAAGCTGTTTCAACACTAAGCAGATAGGAAAAAACGCACTTACCACTAAGCACGTGCTCCCTAAGTTACCCGTCACATTGGCACATGCACTGTACACATGAAATCACCCAGCCTTTCCCTCTTCCCTACAGATCAGTCATGGTGGCCATCTCTGGTTCATGCAGCAGAGTCAGGGCTTCCCTGTCCTGCACAGCCTGGCCCTGCAGAACAGAGCAGCCAGTGCTGCCTCCTGACCCTCCACTGCATTGTTTCTGCTCTCCCTTGCCACCTTTGGTAATTCTCTAATGAAGCAGAAAGTGAGATGAAAAATTAAAACACTTCCTGTGTCATGTTGGAGAATGCTACTTCTCACAAGTGGCAAAACCACATTTTAGGGGTATGTATGTGGACACATAAATATCTACACACAAGGAATTCAAGGTCCAGAGGGAAAGCACATAATTCTCATGATTGATTAATTGCCGAACCTGTTTAGACAGAGCTGAGGCCATCCTAGAATGATATATAATTTGATGAGTTCTGGGTGCCTATTTGTTCATAGGAAAGAGGCCAGAATAACTTCATTATACACAGATCCCATATCTGAGGTTTTCCTTCTTTATTGGAAGGGAGGAGACCGAATTGATTGACAGGCCAATTTCTAAACACTAGTGTCTCAGTATTACAAAACCAAGGCTTTGTGTGTGTTTGCTTGTGGAATGAGGTTTTGTAGATGAGTCCCATCATTTAAAAACACTCAATTGTAAATCTGAATAAAAGTAAAAAACAATTAAACTCAATAGACACACATTGGAGTTAAATGGCTTCCTCGGTATTCCCAGTGATCGCTGACAGGAATGCTGAGCCAAGACTGCTCCCCATCGGAGAGTGTGTCAGTAGCTTATTCATTTTATGTTAATAACACGTGAGAGTCCAGAGTGTAAAGATTCTGTTTGATAGACACACACCTGAGGCTGCTTAAGGCATTAGGTACATATACTTGTAAGAAATAATATCTTCTAGTATCATCACATCTCCTAGCAGATAGTTCATGCACACATAATATATTTAATCAAGCATTTCTGTCACTGATACACACACACAGGCACACACATGCATGCACAAAATGTAACCAGTTCTGTTTGTCTTCCCACTGTCATATGATGTGGTACCATCTGGCATCCAAGCAGCAGTACCTCTGACATCAGTGCATTTCTGTGTGTAAGTAAAGTGACACTGCATTATTAAAGCATTTAAATAGGTAATTCTTAAGCACTGTGCAGAAATAAATGTTTTTTCAACATTAATGCATGGAGCCCCAGAAGTGGTATCAGTGAGCATATGTCTGCTTTGCAAGTTAAATATATTTTCTCAAAGAAGAGTTAATATTTACTTTAGAGATTTTCAGTAAATAAAAGTTGTTTATGGTGGGGTGTGGTGGCTCACATCTGTAATCCTAGCACTTTGGGAGGTTGAGGTAGGCAGACATCTTGAATCCAGGAGTTTGAGACCAGCCTTGGCAACATGGTGAAACATCATCTGTACAAAAATATAAAAATTAGCTGGGTGTGGTGATGCGCACCTGTGGTCCCAGCTAACTCGAGAGACTGAGATGGGAGGATCATTTGAGCCAAGGAGGTCGAGGCTGCAGTGAGCCATGTTCTTGCCACGGCACTCCAGCCTGGGTAACAAAGCGAGATCCTGTCTCCATAAAAACAAACAAACAAACAAAAGCAAAAAAACCCCCACAAAACTTGTTAATGTACATTTTCTTCCATCCATTATATGAATATTATGTAAAATAATGGAAATCACATCTATGAATGAAACTGAAAAGTGAGAATTTGAAGGATACAATATAATAAAGGTTTTTTTCTAAATCAAAAGAAGATATAGAAATACATATATGTTTTAATGAGCAGTTGTAGTTCTTTAAAGTGGATGAATTTATGTAGAGTATAATTTATGTAAAGCACTCATCAAGTGCATCATTAAATTGGTTCTGCAAAAGAGAAAGACTGCAAGATTAATTTAATATTCAACGTAACAATTTCCAACAATGTCAAACTTTTTTGGTAAGTGGTTAAGCTAAAGGTGGTGGTAGGTCCATTTCACTTTTTCAAAGCAAATAACAACCTTAACAAGCAGTCAGCATCTCCACACACTGATAGGGCTTGCCCTGTGTGCCAGTGCCTTGCCAGCCACCATGGGCATCGTGTGGGTGCAACTAAGAAACAGCCTGTGTGACCTGCCTATGGTGGGGAAGAAAAGGCGTTGGTTGAAAAATGGGAGCTTAACTAGCAGATATTTGGTGACACCTACTAGGTAGGGTTGGGGCAGTGAAAAAGACTGATGGAATCTTTGTTCTTCTGCAGCTCATATTGTGGTGGGAAAAGAGATTCCTCCATAACCTGATAGTATCAGGCAGTGATGGATGCTATGCTGAACTCAATGGGGCACCCTGATGGACAGAGACAGTGACGTGGGGTGACTGCAGGGTGATGTTCTGAACTGGCACTCCACAAGGAGATGCTGTTTAAGCTAGTGATGGACAGACACCAGCAACTGACCACCAGGAGATCTGCAACACAGTGTTCACGGGGCGAACGATTGGTACGAAGCCCTAAGGCGAAAACAAGGTGGTGGAGAGTACAAACAAGGTGGTAATGAGGAAGTCAGGGAGGAAAGCACAGTAGTCCGCGAGGTTCTCTATCAGGAAAACCAGACCTGACCTCATCTGGTTGGTGAGGAGAGGATGGGAGAGTGGCGGTCAGGGCTGGTGAAGAAAGGCTTCCCTGAGCGGATTCTGTGGGCTAAAAGGAGACAACTGGATGCGCAGGGTTCAGAAGGGTCTTCCACACCTTATGCTTGGTCCTAGAGACACACTCAGAAGTAAGACTCAACATCCCTGCCTCTTACACAGAACTCTGTGTCAGAGAACTTCCTCTCTACTGAGGAATACTTGCCTCTGTTGATGCATACTTGCCTCAATACAGAGGAAGTTCTACTGATGAACCTCCCTCTTTCTAATATCAAATGGGACAAGTATGCATCAACCTTTTTTGGTTTCTCCATCCTTTGTGCTTTAAAGATAATTTTGAAAGCATTATTTATTGATACATAAGCATTCCATCATCTCAAGCTCTTACTCATTAAGCATCTTCATCTCTGAGCAGGTCTGAAGTGTAGCATTTCCCTTTGCGGGAACACAATGTGTTCACTGAAAATCCATCAGGAGAGTGAGATGTCTCCAAATCCTGTCATATGCCCAGCCCACCAAGGAGCTAAGGATGCTTATCAGGGAGAGATAAGGTCAGGTGGGAGCCTTCAGTGATCTGGGTGTCAGCAAGATAAAGGGTGGTCACATGAAGGAGGAGTGGATTTGCGGTTGGGGCTGGGCTAAGCGAAAGGCAGTGAGAGATCAAAGCTGCCGGAGACAGATGGTCTCCATGTGAGGAGGGACATGCCCCCACTGGAGTTGTACCCGGTGTATCATAAGAGTTCGATGCACCTGAAGATGCTGCCTTAAGACCTGTGTTCCAATCCTTGCTCCACCTTTAACTGACTCCATGATCTCAGGCCAGTCACTTTGCTTCTCTGAACTATCATTTCCCAGTCTATTAAAAAAAAAGGGTATAATCACCCCCATCTCTAACCAGGGGTAAAAGGCAAGGCTTGCCAAAGAACCTAGCACCCAGTTGCAACCCTGTAGATGTGAGTATCTACCTTTCCAACAATGCAATATGCTCCATGTGGCTCCCGCTTCCCACCACTGGGATGGACGTCAAAGAGAAGCTGATGAGTGCCTGCAAAGTGGAGGGTGAGAGAGTGAATTTGACAGAAGGTGACCCTCAGTTACTTCAACATTGTGAGCAGCCCACCCCAATGGCTTATTTTCCTGGAGAAAAAAGTGAATGGCATCGGCTGGAGGAGCCCAGAGTAGCAGGCCTGCTAGCAGTATGGTGGTCAATATCAAAATCCTCATGACACTGGGGTGTTATGGGCAAAACTTCCTGCTTCCTGAAGTCTTCTTAGTTCATATCATCATTAAGCTACAATGGAAAGACCTAGGTTGTTGTTGTTGGTTTCTTTCTGTTTGTTTGTTTGTTTTTTGAGACAGGGTCCTGATCTGTCCCCGAGGCTGGAGTGCAGTGGTGCGATCACTGAAGCCTTAACTTCCTGGGCTCAGGTGATTCTCCTGCCTCAGCTTCCCAAGTAGCTGGGACATCAGGCATGCACCACCACCCCTGACTAATATTTGGTAATTTTTGTGGACACAGGGTTTTACTGTGTTGCCTAGGCTGGTCTCCCACTGCCTTGGCCTCCCAAATTGCTGGGATTATAGGCATGACCCACCGTGCCTGGCCTAAGACCCAGGCTTTAATGTAAGCTTTCTTGAAAAATTCAACCCTATTTTTACCATCTGTAGAGGGGTAGCATCTAAGATGCTTCCTGACCTACAGGGGCTGGAATTCTTTGATTCAGAGGAAAGGTTGTTTGCTACAGCTCAGTTACCTTACATTGCAGTTACAGGTGCAGATGGAGAGTTCCTGAACTCTGATGGTCATGTAGGAAAATGGAGAAAGGTTCCAGGACCTTGCACACATGCCATGAATCTCCAGGTGCCCAAGGAGGCAGAGCTAGTGGTGGAGTCAGCAAAGCCCACACTGCCAAGATTTCTCACCTTCCCTCTTCTCCTTGACGCTGTTATCAGAATTCCATCCTGTACTCAGAATCTGCTCTAGCCAATATTTTTGATGACTTTTTTTGATGTTTGTGGGCCAATAACCACAATCTTTATCCTCCTAAAGTTTTCTGGTGATAAAAACACTCTTTTTTTTTTTTTTTCTTTTTTTTTTGAGACTGCTTCTCACTTTGTCACCCAGACTGTAGTGCAGTGACGTGATCTTGGCTCACTGCAACCTCTGCGTCCCAGGTTCAAATGATTCTCCTGCCTCAGCCTCCCAAGTAGATGAGATTATAAGCATGCGCCACCACGCCCAGCTAATTTTTGTATTTTTAGTAGAGATGAGTTTCACCCTATTGGCCAGGTTGGTCTTGAACTCCTGACCTCAGGTGATCCACTGGCCTCTGCCTCTCAAAGTGCTGGGATTATAGGCATAAGCCACCACGCCTGGCCTATTAATACTCTTAATAGGCAACACTGAATGATTACCTGAATTTCTTATTGTTTTAAAGGCATTTTCTCATTATACTTTCTCATCTTGGCCTGATCTTGTTCCTTTCCTTCCTCATGCCCTTCTTCTGAGTCTAATTTGCAGATTTTCTGAATCTGTGTGAGGATGCAACGCTCCCACCCAGCACATCACAGTGGAAGTGAGTGGCTTCTGCTGCTACTCAGGGTAGTACCAAGGGATGAACTGGTTGTCCCATGGAAGGGACTTTTGAAACACTGCTAGCAGTACTGAATCAGGCATAGGGCCGGGTGATGAAGTCAGCATTTAGCTTCAGTTCTGTTTATGTTTGAGGTAGATTTCTCTCAAATTAGTTGGAGAAAGAAAGTTTTTCACAGGATGCACATAACATGCTTCAGTTTATGGTTGTGACTGATATTTCCTGAGCCTCTGAGCCCTTTGCATGGGAAAACTGCTCAAATCTGCCTCAGTCAGTCTTAGAGCTTTCAGCTTGGTCCCTGGGTCTTTTGTTTGAAGCCCTCGGAAGCTGAATTGACTCCTGTAAAATTAGTGTAAATTAAGATGTAATAGGTGGGAATCTCAACCCACTAGCTCAGATATGTAACATCATTTTAAAAAATGCCTCTTAGTTTTTAGTTCAGAGCGTCCATTGTGCTGGGTGAGCAGAAAAACTTAACTTCAGTTCTACCTGAAGTTGCCTGTTCACCTTTGTATACGCAGTGCCAAAGCTTGGAGGTTACTTGGTTGTTAGTGCACGCGGTTTACTCTCTGCATAGCCTTGAGGCAGGGCAGCTCCCTTCTCCTTCATGGCCACCGGTATCTTCCCTTCTCTCTACTTGTTCTGGGAGAATTTCTATTAAGGATTTGTTTCAGATGTTGCTCTGTGTCTGAAAACCCCCTCAACTGGACTAAGCTTTTAAATTCTATATTTCTTTGCTTGTTTATTGGTTTTCAAAATAAAAGCGCTAGGAAGACTTGGAGGCTCCCCTACGTCCTCTTTGAGACAAAGAACACACAGACATCATCTTCTTGAATGTAATAAAACACAAAGAGAAAAAGAAACTGGTTAATATAGCAGAAAAATTACCCAGATAATTTTACCATAATCTAAGCATACTATGTAATGCTTTAAAAAATGTTCAGCAACGCTTGCAAAACCTTTGGTATTATGGATAGATTCTATGTACATAGAAATTTGGGGATGACCATCATTTTGAATTTCTTCTAATTTATCTGGACCTTCATATATACTGCTATTAATGTTTAAAAGGCTTACTGAAATTCTAGATTTTTTGGAAAAGTATTTGTATAAAAAATTAGTAACATATTTCAGCCTTGGATATTGTAGATTTTTGCCCAGTTTTTTTTTTTTTTTCTTTAGATCACTGGTTTTCAAACTTGAGCATGCCTGTATCACACTTAACCAGAATCAAGCCCTGGTGGATTGGTTAAACCACAGACTTCCAAGCCACAGCCCGAGTTTCTGATTCAGGAGGTCTGGGGTGGGGTTTAAGAATCTGCACTTCTAACAAGTTTCCAGGTGATGCTGGCCCAGAGACCATGCTTTGAGAACCAAAGACTTGATTATCTAGTAGCCAGATACCATTGCTGTGAAGCAGTATGGCTTGGTGCAATGAGCAGGAATTGTTGAGTCAGACATAACTGGTTTCAAACGTGAGGAAAACCCCAAATGCTTGACCATGCATAATCAGTACAAAATGGAGGTGACCCATATTTCTGCACCTATATGTATATCCTAGCTACTGGCCAGCTCTCACAACTTTTTGTCATCTTTATAGCCTGTTAAGTTAAAAGAACTTGCAATAAAGAAGAGCTGATCATAATGATGGTAAGAATATTTTTTACTTATGTGAAGATCACAGACAGCTTGAAAAGCAGCACGCATGAAGACGTAATGTAGCATAAGACAGTTATAGAATTTGGGTCCGATACCTGCATTTGAAGCTCTACTCTGCTGTTTTCCACACAATGATGTGACTTTAGGCAATGCAGTTAATCTCTTCAATGCTGTTACTTCTTACATGTAAAACGGAAAAAAAGTAATGCCAGCTTCGTACTGTGCCCAATGCACAACACAACGTTACTTCCTTTTAAAGCTCACCCTCTTCCATTTTTGAGTGTGGACATTTGCAAACTGACCAAAACTAAACTTCATGTGAAGGAATATTCACTGATACATGGTCCTCTAAATTCCTGGAGAACAACTTTGATTTCAGTTAATTATTCTAGGCAGCCAAACGAACTTAATAGGAAAGAAAGGCAAAAACAAACTCCTTTTGGCAAGGATATAGCAGAAAGATTTTTTAAAAATCTTCTGGCAAAAAAATAAATGTCTGGAATCATCAAGCAGTGGTAGTAGCAGCAGTAGCAGCGGGTGTTGTAGTGAATAAAAGACTAAGAGGCTTGACCAGATGGTTTAGGGTGAAGTGTGTAAGTTTAACACTGTCCTGGCTCCAGGAGAAGTAGAGAACTATAAGGCAAAGAGAAGTAACCTCAAAAGTGGTATTTTGATTTGTCAATGCACCTAATTCAGGAGAGACATGCTTCTCTTGGGAAAGAGCCACTGAAGACTACTAGAAAAATGTTGCAGAAATTGGATATATTCCAAGGAAGTTGAAGGCCTTGATAGCATTTCTCGGCATCAGCAGGGGGCCCATCATTTCAGGTCACAGCCTTGAGTCCCTCTGGGGACTCAATGTGGTTTCAAATTCTAGCCTTGATCCCCAGGCTCTTGGATTGAAAGCTTTGTGTGTTTCTTGTCATTGGCAGCCACCTTTTTCTTGGACTCAGAAGCACCTTTTGCTCCCCACGCAATGCTAATGGCGACCACTCTGGGTCAGAGTCTGTCATCTGACTTCTTGTGTTAGGAGGAGAGGTTGGGCACAAATGACAAAGCAGATAAAGAAAACACAAGGCAATTCTATTGTTGAGGTATAGACAGTTTTCTCAGCAACAGAAAGTTAGCAACAGGTGTTGGATATAGGGAACAAGAAGTTCCATCGTGATTACATGTAAGGAATTATATTTTTAGTCTTTATTTTTTAAGAGTAAAAATCAGACTGTGTAAGGGGAATGGTCCAATATCATTGGTTTTAGTTTGGACCAGAATCAAGCATTATGGCAATGATGAATACGAGGATAAATGTTTATTTTTCTCATGTAATGGATACCAAATCCCGAGAGTCTTGGAACTGAAAAGGGTCTTAGAAGCCACCCATCCAGCTTTAGTCCTTGTGGTAAATCTCAGAAGCATCCCACAGACAGCCATCCAGTCTCTCCCCACACCTTCCAGTGATAAGTTAGCACATTCCATTTTGAACAGCTCTTATTGTTAGGAATGTTCTTCCTTATGTTTGTTCAACATTTCCTCTCTCTTGCCTGTGTCTTTTGTCTTAATTGTGCCTTCTGACATGAGACAGAATTACAGAAGGGAAATAAATCCTTAAAGGTATGATAACCAATTTTCCTAAAAAAAATTGTGATGAGAATGAGCCAATGCATAATTAAACTACATTTGATTTTTTTGGGGGGAGGGTTATATTTCTCCTTCACTCCAGTTCCCCTGAGAGTCTTCACATTCCCTAGTCCATTTCAATTTCCCATTCCTTCTCAGTTCTCAAAGCTCCAGAATTGTCTGGGACTCATGGTTCATCATCAGTAATGCTTTCTGTAACCTGGACTTCTTGACCTTGCTCTTCTAACCAAAACCTGGTGCTCCCAGAGGACACTGCCTCCCCTTGAGTGTGATGCTTTTCCTCTCTCAGGTCCACCCCAGTGAGACATGTGTCCTCGTGGCTCCCTGTCACTGCTTCTAGACCATCCTGGTTCCTCCCTGCACAGCCATGCCCTGTGTTCTCTCATAGGGATGGTCACTTGGAGACACATTGGTCATTCCCCTCATTTCCCTGAGCTCTGGGCTTACACTCTGGGTGATATTTTCTGGGTGATTTCAACATCCACATAGAAGCTGTGTCAGAGATGATTCTTTCCAAGACCTAGCCCTTCAATTACTTGTATCCCTCCTCATGCTCAAGGGTCTGCCACTGGCTTCCTTACCTCACTTAAAGAAATACCTTTTGAGAAGACATTTATGCAGCCAACAGACACATGAAAATTTGCTCATCATCACTAGCCATCAGAGAAATGCAAATCAAAACCACAATGTGATACCATCTCACACCAGTTAGAATGGTGATCATTAAAAAGTCAGGAAACAATAAGTGCTAGAGAGGATGTGGAGAAATAGGAACATTTTTACACTGTTGGTGGGACTGTAAATTCGTTCAACCATTGTGGAAGACAGTGTGGCAATTCCTCAAGGATCTAGAACTAGAAATACTCCTTCCTGTGTCCAAGTGTTCTCATTGTTCAATTCCCACCTATGAGTGAGAACATGTGGTGTTTGGTTTTCTGTTCTTGTGATAGTTTTCTGAGAATGATGGTTTCCAGCTGCATCCATGTCCCTACAAAGGACATGAACTCATCGTTTCTTATGGCTGCACAGTATTCCATGGTGTATATGTGCCTTCTGACGTGAGACAGAATATAGAAGGGAAATAAATCCTTAAAGGTATGATAACCAATTTTGAACAGCTCTTATTGTTAGGAATGTTCTTCCTTATGGTTGTTCAACATTTCCTCCCTCTTGCCTGTGTCTTTTGTCTTAATTGTGCCTTCTGACATGAGACAGAATATAGAAGGGAAATAAATCCTTAAAAGTATGATAACCAATTAGCCATCCCATTACTGGGTATATACCCAAAGGATTATAAATCATGCTGCTGTAAAGACACATGCACACGTATGTTTATTGCAGCACTATTCACAATAGCAAAGACTTGGAACCAACCCAAATGTCCATCAGTGACAGACTGGATTAAGAAAATGTGGCACATATACACCATGGAATACTATGCAGTCATAAAAAAGGATGAGTTCATGTCCTCTGTAGGGACATGGACGCAGCTGGAAACCATAATTCTCAGCAAACTATCGTAGGAACAGAAAACCAAACAGCGCACATTCTCACTCACAGGTGGGAATTGAACAATGAGCACACCTGGACACAGGAAGGGGAACATCATACACTGGGGCCTGTCGTGGGGTGGGGTGAGGGGGGAGGGATAGCATTAGGAGATATACCTAATGTAAATGACGAGTGAATGGGTGCAGCACAGCAACATGTATACATATGTAACAAACCTGCACGTTGTGCACATGTACCCTAGAACTTAAAGTATGATAAAAAATTAAATTAAAAAAAAAGAAATCACTTTTGAGTACACTGCCTTCCCTCGTCCAGGCAGTTCCTCTGATATTCTAACTGTAGCATCCTTTGAACACAGCAGGGCCTAAAGCCCACAATTCCATAATCAGCCTTAAAATCACCTCCATGCACACCACCTTGGCTCTGCCTCTCACTTGCTTCATCTTACTGTCTTGACAAAATTCCAGTCTTGGTGAAATCCTATTTTTGCCTCCTTGCATGTGTACCAGGGTGGGTTAAATGCTTCAGGAAAAATCAACCAAGCTGAAGGATCCCATTGTAAAATCAGCCCCAATTCCACGTGGCCATCACTATGGATTTGCCGTGTGCATTCACGACAAAAGTTTCTACTCTTGTAGAAGACTATTTCATATCTTTTCTTGTCTTCTCAAACCTCCCACGCTTCCTCCTCCATATTCACTCTCAGTTGATGAAATTTTACCAAGGAAATTGCAGATTCAGAAGAGAACTTCTGCAAGTTCCCATCTAACCGCCTCCCAGGGATGTGACATGCAGTTCACTTTCCTGCCAGAACTGTCAGTACTCCTCTCAAAGGTCACTGCTCCATGCAAAGAAACTGCCCCTGTGAAAGCCAACAGTGCCTTTAACACATGACTTCCAGCAGCTGAGTCTCGATCTCGGTCTTCCTGTACTTGGCCTCTCAGCAAGATTTGACGTGATGACTCTCCTTTTCCTGAACCTCCATCACTACCATTGACTTCTGGAAGTGTCTTTCTTTTTTTTAACTGGGCTTTCAGTTCACTGCCGTCTCCTCATTTTCTTCCTGTCTCACTTGCTCTTCCTTCCTTCTCAATTGTCTTTGCTCATTCTTTGTCAGTTACCAGACTGTGGAGTGACCTGGGTCACACCTGAGTTATCTCATAAGCAGTCTTGCAACTTTGGACACAATCACTGTGCTGCCAATGCTCGCCTTTCCCTGATCTCTAAACTTGTTACCAAACCTTCTCAGCATCTCCATCTCAATGTCTGACAGTCACCTCCATCATGGTGGGTTAGGCACGAGTGCCTTATCTTTGCCTTAGCTCAGGTCTCTCCTAGTTTATTTCCATCCACTGTCAAGCCCAAAACTTCGGAGCCATCTTTGACTTCTCTCTTTCTCACCCGTTCCATATCTAATCCATCAGCAAGTCATCAGTTCTAACCAAAATACATCCAGAATGCGAACTTCTCCTGGGCTCAGTCCTCAGTGCCCTGATCCATCCTTGATCATCTCTAGCCTGGATTGTAGCCCCTTACCTGGTGTTCCCGCTTCCACTCTTGCTTTCTTATATACTATTCATGGCACAGTAGCCAGAGTACCTCTTTACAAGCGCACGTCACATATGCCACACTTCTGCCCAAACCCCTCCGTTCTCTTGGATGAGAAAGCCAATTCCTTACTATCCAAGGTCTCGAATCCTCCTCCTCACTCCCGAAGGCACTGGGCACCAAACTTTCTCAGGGCCTCTTCCCTTGCTGTTCCCTGTCTAAGTGGCAGGTGCTGTAAGAGCCCCACCCTTCCCCGTGACTCACCCCAGCGGCACTGTGGCTCTGGAGGATGGTTCTGGTACTGGCCGAGGGGTTCATACCTCGAGCACCTAAGCTTCTCTGCCTGTGGACTATTTTCTGAGATTGTGCTCAGCCTACACAAGGTAGACCAGGGGTGCCAGGGAGGTCCCCACATCCAGTAATGGAGGGTGGCACCTACCCAGCTTCCTCACCCCTGGTGGGGCCATCCTCAGTGTGTTTCTCACAGGCCCTCAGAGGTCCCCAGTGACTTGAACCTCCCATGGCCCACAGTGGTCAGCCACCCATCGGCATACACTTAATTTTTCTGTGTAAGCTAGTTACATGATTAGAATTTTTAATGTTGAATCAACCTTGACTTACTGAAATTAATTAGCCCAATTTTGTCACAATGGATTATCGTTTTGGTACGTTATTAGATGGGTTTAATAATATTTTGTTCAGGATTTTTGTCTATGTTCACAGGTAAGATTATCCTGGAATTTCCTTCTCTTGGGTTTTTTCTTCTTTTTTTCCCCCTGGTTTTGGAATTATTCTACTTTACTTCATAAAATGAATTGAAGGGTGTCTGTCCCCTTTGTGTCTCCTTTCTGTATGAGTTGCATGTGACTGGAATCACATCTTTGTTAATGTTCTGGAAAAAGAAGTTCCAGAAAGCTTAGCTTTTTTATTTTATTTTTATTTCAATAGGTTTTGGGGGAACAGGTGGTGTTTGGTTACACGAATAAGTTCTTTAGAGGTGATTTCTGAGATTTTGGTGCACCCATCATCTAAGCAGTGTACATTGTACCCAGTGTGTAGTCTTATATCCTTCACCCATCTCCCACCCTTTTCCCTGAGTCCCCAAAGTCCATTGTATTATTCTTATGCCTTTGTGTTCACATAGCTTAGCTCCCACTTATGAGCGAGAACATGCGATGTTTGGTTTCCATTCCTGAGTTACTTCACTTAGAATAATCATCTTCAAATCCATCCAGATTCCTGTGAATGTCATTATTTCATTCTTTTTATGACTGAGTAGTATTCCATGATGTACATATGCCACATTCAGGATGTTTAGCTTTGTTTTGTTTGTTTTTCAGGGGATGATTTAATGTACTATTTCAATTTAATTAATTCTGTGATACCATTAGCTATCTAGATCATTCTGAGACAGGCTAGCCTATTATATTTTTAGAGGAATTTGTGTCTCCAGTCTTCAAATATAAGGTTGTTCAGATTATTCACATTCCTAATGTTTCCATGAGTTTTCCTTCTTTTGCATTTCTAATACTGTTTATTCGTACTCTTCTTCTTTCCTTCATCATTCTCATCTGAATTTTTTCATTAGTCTCTTCAAACAATGCTTGACTTTGTTGATCCTTTTAATTTTATCTTTCTTTTCATTTATGTTAAATTTGCTATTTGTTACTTTGTTTCTTAACATTTCTTTATGATTATTTTCTTGTTTGTTTTTCCAAGTTCTTAAACTGGCTGTTTAACTCATTACTTTTCAAGTTTTCTTCTTTTTAATGTAAAATATACATACATTTAAGGCTATACATTATACCTAAGTAGATAACATTTCCTATATCCCATGAGTTTTAATGCGTAATATTTTTGTTATTTTTCTGTAAGAGTGTTTTCTAATTACCACAAGCTTTATGAGTTATTTAGAAGCATTTAAACTTTTAGTTTTTTAATTTGTGGTTTTAACTTACTCTTTGTTATTGATTTCTAAGTTAATTACCTTTTGTTTACCTAACATGGTCTCTATGATATTACTAATTTGAGTTTATTTTCTAGTATATCATCATTTTTATAATCTTCCGTGTATGTTTATAAAGAATGCTTGGGGTATATGTGTCTTTTAGTTCAAGTCTGTGTATTATCTAAATCATCTGTGGCCTGACTGACTTTTGTCTGATTTATCAGTCAGTTACTGGAAGGATTTGTTTAAAACTTTTATATTATGATAGATGTGTCCTTTTTTTTTTTTTTTACCCAGGCTGGAGTGCAGTGGCCGGATCTCAGCTCACTGCAAGCTCCGCCTCCCAGGTTTACGCCATCCTCCTGCCTCAGCCTCCCGAGTAGCTGGGACTACAGGCACCCGCCACCACACCCGGCTAGCTTTTTGTATTTTTTAGTAGAGACGGGGTTTCACCGTGTTAGCCAGAATAGTCTCAATCTCCTGACCTCGTGATCCGCCTGTCTCGGCCTCCCAAAGGACGTGTCCATTTTTATTAGATTTGTCTTAATTTTTGCTTTACGTGTTTTAAGAGTGTGGTAATGGATGCTTACAAGTCCCAAATTGTTATATGTTCCTGATAAACTGAAAATTTTGTCATTATAAAAGAACTTAAATAAGGTCATTAATAATAAAGCCATTTAATAATGCCTTTGCTTTTGAATCAATTTTGCCAGATATTAATATAGTTTCTTTTGATTTGTGTTTGCTTGATACATTTTACAACTTTTTACTTTCTGCTTTTTGTTCTTAAGTTCTAGGTGTATATTATGCACATATAAACATAAGTGATTATACATCTCATCCATAATATAAATATGTAATATATACATGTATATATGTTCATGTGTACATAGATTATAAGGATTTAAGAAGCCATATAGTTGTATTTTTAAAAAGTGAGCCATGAAAATGTTGTTTTATGACTAGAAAGATTAGTCCCCTTACATTTATTGTGATTTTTTGTATATTTCAATTTATTTTTGCCATTGTATCTGGTAATTTCTCTTTGCTCTGCTTTTTCTTTGTTTCTTTTCCTCCTCCTTACCTTATTTTAAACTGATTAATTTTTTTAATTCAGCACTTCATTCTTTTAGTGGTTATTCCTACAAATTTTCACATTTACGTTGTACTTAAATTTAAATTTAACCAAGACCTTCTCCATTCTCTCAAACAATGCAACCATGGGCTTCTTCAACTCAAACCCACCCTCCTGCCTCCTGTATTATTTTCAAACTTTAATAATTTCCCCCAAAATAAGGTGTGAGTCTTATTCTTTCTAGCATTGGTATCTGTTTAGCCCACAAACTAACCCTCCTCTCCAGTCGTCATTGCTTTTGCATGTCAGATTTTCGTTTTGGATGATTTTTTTCCTCCTGAAGTATATTCTTTAAGAGACAACTTAGAGGTGGGTCTATGTGTAGTGAAGTCTTTTCATTTGTGTTTATTTGAAGATGGTGAAGACAGAATTGTTCACGTTGCATATCCAACTTGGTGATGTTTCTCTTAGTATCTCTCAGCCTTTAGAGATGCTCATCCACCAACACCTGGCTTCTTTTTTGTTGTGGAGAAGAATGCTACCAACTCACTATATTTCCCTTCAAATAATCTCTGTTTTACAAATATTCTTGTCTCTTTATTAAGTATTCTGCATTTTTACTGTCTTGTATGCAGGTTTAGATTTTTAAAATTTATTCTGGGTAGAGTTCATTGTGACTCAGAAATCTGAGGAAATTTCCACCCAGCTTCTCTTTGAATATTGCAGTTCCCCGATTCTTCTTACTATTTTTTTCTGTGATTTCTATTAGATGTGAGTTAAGATTTTTCACTCTGTGTTCCATATCTTTTCATAACTTTAATATTTTAATCTCCTTATCTCTGTGCTATAGTCTGAGTAGTTCCTTCAGATGTGTCTCCCAGTTCTTCACATGTATCTAACCTGTTGTTAGGTACACATGCCAAGGTTGTTATTTTATTTGTTACATATTTTTTATTCCTAGATGTTATACTTAATTCTTTGTCAGTCTGCCTTGTCACTTTTAATAGTTTCCTCTTCAATAATCACAGATTAGATATGTTCATTGACTGCTTTAACTATGCTACATATTTTATATTCTCTAACTGTTATTCCTACAATTTGCAGTCTTTATGAGTCCGACACTGCTATCTTTTTCTTCTGTTTACTGTCTCTCACTCATTAGTTTTATTATTTTTAAAAAAATTATTTTCTGATTTATTATTGTCTTTTAAAAGACTTGAGCATTTGTATGCATTGGAACTTTACCTGGGGGATTCTTCCAAGATTCATTGCAAATCTCTTCCTTCAGGGGAATTTGTACTTGCCTCCAGCAGGAGGCAACGCAGACCACTTGAAAACGAAACTCTTAACTTGGCCTTTTTAGGGGCCACAACAGTAGGTGAATTCTAGTGCCATGCCCATGTGAGGGCCGAATTCTTGTTACAAGTTATTATTATTGTTTGAAGGTGGGATTTTTACTCTGCATATCTAGGTAGGTGGTTTTCCACCTTTTCTCAGAGGCAGGTCCGAGGCATGACAGTTTTCTGTCAGTGACTCTTGGTAGGGCAAGTGTGTTTGTTTGTGTGTGTGCTTGTGTTTTTTTCCTAGTTCTCTTTTCATCATGAGCATTTCTTTCCAAGGCTCTGGGCTTCCCAAGGAGCAGGCGTTGGGAGTAGAAGGAAAAGGGGTGGTATCTCCAAATCTCCTTCCCAAATTGAATAGCTAGGATAGGGCTTTATCTCCATTCACTTTGCAGAGTGAACTAAAACCAGAGCTCCAGGGAACCAGAGGTTGGTGGATGTCCCCCAGATATCTGTCAGCTTCCCTTCTTGCCTCCATGTATATGTTATTTAATCATTTGCCTATGTTTAAAAATATTCTGTATATTCATTTTTTTGCACAAGAAGGTGTTTTTATGTATACACCATTGACTCTCCATATAGCCCAGCAAATAGAATCTACATAATGCCTTATCATCCTCTGTGAAGAAAGCTCTTTCCCAGAATGTATGATGTCAGGGGACAATCATTATGCTCATTCCTGGCCTAAAATCTGTTAAGAGGATGCTGTCAATGTTTAGATTAAAATCCATGCATCCAACTCAAGATAAGCAAGCCAAAATGTGTAGCTTTCAGAGTCATTGGTAAATGTGGTATTGCTATTATCAGCTAGGAAGTTCTGTCTACTAAAGCATATTGTATCTTTATAAAAACAATTAATAATATTTTGTGCAGTTATACAATATTATGCAAAACCTAATGATGTGTCCTGTTCACTCCAATTACCCATTTTCTATTTTATGGCTGTTATCAATAATGGAATTGCTATCAGGTCTGTGTGGTTGCTCTGATAACACAGAAAATAAAAGATTATGAGATAAAAATGGTCTTAAAGGATCACTTTTTCTTCATATGAAAATATACTCATCTCAGCAACAAGACCTGGAAAATGTAGAACTTTTAAGTAATCCTTGAATTAAAAGATGACCTAAAATGCTTTTGTTATTTTATGATTTCTAAGTATTGCTGATGGTGAGATTAAGCATCTAAGTTTATTTCTACTCTTAAAGTTATTCACCTTGATGAAGAAATACAGTATTTTATATGTTTAGCATGTTTTTAAGAGCATATTTATAAGTACTTCAAATCCTCTTTCCGATGAGGGAAAGCATAGATTAATCAAAACCACAAACATAGATAAAATGATATTTAATACATTTCTTCTGCAGTCTAAGAACATCATGATATGGTACATTCTTTCCTTGGTTAGAAATCCCAACATTGCAGTGAAAGAAAGTGGAGAAAACTACTACATTCTGCTATTAGGGGGGTATCATCATGCTTTAGGATAAAGAGAAGATCCTTGATTTCCATGGTTCAGGGGCTGGAAGCGGAGAGGACTTGAGGTGGTTTATGATGTCACCCAAGAACCAGGCTCGAGATGAGCAGGAGTGGATATGAGATGAGCAGGAGTGGATGTGAGATGAGCAGGAGTGGATGTGAGATGAACAGGAGTGGATGTGATGGTGACGACTGTCTTTAGCTGGTCTCTGTTTCTCACATCCAGAGTGCTTCCTGTGGCTTCTGAGGCCTCTCTCAGCACCGTGCCACCCCATGCCTTCTGCAGTCCTTCAGGCAGTCTCTGACCCAAGAGGTCTCCAACACAGTTGAAACGTAAAGTTTTATAGCCTTTGGCCGGGCGCGGTGGCTCACGCTTATAATCCCAGCACCTTGAGAGGCCACGGTGGGTGAATCACCTGAGGTCAGGAGTTCATGACCAGCCTGGCCAACATGGCGAAACCCCATCTATACTAAAAATGCAAAAATTAGCTGGGCATGGTGGTGGGCACCAGTAATCCCAGCTACTCAGGAGGGTGAGGCAGGAGAACTGCTCAAACCCAGGAGTCAGAGGTTGCAGTGAGCCGAGATCACACCACTGCACTCCAGCATGGGCAATTAGAGCAAAACTCTCTCAAAAAAAAAAAAAAAAGATTTTATAGCAGATAATTCTTTATTTTCCACCTTCAAAATAGAGTATTTAACTCCCTGTGGAGATAAAGGCATGGACTTGGTTTTGTTGATGGTAATTGAGCTGATCTGCTGTGGTGGCATTGGGGGTGTGTGATTGGAGAGAGAATGGGCAGAGGGGCACCAGGAGGGACCACGTCCTCACTGAGGCAAGGTGTTTGCCTCCTGCCACACAACGTAGGCTCCTGGAATGTCTAGCATAATTTTCCTAAAAGAACTGGGAAAATAACTTTTCTTTTTTTGTTTTCATAGAGGTCATCTCATGTTTGGTGTGCATGCGTTGTGTGTGGTGTGTGTAGGTGTGGTGTGTGTAGGTGTTGTATGTGTGTGTGAACGTATGGTGTGTGTATGTGTAGTATGTGGTGTGTGGGGGGGGCTGTGCATGTATGGTGTGTATGTGTGAGGTGCGGTGTGTTTGTGTGAGGTGTGGTATGTAGTGTCTGTGTGGTGTGTGTGTGTGGTATGTGGTGTGTGGAAAACAACCTTTCCTTTATTTCTCACAGATGGGCCCATCCACGTCTATGCGCACGCTTGCGTGCGGTGTGCAGGCGTGGTGCGTAGGCGTTTGCATGCAAGTGAACGATGGCGGCAGTGCAGGCAGTACGTGTAGTATGGCGCGTAATGCAGTACGCATGAAAGGTAAGGTAAGTGAGGCGCTGCGTCTG
Organism: Papio anubis; assembly: GCF_008728515.1. NCBI lineage: Eukaryota > Metazoa > Chordata > Mammalia > Primates > Cercopithecidae > Papio > Papio anubis. Next base: position 47,832,239 of record NC_044983.1, on the reverse strand, counting down.
TGAGAATGAAGGAATCAGGTGGAGGAAGGACAGTGGAATGGCCCGGAGAAATGGACAGGAAGGGACATCCAGGTGCATGCGCTATGTGCGGCGTGGTGTGGCGCATGGCGTGTGTGCAGGCGATACGTGTGGTGCGTTCATCAGGTCATGTGTACGTGATGGCTTCAGTGTGCAGTGTGCATGTAGGGTGTGTGTGTGTGTGGTATGTGGTATGTGTGGTCTGCATGTATGATGTGTAGGATGTGGTGTGCATATGGTGTGTGTGTGTGTTGTGTAGCATAGGGTGATGTGTTTTCCTGGGTCCGTAAAGAAGTGCTTCTCACATTTGTTTCTTGCTGCTTGCTATACTGATGGACTCTGACCTCCTAAATTTAGGGGACTTCTGGTTGTTTTCTCTTGTGTCACTTATGAGGTGTGGGTATGAGAAGCACCATCTCACAGTGCTATGAAGAATCTCATCTTGGTAACTGTGCAGATTTACTCATGAACAGGGCTCGCAGGTTTTATTTGCTTCACAAAATGGTTTGTGATGCTCTTCTCCTAAAAAATATTAAATGATTTATTCTAACAGCTTCATTTTACAGATACGTCTGCTTAGTTTCTAAAAACCATAGCCTATTTTCTATAACTCCTCCAACTTTTTAGTTAGAGGATAATAATTTACCCCAGATACACATCTACTTTCCGTGCACTTGCATTTCATAATGAAGGAATGATTATGGTTTGGACCTTCAGCTGTGATGGATTGAATTTGCAAAGCGTGATGATATGACACACGAAATGCCCTGAGACAAAATCGCTTCAAAGTTGATAAACTGAAACAAATGAATTTAAACTTGAACTGAACTTTAGCAAAAGTCATCCATCTCATTTTATTTATAATTTACTTTTTAAAAGGACAAAATAAGCAACATCATATTTAGATGGCAGAAAACAGTGTCGTTGCCATTCACAAGGTCACAAGTTTTTATTTACTCACGTAGTTTCCCTATATCCAGGTTCAAAATTAAGGTTTATTTTTAGTTTTTGCTTGAAGTAAAAAAAAAAAAAAAAAAGATATGGAAACATCTTTCATTAAATTATTTTTAAGTATTTAAATTCAAATTTTATATTGGTTAATGTCTAGGGCTTTTGCTTTCTGTGTATCATACAGAAACCAAACCTACCAATGCTGGCAGGTTTTTAATCTGGAGGAATAAGTAACATTCTCAGTTTAAAAAAACATCAGAATTAAAATGTCACAAAGCTCTTGTGACTTTTGACTTGACTTAAGATAAAAACATAAACAACGTTCTGTGTATTTCCCACAAGTAAGTACTTAACAAGTAAAAAGGTGAAATTTAAACAAAATGATACTGTTTCATAAATAGCTGTCTTTGAAACAAAAAATTGGGGAAAAGGGAAAAATACAAGAATTATTAAAATATGAAATTAACTGGTTTTTATAGACTCCAAAACATGACTGGAGATGTGGACAAGTTTTAAAAATTGGGTTGTTGCTTATAATGTGATGGTTCCTTGAAAATTGATGTGTTGCGTATCAAAACTATGTGCAACGAGAATGCGATACAATGTGACTATGAAAACACGTCAGTGCATGCATGAATTAAGGTGTTGAAGAAGATGGAGTAAACAGGACCTACCCCTGTCTCCTTCTCCCCTCTTATTACATATTTTTAGGAAATGGCAGATTTTTGACAGAACAAAAAAAAAGAAATTTGCAACGGAAACATCACACAACTCTTTTTCCTATTTCTGTTATACTTGCTACTGGAATTTTGGTTGAGAAATAACTGATTGCTGAAAGCCAAGTTTGCAGGTAAAGGAAATGTATACTTTACATATATACATACATTTCTAGTATTTAACATATATATGTATATACACATGTGAATGTCTTATCTACATGAAACATTTTATCTACATAATGTATTTTATGTTAACCTTTTTTGATGTATTTTCTTCTAAAGGAATTCTGTGTAGCACCTAAATATCAATCATTAAATTTCAGGAGTGAAAGTGTGGAAATAGGATACTGTTTAGTGATGATTGCATTTGATACATTTCTATCTTTCAGTCTCAATTATTTTCAAGGTTCCTATTAACAGTTGGCCTCTTCTTCTTTAACTTCTTTAAAAAAGTTTGCGAAGTTATCCGGTTTAAGGCCAGAAGTGTTACTACTGTAGAGGCCTTCAGTGTAGTGAAGATACACAGATGTGTCATGATTTAAAAGAAATTCACTTAAGAGAGTAGTGTCAATGGGTTATAGAACTGCTGAACTCGTCTGAAGCATTGTGGAATAAAATGTATGAGAAATATAGTATGTGTAATTGAGATTTTAATGAATTGCCTTGTTAATCCATACACTGTATGCATGTTGCAACATTTTCTAGGCTTAATTAGTGTGCTTGATGATTATGTTTATTTTCTGATATACACACTGATTAAGCATTGTCCATACACTAGAGCTTGAAACAAGATCAATCTGTAAAGTAGCACCTAGTCATCTAACTGGGGACTCAAAATGCAAATAGACCAACTTATGGAAAATTAAATTAGTTCTAATAGAACCCATTTTGCCTGAGCAGCCAGTGTCACATTATAAACAGTGTTCTCTTGTTGTAAAAGAAATAAAAGGCTTCTGTTGACAGATCCTTGTATACTTTTAAGCTCGAAAAACTGAATGCATATGATGTTAGAGTTGACTGTAACTCTTAGACGTGGGGAATTGTGGAATATTCCGAGTTAACCCGTACTATTGTGCTCTGGAAATGCAACTCATTATGCTATTATGGCATTTGGGGACCTGGGGGCTCTCACGTTTCAAAACGTTTTTTATTAAGATCTCCTATGAATTACAACTTTTGTAAATTTTCTTCTGTTGTGTTGAAATTCTCCAGATAGTTCTTTTTTATTCAAATTTAATTTATTCTACTAGATGTTTATTGACCACATGTGAGTATAATTTGGGCTCAGTCTGTCCTCCCCTCTCCATGATTCCCAGCTTAGACTGCAACTCAGGCTGGTTTCAGATGGATGATGGATAAAGCTGTCCAACTACTGCTTAACATAGATATGGATGTGATGTTAGTAATTCAGATGGACTTTTTGGCTCTTTTCAGAACCTTTCCAGTCTTTTTCTTTTAAACATATAGTCTTTAAAATAATTGTGTTGAAAACACTTAATTGAAATCTGCTCTCTTAACAGATTTTTAAGTGCACATTATTGTTGACTCTAGGTACAGTGTTGTACAGCAGATCTCTAGAGCTTATTTCATTTTGCTTGACTGAAATTTTATGCACATTGATTAATAACTCCCCATTTCTTTCCCCTCCCAGCTAATTTCCATCTTATTATTTGATTCTATAAATTTGACTATTTTAGATAACCTCACATGAGTGGAATGCAGTGCTTGTCATTTATGAAGGTTGTTTTCACATCTTAACTATGGTGAATAATGCTACAGTGAATATGGGAGTGTTGAGACCCTGATTTTAATTCCTCTGGATATATACCCAGAAGAGGGATTGCTGGATCATATGGTAGTTCTATTCTTAATTTTTCTGAGGAATCACCATACTGATTTCCATAATGGCTGAACCTGTACTAATTTCCATTCCCAACCACAGTATACAAGTGTTCTCTTTTCTCCATATCCTCGCAACACTTGTCTTTTTTGTTGTTGTCTATAATCGCCTTCCTGATAGGTGTGAGGTGATGTCTCATTATTTTAATTTGCATTTCCCTGATAATTAGTGATGTTGAACATATCTATATCTATATCTATATCTATATCTATATCTATATCTATACCTATGTATCTGTTGGCCATTTGCATGTCTCCTTTGGAGAAATGTCTATTCGAGTTCTTAGGCTATTTTTAAATTGGGTTATCAGATTTTTTTGCTATTGAGTTGTAAAAGTTCGTTATATATTTTGGAGATTAACCCCTTATCATATATATGGCTTGCAAATATTTTCTCCCATTCCGTGGGTTGCATTTTCACTCTGTTGATTGTTCCCTTGCCTGTGCAGAAGCTTTTCAGTTTGCTGTAGTCTCGTTTGTTTATTTTTGGTTTTTTGTTGCCTGTATTTTTGGTGTTATGCCCATGAAATCACTGCCAAGAATAATGCCATGAAACTTTTCCCCTTTGTTTTCTTCTAGGAGTTTTACAGTTTCTGATCTTACATTTAAGTCTTTAATCCATTTTAAGTTGATTTTTCTGTATGGGGTAAGATAAGAGTCTCCAGATAGTTCTTAGGGAAGAAAGTCATGTATTCAACATTTTATGAACCACTACTCTGCCTTAATCTGCAAAAACTTTAGGCATGTCCTCTTGTTCTCTCTTCAATTTAATGACAAAATATATAAACCTAAGTTTAGCCTTTAAGAAGTGAATAGACCAAAACTTTATTTTAAAGTTACTTGCAGCACCAGTAAGAAAGCATTTGTTCGTTTATCTGTGTATTCCACAAACATTTGTTGAACAGCTTCTTCTCAGCATTACACACTGTACAATGCACTGCAGTTGTGTAAAAAATAGCTACTGTCTTCAGGGAAATGATGACTTAAAGAAGAATATGTTAGGAAGGAAGATAAATGACAGAATCTCAGTCTGAATGTCATTTGGAAGTATTAATAATGCACGGGTGGAGAACAGAGAAACTAAAGGAAAACTATTATTATAAACCACATGGGTATTCATACTCATGACTTCTGTGAGATCTGTTTCCTGCAAAAATCTTAGATTTCATGATTCCATGCACTTTCAGGGAGGGAAAATTGGGGAAGAGTTATGAAGTGGTGGTATTGAGTATCTATTGGTAAGCCCCTAGATGTTACACATGGCAAGGAATAGTGCCTTAGTGAGATTTGAAAGCTATTCAACAGCACTACGGATTCACTATTGGAAAGAGAATGGGAAAAGTCTCTCCTGGATCCATGGTGGCAGTGTGCGTGGGTACCACTGTAGTGGAATACAATCTGGAAGAAGGTATCAAACACTTTAAATACATGGATACACTTTGGTGCAGTATTTTTATTTTTAAAAATCTTTTCTTAGATAATTCTAAATAAGGAAAGAGACTTTAAAAATTTATAACCCTCTTTGGGAGGCTGAGGCGGGTGGATCACGAGGTCAGGAGATTGAGACCATCCTGGCTAACATGATAAAACCCCGTCTCTACTAAAAACACAAAAAATTAGCCGGGCGTGGTGGCGGGCGCCTGTAGTCCCAGCTACTCGGGAGGCTGAGGCAGGAGAATGGCTTGAACCTGGGAGGTGGAGGTTGCAGTGAGCTGAGATCACACCACTGCACTCCAGCCTGGGCGACAGAGCAAGACTCCATCTCAAAAAAATATATATATAACCACTTGATTGAGTCATAATTCACATAATACACACTTCACCCACTTAAAGTGCACAATTCAATAGATTTAAATAAATTTGAAGAGTTGTGTACACTTCACCACTATCAATTTTAGAACATAATCACTACCTCAAAAAAAAAAATGTAGCCTTCAGTTATCACCCCTTACCCCTGCATCACCCCCAAACAACCACTTGCCTACTTTCTTTTCTTGGAAGATGCATTTTTCAAAGTTGTATATATTCAGGGTGTACAACATGATGATTTGGTATGTGGATACATTGTATAATAATCACTACAATCAAACTAATTTCACATCCATCACATCACAGACTTACTAATTTTTAAGTTTCAGTTGTGCAAGATGAGTAGGTTTTAAAGATCTAAGGCATGTCATGGGGACTTCAGGTAACAATGCTGTACTATATACTTAAAATCTGTGAAGAGGGAAGGTCGTGAGTGTTCTCACCACACACACACAAAAGGGAAAAAGACGTTTTCAAACAAGGATGTCCATCACAGCATTGTTTATAATGGAGAGCCACTAAAAAGCCCCTGGAGCACAGCAGGGAAATGATTGAGCTTATCGCAGAGCAAACATTTGATGAAATTAAGTGTGTTGACGTCATCCACTAAAATGATTTTTACAGAGTTTAGATGATTTAGCTCTTATGCTATGAGGTTAAACGAAGTTAAAAGGTAAAATTTTATATGCAGTATATTCACAATAATATAAAATAAGAAAAACATTTTTCCATGAGAGAAATTCTGTAGGAAAATAAAACAAATTATTGTCGTTCTGTTTTATTTTCCAAATTTTCTCTAAATAAATATTACATGTGTGGGGGAGGGGAAACTAACTTATTAAAAATTACAGATCATTTACAAGGGATAAAAATGTGGTTTTGCCCTGATTAACACAAGCTGTTTTTTAAACTCAAGGATGACTTTGACTTTTCTTCACCAACATAAGTTTTAAGAGCCTTCACAGACTCACTCGGCAGTTTCCATCTCTGAACTTGTAAGAGAGAATGTTTCTGCAGAGAGTGCTGGAATAAAGGACATTAGATTCTGGGTCAGAGATCCAATATGCAATCCAGTAAACTGGGCCTGCGCCAACTTCTATCAACTTCCTTATCTGTAAAATAAGGACATCTGTAAAATAATTCCCAGTGACTTCTAAGGACCATCTCCCATTTTGACGACATAATCCCACCATGAAATTGGCAGTGCAGAGAAAAGAGTCACTCTCCTTCTGGCTCTCAAAGTATGCATGGAAGAGTCACTCAGAGGAGAATCCAAACAGCTCATAACGCACTCTAATTTGCCCAAGGACCACTCCAACAAGTGGCTTCTGATTGCATGGAGTCACCCTTATTTGCACTGAACTCGCACCTAGCCCAGCTGCTTGCTGGCCTAACAGGCAGCTAGTATTGTCTCAGGAATGTCTGTAGCAGTGACACAGATTTTGCCTTCATGTAGTTCTAACATCCTATTAAGTGACAACCTGCAGATCTTTCTGAAGCCTGGTTTGCCAGAACTACATTAATCTTATCCCTTGGAATGGGGCATCTGGTTACACCTGTCATCACCATTTTCTTGGAGAAAACCATCAGATTCAGGCTATGTGAGAATGCATTCACCCATTTATCTCTGCAACAGAATTCATCAGAATGGTTTCCTGGGTGTAAACCTTCAGTCCACATCCAGATAGAGGGTGATGGGTCACTTATTCAGGTGTAAAGTCATTGCCGCCCAGCATTGGCCTACATCTTTGATAGAAGTAATATCTGGTGATAGTGTTTGAAGAATATCCTGGGTAGTCTAAAATTTTTCCATAGATTAAGTTACAGCAGCAGAACTGTTCAGTTTGGACTCCACACACTGATGTCAGCATTCTGTACTGAGGAACAGCATCAAAACGTGCTGTGAGGATGCTGCGGAGGGCACTGCCCACTGTGTTCTGCAGAGTAAGACAAACATTCAGTCTGACCTCAGTGCCAAGAGTAGCTGCACTTCTCCCAAGCAGCAGGCCTGCTGTGACCTTGTTGGTGCTGTGAGCTGTGTAACAGGTGCCCCTTACATGGTGCTTGTCAAGAGGCTTTACAGCAATGTTGGCGGCATGTGCCACCTTCCAGCCCCAAGGGATCAGGGCTTTCTGCTCTGCGTTCTTGTGTTCTTCAGCATATGCCTGGCCTCTTTTATGTCTCCTAGCTTGGTTTTTTCTTCCTTTGCTCCTCCTCTAGATTTATTACACACCTGTGTATTTCATGAATTCCTATAAGCTGCTGTAAGTTCTTTCTAGGCAAACAATATATTGGTAGATAGAGATAGATAGATAGATAGATAGATAGATAGATAGATAGATAGACAGACAGATGCTCTTCTCTGCTTCTGTGTCCCCACCCAGCCATCTGTAGAATGTGCCAGGCCTGCTGAATGTCGGGAGGAGCTCTTCCTTCATGTGTGTCCTTGGTATGCTCGAGCTTTTAAAACCCGTTAAGTCAGGAGCTAGTCTATACATCTTTTGTCAATGCTTAGTACAGTAGTTGAAACACACTTAAAACTTGCAGACAACTCTTTGAATAGGAGAAGACCTGGGAAGGCTGTGATTGCTGTCTTCATTACCACTCAGTTGCTGGAGATAAAGAAGGACGAGGATTCATTTTAGGATGTACAGACCCATTCACAATGGACCAAAATACTCTCTGATATTTCTCAGTATTTGAATTTTGTCCTAATCGGCAAACACACAGTGACACATTCCAATGCATTCTATTCTTCCCAAAGGGAACTTGCTGATGAGGGTAAACAAATAACAATAAGTCACCAAGTTCATATTTTGGGGTGAACTATGATCATTACATGTATTTTCCTGGCCTGTGTCCTATTAATCTCACTCTGATCTCAGATGTCTGCCCTAGATGAATTAGATGCTGAGATGGAAGTGGAAATGAGACAGCAGTCTAGGAATTCCCAGAGAGAATGTGTCTAAGATCAGCTCAGGACCTGGCAGCCAGAAGTTTCTGCTTTTTGCCACCAAGCCTGGCAGCCATGTGCTCTCTGTGGATTCCCAGGTGAAGTGTGTTGAGAGAATACCCTGCTTAACATTTTTCTGCAGCAAAGGAAACGTATAACACTTATCTTAAGTATAGGCTGCATAATAATTATTCTACCGTGCTTTTTTGGTTGGCTAATAATAGGTATGTATTTCCCCATTCAATACTAAAGCTCTTGGAGATGTGGAACTTTTAGTACACCGTCTTCTGAGGACACCGTCAGCACTAAATCTCCTCTGAGGGGAGTGTAGAGGGTTTGGGGGGTGTGTTTATTTTTTAACTTACCTCTGAGTTAGAAGGAGAGCTGATGGTCTTGCACCCCATTGCTACTTTCAACTTATTTCTTCTACAAATTTCCAACATTCCAATGTATTGCAAAGTCCTGCTCTCTTAAGGTTCCTTGCTATTCCTTGTTGCTGGTTCCTGCGTACTCCTGCATATTCCCAGATGGTTCCAGCCCCAGTCCAGGGTCCTCTTTCTCACCACCCTCCTAATACCACTCTTGGCAACATGCTTGGCTCCCTAAAGTATGACCTTTCGTTCACCACCTCCTCACTTCCCAGGATCTTACCTGTTAATCCCCTCAGAGGTCATCCCCATTGTCATACCTGTGACCCTATCATCACCAACGACTGCACTGCACTGTCACAGAAGTCATTCCAAGCATCCCGCCCCCTTCCCCCCGCCCCCCCGTGATGACGTCCCCAGCCTTTCCAAGCACAGGTGTCCATGACTCATCATTCCACCCCTTCAGGGCCACCACAGCCGCCCTCTGCTACACCTGCCCTCAATTGTATTCACCTGCTTAAGACTTAATCTTCCTCCTCTCCAGAGACCCCTCAGCTCTACACCTACACTGACCCAGAGGCATAGGGCTGCAGAGAAAGGGGACTGCTTTATAGCCCCCACTAGTCCCAAACCACCAACACTTTCTTGCTCCTCTAAGAAATAGTGGAAGAGGCCAGGTGCGGTGGCTCACATCTATAATCCTAGCACTTTGGGAGGCTGAGGTGGGCAGATCACTTGAGGTCAGGAGTTCGAAACCAGCCTGGCCAACATGGTGAAAACCCATCTCTACTAAAAATACCAAAAAAATTAGCCAGGCATGGTGGCACATGCCTGTAATCCCAGTTATTCGGGAGACTGAGGCAGGAGAATCGCTTAAACCTGGGAGGTGGAGGCTGCAGTGAGCCAAGATCGTGCCACTGCACTCCAGCCTGGGCAACAGAGTGAGACTCTGTCTCAAAAGAAAAAAAAAAGTGGCAGAAACTCTGCTATCCTTCCCCCGTGAGATCTGCGTGCCATCCTGAATCTATACATTCTTTTCATGTGTGCAATGGATTCCACACCTGTCCACTTCTTTAAGGGTTTGCTCCTGTTACCATACCCTCTCTCTATTTCACTAGCAGTTTGTCCTTCTCTGGTGTCCTCAGCACAAAACAACATCTCCAGTTTAAAGAAGTTTTTCCTTGGTCCCATCTCCAACTACGCTTACATCCCTATTACTCTGCTCACTGCCACAGTAACAAGTCCTGAAAGATCCATCAGCCCAGCCTCCACTTCTGGGCATCCTGGCTTTTCCTCAGATCATTGCATTTTATCCCTACAATAGCATTTTTCCCTTTAATTGTTCTTGACAATCTCACCATTTTCAAAACTGCTCTTGCATAGTTTAAATAGTATTTGACCACATTATTGACCTCAAATTGCCGATTCAATGATCTTTTCTGTCCTCAACTAATTTGTCTGCCAGTACTTGATACAGTTAATCACGTGCTCCTTTTTAATCAACTGTTTTCTCTTGACATCTGTGACTTCCGCTCAGCCTCCTCTCCTGGCTTCACCTCCTGTGCTTGTCCCTAAATATAAGCTTGTTCTATGGTGTGGCCCTTAGATTTCTGTTCTTTCCACACTGTAGCCTCCCTGTGGAATCTTATCCAGTCCCTTGATCTTGAAATACTAGCTACATGGCTATGACACCCAAATTCCAAATGAGACTTTCCACTAAAGTCCAGAATTATCCCCAAATAATAATTTTATTCTTAATTTTATCATGGCTACAAGATAACTCTATTTTCCTAACCCACCAGGGCATTTCTTTCAGTTTCCCTTTGACACTAAATGAACTACCTTCCATGAAGTTGTTCAAGTCCCCAAAAATAAGTATTTCTTATTTCACCACCAGCAAATTCTGTGGATTCTATTCCCAAACTATTTCCTGAATCGACCATACTTCTTCATCTCCATGGCCACCCTTCTAGAACATAAGCTGCCTTTGGCTGTCTGCTTTGTTTCAATGCCATTTCATTTGTCTGCTTGCTTGCCCTCTGTATCCCTTCAATTTATTCTCCATACTGCTGCTAGAGCAATCTTCTAAAAACAGAAGCCAGATTGTGTTTCTCCTCTAACTGGAGCCCTCCCATAACTTCCCATCACACTTACAGTAAATCCAAACACCTTGGCACAGCCTTAAACCCCAAATCACAGGATCCTGGCCAGGTCTCTGACCTCATTTCCTCTTCTCCCCATTGTTCACCTGTTGCACCGGAGGCTCTTCCTATTTTCTTTCAAATATACCAGGCTCCTGCTCTATCTCCTTAGGGCTTCAGCAGTTGCCTTGTCTTCTGCTTGGGGCTCTCTGCCATCAGATATTTAGTCTTTCAGGTAACAAACATCATCTTTTCAGTGACGCCTTCCATCATTTGTCCCACGCTTACCCAGTCATTCTCAGTTCCGTCGTGCAGCTTTATTTCACGCACAGCCATCACCTTGTACTCATTTGTTTTTCTGTTTATTCTGGAATTTAAGTTCTTGGTAGCTGGTACCTGTCTCATTCTCCACTAAGAGACTAGAGAGGAGCATTTGGGACCAGGTAGAAGAAACGTTTTCTAGAAAATGAACAATTACGGACAAAAATTTGCAGAAATCGCTGGTGTTTGAAGGCCACCTTCTCACATTTCCCCTGAGCCAGAACTTCTCCTTTAAGCTGTGTCTTAACTCTTTGAGCATCTTTAGATTCAGGTGTCCTGGGCAGTCTAGATTTGTCTTCAATATACTTCTGTTTGTTTTCTCATTTTCAAAAGCTGTTCTTGAATATTACTCAGCTTCTTGCACTTAAAATAAATGCTATGTATTTATCAGGACTCTTGTTCACAAGGACAGAATTCTAATAATTCAAACTATGAGGACAAAAGTCAGGTTTCGTGGGAAGGGCAGGAATGCATTTGAGTTTCAGAAATGATTAAAACCGGGAACTTTATCCCTTAAGCTTCTTGTGTCTGGATTTCTCCCTTTTTTTTTAATGAGCTTCATTCTCTCCTGCTAGTGTCCATAGCTTCAAATAAATATCACAGCCACCCAAGAAAGACAAGAGCTTTGTTTTGCTGAGCTGAATTACAAAAAATCTTAGAGACATGTTTTAATTGGCTGATATGGGTAATTTTTAAACCCCAGATGGGTGAAACATGATTTGCAGTGATTTTCACGCTAGATTCATTGATAAGAAAAAGGCATCTCTATAATTTCCACATGGGTATCAGTTTTCTTAAAATCTTATTCCTTAATGTTCATGAATTAGGACACTGTACCCCAAAACACTTGGACATAAATTCAGTTGAAAAAATCACTGTTTTAAAGAGTGTACAATAACTAAAGGGAGCTCTGATAGATTTCACTTAAAAAATCTACATGCTATTGCCAGGCGTGGTGGCTCACGCCTGTAATCCCAGAACTTTGGGAGACCAAGGCGGGCAGGTTACTTGAGGTCAGGAATTCATAACCAACCTGGTTAACCTGGTGAAACCCCGGCTCTACTAAAAATACAAAAATTAGCCAGGCGTGGTGGCAAGCACCTGTAATCCCAGCTACTCAGGAGGCTGAAGCAGGAGAATCGCTTGAACCCAGGAGGCAGAGGTTGCAGTGAGCCAAATCGTGCCACTGCACGCCAGTCTGGGCGACAGAGCAAGACTCTGTCCCCACCCCCCTCCAAAAAAAAAAAAAAAAAAAAAAAAGCCAGCACAGTGCCTCACACCTGTAATCTCAGCACTCTGGAAGGCTGAGGTGGGTGGATCACCTAAGGTCAGGAGTTCAAGACCAGCCTGGCCAACATAGTGAAACCCTGTCTCTACTTAAAAAAAATAAAAAATAAAAAAAGAAATAAAATAAAATGTACGTGGTATTATGATAAATTAGTAGGATTAAATATACACAGAAAAATGAGAACACCAAGATATTGATCATAACCATAGTTAAAAATGAGGAACAACACTTGGCACTCAGAGTGCCATGCTAATAGATAGATAGATAGATCTGATGCCCTCCACAGTCACTTGAGTACATCCTTATCAGAGATGTTCTGTGAAATTCAGGTCTAGGTAAGCACTTGCATTTGATAACTTCAAAATCTTCCAATGTCAACGGTTTATAGATCTATTTTAATATTTTGGGATTATGTAGGTAGCTTGTTTTCTCTGCAAAGCTTGAAGTATCTTGAGCTATCTGTATATTTACCTGGGAAATGGGTTAGATGGAGCAACCACATCTTCTCTGTACATGCCAGAAGAATAAAGTCTTCTCAAATTGCAATGTGCTAATCACTGATCATTCTTTAATCTGGATGTGTGTGGGAAATGGAAACCAGCACTATTTTTAAACTGTTCTTTGTGAGAATTCAAACTGGGGCAACTAAAAGCCAAGGAGACAGGAGAAGCCCTTCACAGAAGCACTGAGGCACAACGTCAGCCGAAGGGGCTCTACAGATGTGGGCTTCAGGGGAAAAACCGCAACCTTTGTAACAACTCAGCCTGAGTTGAGCAGTGGAAAAAGTTTTGGCCCCTTTTGATAAGAGTTTTCTGGGAGACAGTCATTTACGCCTTGCAAATGATGTCTAGAGATTAAATAAAGTTTTCCCCAGGCTAGAATGAGCATGATGCCTTCAGTAAATGCAGAGAAGTCAACAGTGCAGTCTGTGTGCAGCGAGTAGGAGGTAAGGCAGTTGTAAAGGCAGCCTTGGGCAAAACAGAGAAAGTTCAAATGGTACTCAGAAATTCGGACTTAATCTTACAGGTGAAAAAGACTCTTACGTAGGAGATGTATTTATTTGGGTAATATTGACTTTATTAGAAATCAGCAGAAAAATGTACAATGACACAAACACAAGAGTAGTTCATTTATTGGTCATGTAAATAGTCTTAAAGGTTCTTGTTTTGTGAGGGACGTTGTGTGCTTTGGTACACATAGTCATTCAGGACTCAGATTCACTGGAGCTCTGCCATCTTCAACATGTGGCTTTGGAGGTCATCCCGTGAAGTCGGTAGAAGGGAATAAAACTTACAGATTTTGTTTGGGAGGGTTTTACTGCCATACCAGAAGTTCCATATACATATACTGCTGCACTGCGTTGGCACATACTGCTGCACTGAGTTGGCACAGACTCACACCTAACTTCAAAGGCGTGTCAGTGCTGTGGTTTGAATGCATGCCCCAAAAGTTTATGTGTTGGAAACTTGGTTGCCATTGTGGTGGTTATGATAGATGGGGCCTTTGAGAGGCAACTGGATCTTTAGGGCTCCCCCCCTTATAAATGGATTAACTCCATTATTGCAAGAGTGGATTAGTTCTCACTAGAGTGGCTTTGTTTTAAAAGCAAGGTCTCTCTTTTGCACACATGCTCTTCCCCTTCCATCCTTTCATCATGTTTTTGACACAGCAAGAAGGCCCTCAACATATGCTGAGCAGATGCTGGTGCCATGCTCTTGGACTTCCCAGCCTGCAAAACCATGAGCTTAATAAACTTTGTACCCAATCTGTGGTGTTCTCTTATAGCAACAGAAAATTGAGTAAGACAGTTGGAAACATAGTCTAATTGTTTGTCAGGAAGAAAAAGAAAGCCATCAGAATGGGGATCACTGGATTTCCTTTTTAGAAAAATAATACTGAAGGCTGGGAATAGGATGACCTGGAATGAGACACATTTCTCTGGGGCTTTTAGAAAGACTGGGTCCTGGGAGATGTTAAAAGCCCAGATAATGGAGGATGAAATGTTGGGACAAAACCTTGGAAATAGGGTTGGAAAGGTAGTTAAAGACATTTTTAAAGGGATGTGGGGAGCTGTGGGAATGCTAAAAGGTTTGTTTGAGCCTCAAGGCCCTGGATGGGTAGATGTGTTATAGAAACCAAATTGGAAGCAAAGAGAAATAATTCTCAGCATGGTAACTAGTCAGTGACTCAACAGAACTAGAATCTTAAAATCTGAACATCCTGCTAAGATTGAGAAAGTTTATATTTGGGAGTTAACATAGAACAAGCAAGGAGAATGAGAAAGGGTCTTGAATCCTACAGCAGTGAAATGGTGAACAATCTCATTAACAAACTGAACATTTCCACACAACTGAAAGCTCTTAACCACGGTGTAGAGCAGAGATGAATAGTGAATGACAGGAGACTCACCAAATCCGAGACAGTCCCCCAAATCACATCATTTGTCATCTTTGCCTCATTTCCTGGGATTAGGGCCAAAATAGCCCCTGGTCATGATGTCTGTTCAGCAAAGTGTAAGAAAAATATTGTGTGAACTCTGGAAACACTTCACCCATTTTAAAAGTCTTTGCAAATGATTTATTTAGATGTGTTTTTTCTTTTTCTTCCCTCTTTAGCCATCAGTGGCAGCAGCTGAGCATCAGCACAGCATGTCACCCTCACCTCCAATCCCAGGACATTCAGAGTGTTTGCCAACAGGCTTGTTGGTTTTGCTTAGGCCATTTTGAAACCATCCTTCCTCTTTTGCTCTGTCATTTCTTTTTGTTGTGTTAAATGCCAACTATTCAGTCATAAAGACACTTATTCCAAACACATTTACAAAACTAATTGTGGAAGCTGCAGAGAATCCTTTGTTTGAGACATTGTGGTCTACTATGTCAAATCACAGCTAGAAGACAACTTGGAACTTAAATTATCTGTCCAGGAAATGTGTGTTTTTTTTTCTAAGTGGAGTCATTATAAGCTTTACTTGCCTTTCTGTAAAAAGGAGAATAAACTAGTTTAAGACAAATCAATCTAAATAGAAAAAAACTGTGGTATGTGTATGTGTATAGAAGAAGGAAGTGTGCATAGAAATGAGAAATTACCGACCTGTGCAGCTAGAATGACTTACACATGCCCAGTGCGTGCCCAGTGCTGGGCTTCCAGCTCTAGTAATGTGAGGGAGTAAGAGGGTTGAGGAATGAAGTAGATGAACACTTCAGGAACCGTTTCAGGTCACCTACAGTCCATGATCTAAAGCTTCATTTCATCATACATATAAAGTATGCAAAGGGATCTTAAGCCAGATTTCATGCAGCTGGTGATGCCACATGTCACATGATAAATAAGAACAAGACAGAGTGATTGAGCTGTGTACCAAATGCATGGACTGTATATAATTCAGTTGCTTTGTGAAGAACAAGAACTTTATCCATCTGATATGAAAGCCATATAGAAAAGATATAAATATAGACATAATAGACAAATACAGATGCAGCCATAGGCGTAGGCATAGGTGTAGGTATAGATATACATACAGGTATAGAAATATACATAGATAGACAATACTCCTTAGCAAATACCTTACTCCTCGCCATATTGTAAACTACGTCTTAGTGTTCATGTTCATTTTAGATTATGGTCATGTTCATTTTAGTGTTCACGTTCATTCTGCTGATGGAGCGAATCACCGGCTAAAAGAAAAATAAGTAAGATTTCTTATTGATGACATCAATTTGAAGAAAACTTCACTTTGTTAAATGATAACAGCTTTGTAAAAGTTTAGAAGATACAGCATTAGAAACCTTTTTTACTGGTATAAATTTCTTATAAAAAAGACAAAGGACAAAAGAAAAGGGTCACTGAAAAATTCACTGGAGAGTTTCCTTATCACATCCATGGTGGTTTTTACTGGCTGGTAGGATGTGTAGATGTAAGTGAAATTCACAGTGTTGCCTTGTGGTTAAGAGCATGTACTTGTGGTTAAGAGCATCTGAGTCTGAATTCTAGCTCAGTGGCTAACGGTTTGGACTGGGAAAAGTTAGTTGGAAGAGTGCCTCTGATTCCTAATTAACCCATGAAAAGCACTCAGAACAGTACATGGCATAATATAAGCACTAGAATAAGTCTTAGCTATCATTACTGTTGCTAATATAATCATCATCATCATCATCATTATAGGAATCATTTATCATCTTTCATTCATTATCAAAATGTCATTTGATTTTACAATTTTAATAATATCTGATTTTACTTTGCTACATCTTATTGGCTATAAATATAACTACTTTTGCAAATAGATCAAGGAATTACCCAGAGTCCACATGTAGAGATTAAATATTGCAAATATGAAGTGAACAGACAATAAACTTATGTCTAGAGGTTGATTGGTTTAATCCCAGGCAGCAGGTGGAATTTAGGTGTGCTGTCTACACCTGAATCTGACTGAGCATGGCACAAATGCTGGCATGACAGGTGGAAAAAAACTTGCAAACTTGCAGTTTGGCTTCTCCAGCATCACTGAACCTGGGGTCCAGTTGACCCTTACTATGAGAACCTGAAGTATCCAAAGGGAAACTGCCACTTAGCCCTGCCAGGCTGTTACTGACTACCTCAAGGATGCTCTGAGTCACGAAGATAGCCCAATCTAGAGAGAATGAATGCCCTGTGTCAGGCTCTTCTAGTTGTGTCTCAGCAGGTTTTAGAGGGACAGCTAGGGATTAGGTCTGGCCAGCACCATGACAGGCCTCACACAAGAGACTTGTAAAATTTTAGAGTAGAGGATTTGTTTTTGGTCTCCCTAGGGGTTACACCAATGTAGGGCAGGTTACTGTGCCAGAAAGCAGTTAGCTTTTTAAGTTGAAAACGCTTTTAAGCTGAGCTTCCAAAATTCCAAAATTAGCTAATATCATGCTAAAAACCAAAGTATTTCCCCATAAAATTAGGAACAAAACAATGATGTCTGCTTTTGCCACTTCAACCCTACATTGGGGTTTTAGCCAGGACAGTCAAGCAATAAAAAGAAATATAAGTCATCTGGATTGGAAAGGAAGTAGTAAAACTATTTCCATTTGCAGACGACATGATCTTTCTTACAGATTTGTATTTAGAAAATCCCAAGGAACCCACTAAAAATGCTATTTAGAGCTAAGAACCAAGTTTAGCAAGGTTGCAAGATATAAACATAGGGAATCAATTTTGTTTACAGTGGCTTATAAAAGCATAAAACAATTAGGAATAAATTTAACAAGAGATGTGTAAATCTTAACTCTGAACACTATAGAGCATTGTTGAAAGAAATTTTTAAGAGCCAAAATAAATAAATGGAAAGATATGTTCATGGATTAGAAGTTGTAAGTGATGTACAGATTTAATACATTCCCTATCAAAATCCCAGATGGCTTATTTTCAGAAGTTGACAAGTTGATCCTAAGTTTTATGTAGAAATTCAATGGACCTATAATAGTCAAAACAATCCTGCAAAAGAAGAACAAAGTTGGAGAACTCACACTTCCCAATTTCAAAACTCACTACAGAGCTACAGTAATCAAGACAGTGTGGTACTGGCATAAGGATAAATATGTACATCAATGAAATAGAATTGAGAGTCTAGAAATAAATTCCCATGTCTATGATCAATTGATTTCCAACAAGGGTGTCAAGACAGTTCAATAGGAAAAGAATATACTTTTCAACAAATGTTGCTGGAACAACTGGATATTCACATGGAAAAGAATACAGTTGGATTTCTACCTCACAGCAGATACAAATATTAACTCAAAATGAATAAAAAACCTAAATGTAAGAATTAAAATTCTAAAGCTCTTGGAAGAAAACAGGTGTAATCTTCGTGACATTGAATTTGGCAATAGTTTCTTAGCTATGACACCAAAGCACAAATAATTAAAGAAACATATAGATAAATTGAACTTCATCAAAATAAAATCCTTTGTGTTTTAAAGGAAAACATGAAAGTGAAAAGACAGCCCACACAATGGGAGAATAGTTTTGCAAATTCTATATCTGATAAGAAACTTGTATCTAGAATACACATATAAAGAGCATCTACAACTCAATAATAAAAAGACAAATAACTTAAAAGTGGGTAAAATCTCAGAATAAACAGTTCTCCAAAAAAGATATACAAATGATCAATAAGCACAATAAAAAAAATGCTAGTGTCATTAGTCATTAGGAAAATGCTAATCGAAACCACTGTGCAACGTCACCTCACACCCACTGAAACAGTCATAATAGAAAAGATAGACAATAACAAGTGTTAGTGAGTATATAGAGATGTTGGAACTCTTATACGCTGCTGGTGGAAATGTAAATTGTGCAGACACTTTGAAAAACTATTTGGCAGTTCCTCAAACAATTAAATATAGAGATTACCAAATGATCCAGCAATTCTACTTCTAAGTAGTTATTCAAGAGAAATAAAAACATATGTCCACACAAACACTTGTACATGAGTGTTTATAGTATCTTTATTTATAAGTATCCATCAATCAATGACTGGATAAATAAAATGTGGTATATCCAAATAATAGAATATTAATCAGTAATACAAAGAAATAAAGTACTGATACATGCTACAATGTGGATAAACCTTGAAAGTATTGTGGTAAGTGAAAGAGGCCAGTAATAAAGGACAACGTATTATGTGATTCCATTACTATAAAATGTCCAAAATTGGCAAATTTATACAGACGGAAATAGATTAGTGGTTGCCTGGGTGTGAGGGAGGGAATTGGTGGGTGGAAGTGTGGTGAATGGGGAGTGACTGCTAATGAGTATGGCATTTTTGGCAAGGAATGATGAAAATGTTCTAAAATCTTGCTAACAGTTGCACAACTATGAATACACTACAAGTTATTTAATTATATACTTAAAATAGGTGAATAGTATGGTATATGTCATTTGTGTCCCAAAGAGCTATTATTTTTAATTCCTATTATTAGGTGACTTTATTTCTATGATAATGATATTCATTAAAACCACTAAAATTGATCAGGTGAACTGTCAGCTAGAAATCCATGTTGTCGCCACACTGTACCTGTGGCAACCACATTTGCCTCATGTATTGGCTCACTAATGCTATCACTGATAGCTCAGTATAGAGATTCATTTCACGTGGAGTTTAAGTTCTCTGTATACGCTTAGTGTGGGAATTTTCAGATTAGATGACCAAGCACACTGACTCACACCTGTATTCCCAGCACTTTGGGAGACTGAAGCAGGAGGATCGCTTAAGCCCAAGATGTTGAGGCTGCAGTGCGCTGTGATTGTGCCACTGCATTTCATTCAGCCTGGGCGACAGAGGGAGACACTTCTCAAAACAAACAAGCAAAAAATCAGATTGGACATTTGCTGCTCCAAATTTGTCTTTGCGTTGGAGTATCACCTTTAAATAGCACAATGAAATTTTGCACTAGGCAATTATATTCTTCACAATGCCAAATGTACTGCAAAACATTGATGAATTGATATTAGCCCACATGCTAAGAAGGAAAGTGAATCTGCATGCATACACTCCCTCGCATGGGAAAGATAACTGTTTTTAAAGTCAGGTGGTAAAACATGTAGTGTTGCACCCCATTTAAGCAAGTGATGGACTGGCTTTATTTTGATGGATATAGACTTGGAGGAAGTTAGCATCACAGGCTAGGAGGCTCCATTTCCTCTCCTGTGCTTCCTGTTCCTTGGGAGGAATGAACTCCAGGGAAAGAAAGCTGGGGCCAGCCAGAGGGGGTGAAGGTGCCTCTCAAAAAACCAAAACACTGTGAGGGAGCAATGGGGCAAGGGACCTCGAACAATTTATTTAGATCTTTCTGGAAGAGAAGACTGAGCTATTTTCTCTCATGTTCCTCATCTGTACAGAGAGCCTTGCACAGTGTCTGAGGTTTATTGAATGTTGAAAGGACACGAAAAGGTTTGATTTCCTCTTTGATTTTTACAGCTCTTCTCTTCCAAGGCAACAAGTTCTTATTCATGTCTTTTTTATAATGGACACAGAGTAGAGTTTGCTCTTATAAGATGATACTTCCATGGTGGTTTTCTTAAAAGCAGTGAAAAATAAGGAAACTTAAAGTTTTAAAAATGTTAATATGTCGTTCAGCCCTACAAGCAGAAAAAAATTAAATCTTTATATTGATTAGTATGAAAAATGTTGTAGAGGGTGTTTTCAAAAGAGTTTCCAGGAAAATATTTGGAGACAGGTTTTTCACTCCATTTTTCATCCTTGCATGTTTCATAAAAGCTCCCGTTGGTTTGGGCTGTTTGACAGTCATTCCTTTAAGATGTAAAAGGGCTTGTGGCAAATTTGGGAGGATGAACTGCCTTTTCCATTACTTAATTTTTAAAAAATACTGTTAGGAGTGGGAAGGGTATCAAATGTCCACTTGGAGTCAGGGAAAAAAGTAGCCCCGTGAAAAAAATCCCTGTGAGAGCAGCATAACCTGCAGAGACGTGGGAGCAAGTGTCCAATCCTGACAGCCAGTCATGGAAATAGAGCGCTCGGGGCCGCGCAGAGACCATTCTGTGTGCCACTCACACGGAGTCTAGTGCAGCATAAAGCTTTCCTAAGCTCCACCCAGAAGTGTGGTTGCCTTTGTCATTTTAATTGGTCTGTGTTTGTGAAGTGGGGCCTCTATTTACTTATAGCTTGGGGCTTGTGTTTACCAAGCCTGGTGGAGGCCAAGTGACAGGGCCCCTGCAAGCTCTCCCGCTGTATCTTGAGGCACTTTTCTTTTCAGTATCTGTGCCTGTCTAATTCGTGAGCTTCTGTGAAGCAAGCACAGGAGGGTACAAGGCCTACAGGGAGGAATTACACCTAATTACTCAAATAATTGCTAGGCTGTTGCCTTCTTAGTCACTGAAAATAATTTCCAGGTCCCTGGCTTTTATAGATAGTCTTCTAGAGGCAGGAGGACACAGCCCCCTTTTTAACTCAGCCCATTCACTCACAAAATCAGAACACTCGAGCCTGCAAAATTAATAAGCACCACTTCCATTACATATATTTTAGGTTGTTGTTGCCGTGGCGATAAAGTCAGGGACATTGAATCTCCTCTGTTGAGCCATTGTTATCATCCCTGGCCATCTGCTGCAGAGGAGTGATATTCCATCTCATTTGCATGATGACTGATATATGGGAGGTTTGGAAGGACATATGCCACAGCAATCATGTGATGAAAATTAAAGTGAAAGTTTTGGGCCCAGAGCCGAAAAAAATCTGTGTATGCGCATGAGGCTGTTGATGTGCAAATGTGAATCATATTGAGAAGGTCTGAATAGGGAGGTGTGACGTAAGGAGGGGACACAAACGCAGGTGCTTATCTCTAAGCAGTCAAAGGCACTGGATGTCATATCATGGGAACTACCTTTCAAAGAAACAGCTTTAGTGTTTCCGTTCAGCACACCAGGGAGGAGAGAAATATAAGTTTTGGAAACAAACAAAAAAGTAAGTTTAAAACTTTTGAACCGCATACTGCTCACACTGACATTTAAGTCACTCGGAATTTTAGCAAGTTTTTAGGTCTTAAGTCAGAACATTCACTTTTGTTTTTTTGGGGGGTGGATGTTAGCAAAGGTTGAAGTTTAGAACTGTGTTGATGGTTTTTCTGATGTTTGTTTTGAACTTCTGTTTCTGATGTCTGTTGTGATGTATATTTGAGCATTATTTTAAATGTATTTCTCTTTCTGCCTCTTTCTCTCTCTCTCAATCTCTCACACTTTCACTCTCTCTTTGGCAAAATAAATAAATAAATAAATAAATAAAGCTTATTGTATCTGGTTTGAGAAGAATTTCAGAATAAAATGTCATGGTGCAATTACATTTATACTGCACCAGTAACGCTTTTGTTCATATAGATTTTTGAAACGTGCAAATTTGCAACAGAGACTATTTGATATGAAATGAGATTTAGTACACTTTTTGCTTAGCAAAAAAGTAAAGTGGAAATAATTATGAGATTGCAAAAATTACCAGTGAGATCCCAAATCTGACATCTCTCTAGAATTGTGGAGATCTTTGCGAGGGATGAGAAGTTAACACAATTGTATATGAATAACTGATATTAAAAAGATGTTTTATGTATGCTTTTTGAAAAGTCCAAATTCTGATAGTAGCTATACATAAGGAAAAGAGTTTGTGGGAGGTCCCCAGGAAATTTAAATTGATAAGTATGGTAGTTATAATTTTGTCTTTAAATATTTAGAGAATTGGATAAGAGTAGCCTCTTATAAAAATGATACTGTTCATTTTTGATAAATGTAGATGTCAGAAGACTCATCAGAAAGTTAAAGAATAAATAATACCAGAAAGGCTGAAGAATGAAAGAGAAAATACTGATCTTGAACAAAATTTTGCGGAAGGATGATTTCAATGAAATATTACTTAGTTATACAGAAAAATTTCAAAACCTTTGATAAACAATACTTTGCCTCATATTACTTTTGTTTTAATAAAGCATTTGTTAAAGATGCTTACTTTGGTACATGTGGAAATAACTGGAGTGCTTTTCAGTTTCAAAGAACAAGGCAGTCAACAGTCAAAGTATGCACTGTAACTTCTATCACCTTAATTTTCCAAATAAGAAAGTAGCTAATTGTCAGAAAAAAAAGTTCTATCAACTCTCATGCCACAGCTAATACTGCAAAATCCAGTACACTAAAAAGAAAAAAAAACTGATGAAGAAATGTTGAATATAATCGTGTGCACTATCATTATGTTAGGGAAATAGTAAATAAGTTCTAGGCAATAATCAAATTCAGAATCCAAAGTAAGACTAAAATTAGACTTCCCTAACTTTGCTTTTTATTTTGCTTTGCAAATATCATCTGCATGGTATCCTACTTTTATGCCTGTAACTTAAGATTACCAATGTTCTCTTTTCTCCTTCTTCTAAATATTCAATTACTCAGTGGTGATTATTATGTGGCCTTCTTGGCTTACTACAATATTAGATTAATATAGATTTCTCTTGCCAAATTAGCGGAAATCACTGTTGCACATAAAAGCAATTCACTCTTTTTTAGTTGTATTTATGTTATGGTAGGAGCATCATTTTAAGCTTAAAAGCTTTTATATTTTAAATTTGGGTATACTGTACCTTAGAGAGCATAAGGTGGTTGTATTTAAAACGTTTCAAAGTACATTGAAACTTTTATGAGATCCTAATGTGGTTATGTTTAAAGGAGTCTTTTTTTTTTTTTCAGAGTGGTCATTAGTATTCAACTATAACATGAACTAGTAAGATTTGAAGTTTCCTGGTTTCTCTTAAATTAGACAACTGCAAGTGACCTAGAAAAGAGCAGAAATGTTAGGAGCTGTCCATGGTAGCTGCCTCCTTAAAACGTTAACATACATACTCTGAATAATTGTCTTTATTTCCATTTTTAGAAGTCAGAATTAAATTCTCATTGGATAAATTTAATCTGGTATATACAGAAATTATTTGTAGATAATTAACAATCTTACTTGCAGTAAGTAACAACCTTACTCCTATAACTAATTGCAAAACCCAGAAAAACTTTAAGCTTTCATAATGTTAATGAATGTTTCCAGTTGCAGCTTTAAACTATTTATGCATAAATAAACAAAATGTATAGCTATTAAATATATAACTCTTTAGGTTGACAACAGTTAATTGCAAATAGTTTCTATGGTAGTAGAGCAATGTGAACAGACATATCAAAAAAATGTAACTTGCATGACTTTATTGCTCTTGAAATTAATTCTTGTCCTTATGTGACCTGCCATGTCTGCTATAGAAATCCAAAAGATCATAATTGTTTGATATGAAATGCAAAAAGAATAGTTAAATTGAAAGTTTAACATCATGAAATTCAAAATCCCAAGCGGTATATAAACATTAAAAGAAACTTTGGACGGCTAATCCTAGGAAATGAGTTTTATGGATTGAATTCAACAAGGCTTCAGAAATGGTTCCATCTGCTGCCTAGCAGCTGGTGAAAGGATAAATTTAATTCATTAATTCATTTGGAAAAAAGGATCCAAGTAGTAAAGACTTCATTGCTCATAATGCATATAGGTGAAAACACAAACTGAAATCTGGACCAATTGATCATCCTAGATAATGAGCTGCATTGTCTTTCCTTTTACTGGTAAAGATCTTAGTGATTGAGTCAATGCGGTGTTGATTTTTATGACAATAACCAATCATTCCCAATCATTTCAATGATTTAAAAAAGCCCAGGGAAATTTAAAGTAAATCTCAGTTTTTAATCTGAGGAACTCCAGGCATTAGAAATTATGCACTTCTCATTTTGTGTATGTGTATATGAGAGGCAGTGTGTATACCTATGCTTATAATATATTCATATATATACGTCTATACATACACATATATATTATATACAAATTCTGAATCACTTCAAAGAAATGTTTATATTAAGCAAGGCTTTTCCCATTTGTTGAAATATTCAGGTAAGTACTTAGCACTTAACATTAATATAAGTAAAGTTTTCAAGATTCATATTTCCTCAAAGGTTACACAGTTCAAAAAACACTTATTTTATTTTCTCCTCTTTCCACACTTTAAACTAGTTGCTCCAATCTCCGTTTTTGATCACACCCTGCAGAGTGCTTCAAAATATTAAAAAGTTGTCCATGAAGTAGTCTTCTCCCAACTTCTCTGCCATGCTAATCATTTTGACATAAGGAGGTAAAATCCACAAGACATGAAGAAGATTTCATTGATTGGATTGTACAGGACTTTTTAATATCTTTACTTAAAAAAAATGGGGGTTTAATACCAAGAGTCTTGAACTGTTTAAATTCAATCAGTGTGATAAGGTGTTGGAAAAGTTGATGTTGCTTCATCCTCTTTAGCTTGTAATCATGTTGGTGGATTTTTTTTTTAACTGCTGGCATTTTAATGAGAGCCAGGCCTCCCTTAGAAATGTATAGCTCACCTTTCCCAGCCAGGTAAGTATCTCTTGGTGGCCAGTTAATTGATCTATGATAGAGATAAGAATATCCCTGAAAGTAAGGCTGCTTCAGTAGCCAGTGTATATTTTAGCAATTTTTTTTTTTTTGGATGGTGATTTCATGAATGGTGTTTTGACTTTTCTTTCTCTGCGGCCCATAGCTCACTGTGGTGGGTTTGTTGGATTTACTATAAAGGTTCTGTTTGCACCCTGTGGGTTGGGTTAAGAATCAGGGTTTATGCATTTACTTGTACTGTGGCATTGTTTATACAGCTTTGGTTTAGTTTTGATCTTTTTTTTTTTTTTTTGCCTTTGAGGCTCTTCCACAGTGTCAGCTGCTGACTGATAGTAGGAAAACGGCCTCGTGGTGTGAATGAAAGGGACCTAGCGGTTGGTAAACAGAGATAAGGAATAAATAGAGCACAGGCAAAAGGAGATAGTTCTGTGGGGGCCCAGATTGCTGCCAGTCTGTTCAAGGGAGATGCAGAGCCTGTCCTTTTCCCAGATTAAATTAGTGTGCGAAATCTCCAGTGACCTCCTCCCCTTCTCCCCACACTCTTTAGCCAAGCTGAACAGCCTCTGCTGTAAAGTATTCATTTTATCCAGGGACAAGCTGGACAATAGAACTCTCCCTGATACTTATGGACAGCTGTCGTCATTCATAGTGCTCTCAGCATTTCATTTTTCATAGGAGTTAAAAGGGTTTTTACCTTGTAACTGAAAGAGGGCATAAATGCAACTTTGCCAGGTCTGAGGCTGCTTGGGTAGGGGGTAGGACTGGGGTGGGGGCGAGGAAGGAGGAAGGAGAAACTGCTCAAGAAAGCAATTCTTTTTTGTTGTGCTAATATGATTAAACTTAACACAGAAATTAAATTTCAAATCTGGGCTCCTTGCTAAGAGAAAATATCTTTGATCTGAAAGTTTCCTAAAATTAAGGTCACCAGTGCAAACCAGACAATTCATCTCCACCTGCTCTATCCTTGTTTGGGCTAAATATGCATGCATTTTATTACCTGCAAATAACCACCAGGAAATATTAAGTCTGTAAGATACCTCAGTATTCTCATATTTTTTAAATTTTTTTAGTGATTTACTGCAAATATATTCAGCATTTGACTGATTAAATAGACCTTCGGCAACCTTGAGGGTCACTGTGTGGAGTATGTACATAGAAAATGCATCAGCCCATTGTACCCTGGCAGCTAATGAGATTGGTCGTTAAGTAAATGACACAAAGCCTACAAAAAAAGCTTAGCAGCTCACTAGAGTATCACAGAGTGTCCCTGCACACCACACAACGACACAAACACTGGACTAACCTAGCCCACCCCTGCTTTATTCTACATCACTGCTTCCCTGATGTCAGCGTGAGAGGCAGAACAAAGGCTAGGAGGCACCGGTAAGTCAGTCTGGCAATTAAGCCCTAGGGAGAAAGTGGAACAGATCTTAGCCTAACCGTGGGGCTGAAAGTCCGTTTCTCGACAAGTAGGTCAGAATGAAGGGATTTTGCTATCACTTCTGGAAATACCGCTTCAGTGATCAGTGTTCTTATTTTGTTGTTATTGTTGTTTTGTTTTGCTGTTTCACAAAAGTTTGTAAATTTAAAAAGTAAGTAAACCCCAAAATGCAAGTGAACTTGAATTTGAGAGGTAGGCTATTTGTTGGAGAAATGGTGCTTTTGCCCATAACTACCATTCAGGTTATTGGTTCAGGTTTGAAAACTTTCAAATGTACGAGGCAACTTTAAATTTAGTTAGTCTTACTGCTTCTGAAAGATAATGGAAACCTGGGGCACGAATGTGAGCAGTGAAGTTCATTCTTGACAATGCAAAATTGCCCCAGCCCCTAATATATATTTAATAACATAGAATAACTATTTCCTTCATCAGTGTCTTAAAAACCAACCAATCAAACACAACAAAACAAGAAAACAAAAGCTCCTCTTTTCCTCTTGTATTTAATTTCTCTTGAATCTGGAAATAGAATCATTACTGTGAATCTGTAATATTGAATAGGATTAGTGGTTATTTGCTTGCTGTACTTGGGAAAAAAATCAAAGCTTCTGACACTGGAGCAGCATTGGCTTGCTGTGTCCCTTGGAAAAATGCGTTTGCAGGATTGAAGTGTAACATTGCAGGATCCTTTTAGAGAAATATGGCAACAGGAAGTTGCCAGAAAGTCTTATTTGCCTTGCTGAAATGTCTGTCTGCCTTAGATTTGTGTATTCAGAGGATGTTTAGTTCAAGAGAGGATGATATTGTTACAAGACATTCAGGTAAATTAAATATTTTATTCTAAGAACTGTCCGCTAAGTGGGTTGTCAGTGGTTTAATAAACTCTGACGGTCTCATCGAAAATATTTAAAAAGTATTGTTAATGTAAGTGTGGTGTTTTAAAATAGATGTGTTCATAATATCAGTATCAGTATTCAATTTTAAAGCCACTGTCATTTAATGTTAGAATGGCATGTCATAATCATCTGTTCGTGAATTAAAACTCTGTATAGAAATCAGTTTGCTAACTTTCATTACTTATACTGAAAAATATTTATTTCTATAAGGATATAGCAGTATTGTGATACTAAATAAATAGCTTATTAGTAGTATTCATGAAAGATTCATAATATAGGTAAATAATACGGTCTGGGTGATCAGAGGTCACATACTTCTTGACCATTTTTTTCATGAAGTACTTTTCCTCTAGTAAATGTGCCCCTAACATTCATTTTGTTTATCTAATTTGTTTAGAACTATATGCGTGTCTGTAGAGAATGTAATATATGTTGCATATTACCAACTCTAAATATTGTTTTAACAATAGCCAGAAATAAGGAGGCAATAAATTTTGTGAAGAAAGTGGTATAATAGTGTCTTTTTAATTTCAAGTAAAATATATGTGGGGAAAATAGATTTTGATTTTACTAAGTTGAGATTTTTCTATTATGTCATATCATCATTATGCCTTTCATGTGATAGAAATCATGGAAAAAGCAAACCATCTAAAAATGGCTACAGTTGCTGCCTAACAAATTTAGTTTAAGGCAGAGTTGTGCAACTAGTTCACTCTTTCAGGCATTATAAATGTATTAGGCTCTCTTTCTGTGATGAATGTTTTATTTTTGAATCTCATGTATTACAATTTTTTTTCTATAGTTGTTAATGTTCCCTCCTGTTAATACAAGAGTGAATATTTCAGAAAACACGTAATTGTTTTGGCTGGCTGTAAATATTTTACCCCCATCCTTACCGGTACAGCAAAGGGTGTACAAACTTGACTGAAGTTCGTTTAGTTTCATCGCTGTGGATGAAAAGGAGTGGAGCTACTTTTACAGAAATGTAATTGTCATTCTTCAAAACAGAATAGGTCTGTGTTGTCATTAAAATGAGAAGGCCCAGATCATTACTTTTGGTTTATGTAAACTTGTTTCCACCTATATGGGTCTTGCATCTGAAATATATATTTTTTTATTTAAAGAAAATATGCATGGCTTTATCTACTTGACAACTTCCTTCTTTAAAGAAATTTGAGAAACTTATTTTGTGTTGTCAGAAATAAACTTTGTATTACTGAACTTTTATTCTGATTCACTCATTTAACAAATAAATATTAAAACTGCTTAGTTCAGAGGACTGTAGTAGATGCTGTTAGTAATACCTCTTTTCCACCCCTAAGGATCCCCATCTAAGAGGAGCTATAAAATGCTTGCTAGAGAATAAGGCAGTCATCCTAAGTGCATATGAGTGACAAAGTGACAAGAGAATCTACAACACTCCCTTTTCGAGTTCACATATCTGAAACCTGGTTCTTCCACTGACTCAGTCTGTGCCCTGGATAAGTTCTCTAACTTTTCTGGGCCTCGGTTTCCTAGTCTGTTAGATGGGAGCAAGAGTGATGGGAGATAAATGTTGCCTTATAACTTACGTGAAAATTAAGTAAGATCATCTACCTAATGCCCCTGGCATATTATGTTTAGTGTTTTTAACTTTCACTTGCGGTTTGAGGCAGCGAGTGGACGTGCCAATGTCATGTCACACACCGCCTGTGCATTCGCTCGTACCAGTACAGAACTCTTTCTCGTATTTTCACTTCCAGAGCCCCCAATTTTGTGAGTGTCCCTGAAGCATTGTGACAATTCCATTTTATGTGTCTGCGTGCTCATAACAAGACTAAGGTAACATGTTAAAAATTCTAAACATATATTAAGCATACGTGATTAAATTGGCTTATTATGCAGAGTTTTATTAGTAGCTAACAAAAGTATACCTAAAAATTTTATTACTCGTCAACTTAAACTCCCTATAAGCAGAAATATTTAATTTCATTGAATTTAAAAAGGAAACATCTATAACTTAAGTATTTACAGCATAGGTCTTTAACTCTTAAGATTATGGGGTTTTCTTCTTTCTGTTTTTTTTTTTTTTTTAAATTTTTTTGCCCCTTTGGGATTTATTTCGTAAGTTTTTTGGCTTAGATTGTTTCTTTTAATTGATACATTGAATTTGGTTTAAGTTTTCCCTCTTTAAGGATGTTATAATTGAAAAATATTTTACTTTATTTATTTTTATCACCTATGTAAAGAATCTTGAACGCAGTTAATTGCTGAATATTTAATCTTAGGAGATAAAATTCCATTCCAGTGAACTCAAGAGATATCTGAATTTCTTTACGAGTATTTGAATATAGTGTTGTCGAATGTTACATCAAATTTATAAATTTTTAGGCAAAAACTTATTACTCTTTTGGTTTAACTTGTCAGAACATTTGTTCTGATAGGGTTTGATCTATATATTTAAGTTGTAACTTGAAAGAATTTTGTTGCTGAGAATTTCTGATCTCGTATATCTTGTGTCCATAGGTAAATTGCATTGACCTGCAAAAATGTCAATGCCTTTAAAGTTTTATTAGTAACTTATTTATACTATTAAGTGGAGTTAACTACAATACTATAAGAACATTTTAGATCACACTGTTTTAATTTTTTTGATTTATATAGTGCAACTAACTTTGAAGGTGCTAGAGATATCTGCACTAAATATAGGTTCTCCAGATATTCTTAAATATTATATTTGTTGGTATGCTGGGTGAAATGTATATTAATTGATACTATTCTAATGAAGAGTTACACTTGGTAATTCTATAAAAATATTTCCATTACTATTTTATAAAAAAATAAGAATGAAAATTTTTGTGGTACATTTTCTCTACTCCTTCCAAGATTTGAAAGTAAACAAAGCTAGCTTAACTTAATTCCCTAAATTCTGAGTTTCCTTCATGAAGGAAACATGGCAGAAGGCCAGTGTGTAAACCTCACCACATCCTTTTTTTCAGATGTGTCATATATATATCCAATTTCAATATGAGTGAATTCATGCTTGGCATGAGATAAAACTTAGTTACTCTTACTTATAATGACAGGCAGAAGCAAACTGAAAGGAAATGGTTAATTATTTAAATTGAATAAAGAGTATTTTCATTCCTGGAATGTAGATTAAAGAGAATATGAAAACAAAAAAGTGTTATTGAAAATCTAATTTGTAAAAGAATACCATCAGATAGAAAGATGTGTCCACTGTTTGCTCTTTTGTTTCTATAGTATACTTGGTATGAATTAGAATGAAGGTATTTACCTCTTTTAAATTTTCTTTCAAATATCAAACAATGGTGGAGAATTAGTCTTAACATTTCTATTCTGAAGGGTGAAAATGAGGTGAGGTTGAAATATGTTCATGTAGTAAATGAAATCAGGAAAAGATTGAGGCTGACACTATGACTACTCTAGAAAGGGGCAAAAATTAGAGTACACAACCTACTATCTACGCAGTCCTGGATCTTTTTTGTGTGTGAAAGACACCAGTGTCTACCAAAAGGGTTAAAGAAAATGCATTCTGTTGCATCTGCTTACTAAATCCCTTACTTTAGTAGAAATTCAAATTTTGTAAAGATTATTCGTTTTATTGATGCATATAATTATAATCACAAGCCATCTGCTGGTTTGGCAGGCATGGTTAAAATTCTCTAACTCTCATAACCTTTCAAGTACAGTGCCCTTGGGACTCTATTTCACTTTTATATTTTGGAAAACATGTAGGGACAAATAAGGGCGGTCATCTGCAGAGTGTCAGACCTGGGGAAATGGAAGAATTGGGATAGGAGTGGATGCTGTGGTTATTTTAATGGTAGAGGAAGTTATTTCCTGTTTTCTTTTTTTTGCTTCTGACTTCATGAAGGATTATCCTAGTTTCTATGATGTATTTGGGAATTTTTTTGCTAGGGATTATAGCTCTGTCATTTCATTCCTGAAAAGCAGCTTCCAACTCTAAACAAAATGAGCAAACAAGAAAACTCTTCCAGATATTGCTTACATTGGTTTTCACAGGTAAATTAGATATATTTCACTTAGACTTTCAGAACTAATAGAATATCCCACTGGTATTTATTTTTCTGAAATACTCACATTCAGTTGAAGACCCTTCCAGCTTTCGATTTCAGATTGTAGAACAGCTACAGCTGATGATACAGACCTTTTGGTTTAAAGGTCAAATTTCCAAGCATTTTTATCTTGGTATAAATCATGTACTGACCAGGTTTCCCATTCAGTCTCATCATGGCCCGTCTTTGCTACTGTAAACATTTGAAGTTTGGTGAAGTTCCATAACCGATGCCCTACTTCCTTGGGAATGTTTCTTCCATAATCAAATCTTATCAGCTGGAGGATCCAAGGGTCAGGTTTTGCATATTAGGGTTAGCACACAGGCCATTATCACAGGGACTGCAAGTAAGCTGAGGGGAATTGAAGAAGCCATAGGATCCAGGGCTACCTGACTTTGTCAAATAATGGAAACATGCATACGCACAGTGCTCTCTCTCTCTGTCTCTCTCTTTCTCTCTTTCACACCCACTCCCTGCCACCCTATGGAAAATCATTGACTGAAGAAATATGTCTTAGGGTTTGGTAAATGAGAAAAAGAACTTTTGGTACCAACATTGTACATATACTTTGTTCAGAACAATGGTGATATATGTGACAATAATTATAATAATTATCCTTAACATTTGTGAAGTGCTTACACTGTGCCAGGCATTGTGTCAAGTTCTTTAGATGCATTATGTAATTTAATGCTCATAATAATTCCATTAGTATCCTATTTTTACAAATGAAGCAACTGACTGGAGATGTGAAGATGCCCTTCCTTATGTCACCAGCCTTGAACTCAGATTGAGCCCAAATCTGACTGTTCCCCACACCCTTTCCCTTAATCTCTCCTTAGGATACAGTGTCTCTGGGAACAGAATAGAGAGGAAAAATCTGTGACAGCAATATAGTGTCAAATGACGCTGAGTCCCAAGTACACCTGGGTTCCAGTCATAGTTAAATATCATTAAGTAGTTGAATGATCCTGATGAAGTGACTTGACAAGTTGCTTTATTTTTCTTATTAATAAGATCTGTCACATTAAGGGTCATGCTAGGGGACCCCTGGAGCCCTTTACATCCCCCAAATTCTATAACTCCATGAACTTTTTAAAATTTAAAACATCCTATGAATTTGAAAAATAATTCAAAGACTGCAGAAGCACTCATTATACCTCTGTAAGACATGTATATTTAGCACAACAATTAACCTTAATATCAGAAGTAGCCTGTTCTGAGAATCACAGGAGCTTCAGCTCTGATGCTACACATTAGATCCAAAGTTCAACATTTGGCCAAATAGCCAGAAATCTTAGCTCTGTGAATATAAACATAGATACATAGAAACATCTGGTAATTGAATTCTTCCTCTGAGTATTTTAGTGTCAAGCAGAAAATATTTTTGTCCAATAATAATAATAATAACACTGACATAGAGCCAACCACTCTTCTAAGTATATATTTTTTTGAGGCGGAGTCTCACTATTGTTGCCCTGGCTGGAGTGCAATGGCGTGATCTCGGCTCATTACAACCTCTGCCTCCGGGATTCAAATAAATCTGCCTCAGCCTCCCTCTCGAGTAGCTGGGATTGCAGGTGCCTGCCACCACCCCCAGCTAATTTTTGTATTTTTAGTAGAGGTTTCTATTAAACCTCTACTAAATCATGGGGTTTCGCCATGTTGCCCAGGCTGGTCTTGAACTGCTGACCTCAAATGATCAG
This sequence comes from Papio anubis, assembly GCF_008728515.1. Classification (NCBI taxonomy): domain Eukaryota; kingdom Metazoa; phylum Chordata; class Mammalia; order Primates; family Cercopithecidae; genus Papio; species Papio anubis. The sequence continues at coordinate 47,798,704 of NC_044983.1, read as the reverse complement.
CCTGCCTTGGCTCTGCAAACTGCTGGGATTACAGGCATGAGCCACAGTGCCTGGCTACCTAAGTACTTTATATTAATTAATTCTTTTTATTCTCACAATGTCACCAAAGCAACAGTCTATAAGATAAGGTCGACTAGCATCCCCTGTTTATCATGGAGAAAACTGCACCATGGAGAGCCATGCAATTTGTCCGTGATGCCGGGGCTGCTTGGTCAGAGACTGGATTCAACCTCAGGCACCATAGCCCCCCGAGTGGGTGTGCAGCCACCCAACAGTCTGCCTCTGTGCTTTTACTCTATGGGCTTGTCACTAAGATTGCACTTGAAAGAAGGCTCAATTGCTTTAAAAAGTATTTGAAAAGATAGATTACAGGTTGCTAATATGTTTAGACACACTGTAATATTTATTTTGTATTTTAGATCTTAATTAGGCAGTTACTGTTACAATGCTTGTATAGTTTCCTTAACTTATTATAGATTAATCTGCAAGCATTTTTTAGTCTTTTGAAAAATGCCATGTTGAAAGTGTACTAATAAGTAAAAAGAGTCAAGTTATTGAGGGTTGACAAAAATTACTTAGAAGAGAAACTGTATTTAAAATCATTTTATTCTTCTCAGTACCTAGCGGAGAAACTTTAACATATTGAGAAATGTGTACATGTTTGCTTTTATAAAAGAAAGCATGTAGAAATGAAGAATTTCCCCAGTTTTGTGCCTCTAATGGAAAAAAAAGAAGGAAGAGTTTCAATTACATTATTATAGTTCCTCCTAGGTAGATGTCACATCATGTTCACAGGAGATTAAGATATTTTATTCCAGCTGAATATGATTTAGAATGATGTTTGTATTTTTCATGTACTAAAGTTTCCAAGACAATGAAGTCAAAAACGTTAACTATCAGAGCTAGAAAATTGTGAGCAAGTTATTTAGGTTCTGTGCAATCAGTTGACTAAGAAATATTTACAGGCCTAAAAGTATTAGAGGTGTAGACAGTGAATATGAGCCACAGCATCTGCCCCTAATAACCTTATGAGCCACAGTAGAAGAAAGTGATACGTAGGCAAAGCTGCCAACCTTGTCTGGGTTTTTGTTCACATGCTAGGACAGACTTGCACAGCACCCTCTACAAAGACAGAATAGGCTGTGGCCACATCCAGTTTCACTATATTACTCAGCGTTAATGTATGTGGGGCCAGAGTATCTTCACCAGGCGTGGCCAATTCTATTTTCCTCTAAAAAATTAAGTTCTGTCTTAAAGAATAGAAGGACCACCTTTGTTTAAAGGTAGCATCAAGGAAGATTTTATAGAAGAGGCATTTAAGGAGTCTTGAATCCATCCATTCAACAAACATATTGAACATTGACTAGTTTCCAGCAACTGAATCAAGAAGTGAGAATGCAGACATAAGTACTCAAGGAACTTATTCCAATGCAGGTGACAGGAGCAAATGGCAATCACAGTACAGTAGGACCTGTCCTATGCAAGAGGCAAGCCCAGGACATATATTTGAAAACTGGTAAAGACTCATAAATGACAGGTATCTGGCTTGGATTACCAGATGAATGGTTAGCCAAGATAGGAGATTCGGAAGGAGGAAGTTGTTTAGAGGGAAAAGTAATGGGTCCTTTCTTGTACATATTGAATGAGAGACAACCGGGTGGTAGCATTGAATGTACAGTTGATTAGTGGATCTGAAATTCAGGAGTGAGACCTGGGATGAAGAGATACACTTTTGGATGTGGTTTCCAAGGAGAATATATAGAGTGAGACATAAACCAGAGACATAAATGGCTTATTTAGGAAAAGACTGAGCAATCATGTGAGTTGCTCTGAAAATAGACTGATCCGGCACCATTAGATGTGCCAGATAGCAGTCCATGAGTTGTGTAGTGAAAGCAAGGTAAGAAAAGAAAGGAAGCCTCTGGGACTATTAAGAAGTTTGACCCTGAAAAACAGAGATAGTAATATATAAAGAATAAATGTGTTTCTATGCCAAGGAGAAAGAACCAGGAGAGATAAGAAGACAGAAAAGTTTTCAGATACAGAAGAAAGAAAAAGTAGATGAAGTAGGAAACAAATGTAAAGTGAGCCCAGTAAAGAACCCATCCTTAGAAAGGAGAGGATCTCTTTTCTTCCTCTAAAACCAGAAGAAAGGAGGAATGCACACAGATTAAGACACCTGTATAAGCCTACAGATGAGATGTTAAGACTATTCAGAATTAATAGTCTCAAAATTTTCTGTAAAATGAGGTAGCAAAATTCTGTAGACTCAGTGTGAAACAGTTTTAAACTACAAGTTCCTTTAACATGTTAGTCTTTGTTAATTATTATATTTACATAGTATAATTAAAAAGAAAACATTCTATCTAACACTTAAGTTTTATATTATCATACATCAATTATATATAATTGATATTGGCATAGAAACTTAGAAAACTAAAAAACTAATGAGAACCAGAAAAGCTAGAGATTTTTCTCTTGGATTTGAAACAGTCTTAAACAATTCATGCAATTAGAAAGGCTAAAGGGAAAGTGGAGGCTGGGCTTGGTGGCTCACGCCTGTAATTACAGCACTTTGGGAGGCCGAGGTGGGCGGATCGCTTGAGCCCAGGAGTTCGAGACTAGCCTGGACAAAATGACAAAACTCTGTCTCTACAAAAAATACAAAAATTAGCCAAGTGTGGTGGCCTGTGCTTGTGGTCCCAGCTAGTCAGGAGGCTGAGGTGGGAGGATTGCTTGAGCCAGGGAGGTCAAGGCTGCAGTGAGCCATGAGCATGCCACTGCACTCCAGTCTGGGTGAGAGAGTGAGATCCTGTCTCAAAAAAGGAGATTGGGGTTGGGAAATGGAAACTGTTCTCCCCATCTGGGGTCCTATAGAGAAAAAGTAGGAGGCGTGAGAGAAGGAAGAGCTTGCCTTCTCTAATAGAGACCCCATGTTGGGGAGTTGAAAGTCATGCGTTTGGATCATAGCAGGCAGCTGATACACATCTGTTCTTAATTTGTGAGGTGGTTTTTTTTTTTTTGCTTTTTCTTTTTATAATGGAGTTAGAACTTCAACTGCTTGCATTCTCTTCACCTTTACCACCTCCACCCCATCTAGGCTCATCTTCTCATACCCAGTTGACTGCCATGGTCCAAAAACTGATTTCCCTGTGTGATGCCAGTGCTCAAAGCTGTCCAAGAACTGCCTATCATTCTTAAAATAGCATGCAGGCATCTTACTGTGGTCTCTGTGTTTCCACCTGTTTTCTTAACAGCTTTCTTGAGATATAATTCACATATCATACAATTTATCCATTTCAAGTGTACAGTTTAATGGTTTTTAGTATATTCAGAGTTTTGCATTCATCATCATGGTCAATTTTAGAACATTTTTATTTTCCAAAAAAGAAACTCTTCACCCCTTATCTCTCACCTTCCAAAGGGAAGATGCAACATAGTCCTCCCAGCCCTGTGCAACAACTCATCTACTTTATGTCTCTGTAGATTTGCCTATTCCGGGCATTTCATATAAATGGAGTCACATAATATGTGATCTTTTTGCCTGGCTTCTTTCACTTGGCATGTTTTCAAGGCTCATCCATGTTTCGGCATATATAACTACTTCATTCCTTTTATCGGTATAGATATAGGAGGTATAAGTGCAGTTTTGTTACATGGATATATTGCACAGTGGTGATGTCTGAGTTTTTAATGTCACCATCATCCAAATAAGGTACATTATACCTATTAAGTAATTTTTCATCCCTCACCCTCCTCCCACCTCCCACCCTTCCGAGTCTCCTATGTCTATTATTCAACTTTCTGTGTCCATGTTCATACATTGTTCCTATTTATTAGTGAGAACATGTGGTATTTGGCTTTCTGTTTGCAACTTACTTTCCTTAAAGTAATGGCATCTAGTTCCATTCATTTTGCTACAAAGGACATGGTTTCACTCTTTTCTGTGGTTGAGTAGTATTCCATGGTGTATACATGTATATGCACATGCGTGTTTAAGCCACATTTTCTTCATCCAGTCATCCGTTGATGGACAATTAGGTGGATTTCATGTCTTTGCTATTGTGACTAATGCTACAACAAACATACATGTTCAGGTATCTTTTTGGTGTAATAATTTTTTTCCTTTGGGTAGATACCAGTGGTAGTATTCCTGGATTGAATGGTAGTTCTGTTTTTAGTTCTTTGAGAAATGTCTTTACTGTTTTCTATAGAGGTTGCACTAATTTAGTACTTCATTCCTTTTTATCGCTGAATAATATTCCACTGATTGGATGTACCACCTCTTGTGTCTTTAATTGGTTGATAGACATTTGGATTGTTTCCAATTTTTGGTTACCGTGAATAATGCTGTTATGAATATTTGTGTACAATTTCTCAAGTAGACACATGTCTTCATTCTTCTTGGGTATGTACCTAGAAGTCAATTGTTGGATTAGATAGTAACTCTATGTTTAACCATTTGAGAAATTGCCAGCTATTTTTCAATGTTGCTGAACATTTTACATTTCTACTAGCAACATGTGAAGGCTGGATTTCTTTGCATCCTCTTCGACACTTGCTATTGTCAGTCTTTTTTATTTTCACCGTCTTAATGGGTTCACAGTGGTATCTCATCGTGATTTTAATTTGCATTTCCTTAATGACTAATGATGTTGAACATCTTTTCATGTGCTTAGTGGTCATTCTTTGTAGAAACGTGTATTCAAGTCCTTTGCCCATTTTTGATTGGGTTATCTTTTTATTATTGAGCTGTAATAGTTTTTTATTTATTCTAGGTACAAGGGCTTTAACTGTTTACACTATGGCACATGGTTCTTGCATCCTTTCTTCAGTCAGCAAAGGTCATTCCTGCCTCAATGTGAAATAGCCCATCCTCTAGCCTACATTATTGTCCCATTGCATTTATCACTGCTTTCAACTGCATTGAATATTTATTGTTTCCTTGTTTTTGAGTTTGGCTCCCACACTGAAATATAATATCTGTGTTATCCATCCCTTCATCTCCATCACCCATCTTGTGATGATGATAGATTGTTTTGATCTAACAAATGGGCTTTAGTGCAAGAGTCCAATCTCAGTGCTACTCCTCAGGAGCTATGTGGCCCCAGGCAAGCACTGAGATGCTCTGCATTTCAATCTCCTAACTTTAAAGATGGAAATAATTAATAGTTCCTGATTCATACATTTGTTATGCAGATTGAGTTAATATACATAAAGCATTTATAATAGTATCTAGTGTAAAGAAATAATAGAATAATAGAAAAAAATGAATATTTTTAAATGAATGCTTAACGAATTATCCTACTAACTCCATGTTCTCTTGAAGAAAATGAGCTGCTTAATCCTCAGAGATGTAATTACTCTCATCAACACAAGTCCTCGCCATGCCCACATTGGGGCATTCATTGTGGACCACATACCTGTGGGCTTTGCCTAGGGACTGATCTCTTTTTGGATCATGGCATTTTACTGAATGTCCACTGTGTACCATGCTTTTATCCGTGTCATCTCATGCGATCCTTGCAGTTCTAGAGGGAGGATCTGTTTGTCCCTTTTAACAGATGAGGAACCTGATGGTGAGGGAGGTAACTGCAGTTCTGAAATCACAGAACAGCAGAGTTAGGATTCGAACGTAGGTTGGTGTTACTTGAGAGACAGAGTGTGTCACCGTTCTAACTCTGCTGAATCAGACAGTGCTCACAGTCTCCAATCATCTGTAAAGTATTTCCCAGGTCATTTATTGCTGTCCTCCCCAGCATACCAGGTTTATGATTTTTACTGTATTTCAGTGTTCCCATTATCTTAGCTTTTTTGACTGGTATTCCAATAGTCTATCCAGTCTATCTCCTGTCTAATTCAGCACAAAAACTCACATTCCCTAAGAGACCACCCTATCATTGTGGGTCTTTCTATGATTTTCTCAAAGAAAGATGTTCAGGTATCTTGCTTTCACTGCCATCTTAGCTAGAGCTACACAGCAGAAAGAATGTTGGCATCAGATATCGTTGCTTTTTTTTTTTTTTTTTTTTTTGAAAGGGAGTCTCACTCTGTTGCCCAGGCTGGAGTGCAGTGGCGCCATTTCAGCTCACTGCAACCTCCACCTCCTGAGTTCAAGCGATTCTCCTGCCTCAGCCTCTCAAGTAGCTGGGATTACAGGCACCTGCCATCGTGCGCAGCTAATTTTTATATTTTTAGTAGAGATAGAGTTTCACCATGTTGGCTAGGTTGCTCTTGAACTCCTGAACTCAAGAGATCCACCCGCCTTGGCCTCCCAAGGTGTTAGGATTACAGACGTGAGCCACTGCGTTCAGCCTAGATATAGTTCTGAATACTAGCTCGTACTAAAAGAGTGACTTAAGTTTGCTCAGCTTAAATTGGGAATAATAATGTGAACCTCCTTAGATTGTGGTGAGATTTAAATACCATAACTATGCAATGCCTAGTCCAATGCCTTTGTCAGTGGTAATGTATAGTGACTACAGCAATTGCTGGAAGCCTTCTCTGATTCATGCTTACTTGTTGCCTCCTTTAGACCATTTTAAAGCATCATCTGCTATTTTCTACTTCCCACCACTGCCACTATTTAATCCAAGATCAGTATGTTGCTTAGCATATTCATTTATATTGTCATGATAAATAATATTTTATTTCTTCTATTTTCTTTTTATTAATTGCCTGGTATTTTCAGAACTACCCAGTTTAGTTTAGTATTTTCTTTCGGCATTTTTAATATGCCAGTCACTCCTTTAATTGTAGCATATGATTGATCTGGCAGTGGCGGTCCTTCAGTGTTAATATCCGCTCCCCCTGCACCAAAGCTGATAGTTGTTCTTATGTCGGAGATACAGCAATACTGCATAGGCTTTTTATCCATTTGTATTTTCTTAATTTGTAAAACTAATCTCAACTTATGAGTAAACTGTTCATAAGATTATTTCCTACTTCACTAGTTTTGAGATATAACAAATAATACAGAATTACCTGGTTTAAGCTTCACATGTATGAGTCTTACAAATGAATTGGAACTGCATGTTTTCACTAGCATCACTTTTTGCTACAGGCTGTGGATATTTACTGTTTTATCTCTAAATATTTGGTCCATAGTTTTCCTAAAATTCAAATCACAGGGTCAGGGGCCTCATCATACTTCCCTTTTTTCTTAATACAACACTTAGTCAGCTGGTTCTCATGTGAATAGGCCATGCCCTCAGGAGCACCTTGCTTACAAAGGAGAAGCAGAGAGAAGAGCCCCCTTGCCCTTCCTGTAGGAGCTTCCAGTCTGAAGCTGACCATGAGCTCTGAATCAGGACTCCTCTGTGGGTTAGGGGCTACCATAGGAGCAGGTGTGGTTTCCTGTGGGAACCCAGACACCAGGTGTGGGGCAGGAGAAGTTCAGGAGATGAACTCTAGTTCATCTAGTTTACCACAAGGCAAGAATTTCCTTTAAGGAACATTCTTTTTTTATTTTTATGTATTTTTTAAGTGGCATTCATCTGTGTCATTTTTTTTTTATTAATGCTTATTGCTTTTAAAACTTTTTATTTCCATAGGTTTTTGGGGAACAGGTGATATTTGGTTACATGAGTAAATTCTTTAGTGGTGATTCGTGAGATTTTGGTGCACCCATCACCCAAGCAGTATACACTGAACCCAATTTGTAGTCTTTTATTCCTCACCCTCTTCCCACCCTTTCTCCCAAGTCCCTAAAGTCCATTATATCATTCTTATGCCTTTGCATCCTTGTACCTTAGTTCCCACTTATGAGTGAGAACGTACAATGTTTGGTTTTCCATTCCTGAGTTACTTCACTTAGACTAATGGTCTCCAATCCCATCCAGGTTGCTGAGAATGCCATTAATTCATTCCTTTTTATGGCTGTGTAGTATTCTGTCTCACACACACACACACACACACACACACACACACAGTTTCTTTATCCAGTTGTTGATGGATGGACATTTGGCTTGGTTTCACATTTTTTTGCAATTGCAAATTGTGCTGCTGCAAACATGCGTGTGCAAGTATCTTTTTGGTATAATGACTTTTTTCCTCTGGGTAGATACGCAGTAGTGGGGTTGCTGGATCAAACAGTAGTTCTGGCAGGGCCTGGTGGCTCATGCCAGCACTTTGGGAGGCCGAGGCGGATGGATGACGAGGTCAGGAGTTCAGACCAGCCTGGTCAAGATGGTGAAACCCTGTCTCTACTAAAAATACAAAAAATCAGGGCGTGGTGGCAGGCATCTGTAATCCTAGCTACTCAGGAGGCTGAGGTAGGAGAATCACTTGAACCTGGGGGGCAGAGGTTGCAGTGAGCCGAGTTTGGTAGTTCTACTTTTAGTTCTTTAAGAAATCTCCACACTGTTTTCCTTAGTGGTTGTCATTCACTTTGAAAGCACCTTGTATAAATTAGATCTTTAAAGGCTGGGATTCTGTTGTTCTTCTAAGGCATTTTTTGGGAATGCCTGTGCATGCTTTTTTTTTTGGAAAAATTTAACATAGCCAAAAAATAAATAATCTGTTACCTTGGACAGAAAACCAAGAAGGACTGGACATAGAGTCAGGGAACAGAATGGTGGTTACCAGAGGTTGGGGTAGTAGGGATTGGGGAGATGTTGGTCAAAGGTGCAATGTTTCAGTTAGGCAAGAGAAATCAATGATAAATATTTGAGGTGATGGATGTGCAAATTAGCTTGATTCAATGATTCTGCATTCTACATACACATCACTTTGTATTCCATAAACGTATAGTTATAATGTGTCAATATCCAATAACAAATTCGATTAAATTTAATTTACTTTAAAAAGAAAACCAAAAAGGTCAGATTCCCTCAGTAATTTGCCACAGCTAATGAGACACTGTGATCTAGAGAGAAGCCAATTGGCTGGTGAAAGCCAATGAAAATAATGACTTAAATTGGATAAGCATTGGACAAAACGCCTGACATAAACTGTACTGACCTCTCATTGGTCATGGAAGACAACTATCAATCAGATGTTCAAATAACTAGAGGCACTTATTTAATCTGAATCATTGTAACTCTTGAAAGCCATCCAAGGAGAGAGGGATCAACTAGGATCTTGACATTCACACCATGACAACAGGCTCACACCATGACAACAGAATGTATGTCCATCCTAGATCTGTAGGATTAGGAATTCTTCTTCACTCAAACTACACACCCTGATGTTTGTACTCCTAGGGTGGAGTTTTTGTCAAACTTATCAGATTGTTCTCCCATGTTATCAAGAAATAAATTTGGCCTCCACATCTGCAGGGAGATTTTTATTTTATTATCTCTTTGATTTATGCAACAGAAATAGATTCACTATTGGAGTGGCATTCACTATACACCCCTCTCCACTCACTGAGGACTCCACTGGTTTATACAAACATTCTCCAGAAGAATAGGTGCTTAATGAAGATTTGAGTACATAAATTAATGAATTAATTAAATAATAGTGTTCTATACCAAGAGGGTTAGTTACACTGCTATTAATCACATTTTTTTATTTGTGATATTATCCTCTTGTATTTAGATGAGACTGATATTTTAAAGTAGCTTTTTAAAATAAATATCTGTGGAACAGCAAAAACAAGTAGGTGGCAGTGAGAATTCAGAGGGGGCACTGATTCTTTTAAAATCTTTCTCATGTGCTTACATTCTCCCAGCTTTACTGGAGAACTAGTTGATAAGTTCATGTTTAGAACACTAACTAGTCCTTTATGAACTGAGCAGATCACTGCCAAAGCACCTAACTTCTGCTTGGTGAATGACTTGCTGTTTAGAGAAGCACCCTCCATCTCTTTATTGAAAGGTATTCAGCAGATGTTTTATTCTATAATTTATCTTATTATTGCCTTCTTCCTGAAATATGTATTCCTGTGAACAATATTGCAAAATACCCTTGTAACAGCTTTATCACAGAGATATTTACGTGAACAGCAATGCAAATATATTTTTAGTATTAGACTAAAATGTTTCCATCCTCCAAGAAGTTTTCAGGATAATGTGTTCTTCAAAATAGCAATGATAAACAAGGAACACTTCATATACCACTATATATAAGAAACATGCTGCACCATTTGGAAAGTAAGTCAGAATTTACTAGGGCTGATAAAAATATTGAATGTCTCAAGGAAATTTACATCTTTGTTTGACATTTAAATTTGTTTTTATAATATAATTTGTAATTAATTCATTCCCATATTTTATTTGCTTTTGGCAAGTTTAAATATTGTGCAAACTCTTAGATTTGTAATTTGTGAGCTTATATTTGATAATGACACCTTGAATGAAGAAGTACATAATTGCCGTTTCTTTCTTGACATGAATGGCTTCGTCTGAAGGGAAGATCAAGTTCAATAAGCTATAAAGTGGATCTGAGAATGTATTTCAATGATGGGCCAGAACATTCACTTTTTATCTGTTCCTTTCTATCGTAGAGTATTAAAACCAGAGCAAATAAATAGCTCAAAAATAAAGTGGAAGCACTTCTGCTCTATGTGGGTATATTTAGCTTTTGGGGGTTGGGATTCTTCAACACATTTAATATTGAATACCTGAGAAGTAGTTTTCAACGTATGGTCTGCAAACTTATCAACACCAACATCATCTGGGAACTTAGAAATGCGCATTCTCATGTCCCACCACGGATCTACGGAATGCATAGCCTGGGCTTTCACAAGCCCTCCAGGAGATTCTGATGTCGTTGAGGTTCCACAGCCACTGCTTTGACACTTTGCTGTTCAGTGCAGTCCATGGAGCAGCAGGAGCACCTGGACCCTTGTGAGAACCTTAGAGTGTTGGCACCAGAACGTGCCACTTAAGAAGCCACCCGGCTGGGCACTGCAGCTCACGCCTGTAATCCCAGCACTTTGGGAGGCTGAGGCGGGGGGATCACGAGGTCAAGAGATCAAGACCATCCTGGCCAACATGATGAAACCCCGTTTCTACTAAAAATACAAAAATTCACTGGGCGAGGTGGCATGCACCTGTAGTCCCCGCTACTCCTGTGGCTGAGGCAGAAGAATTGCTTGAACCCGGGAGGCGGAGGTTGTGATGAGCCGAGATCATGCCACTGCACTCCAGCCTGGCCACAGAGCAAGACTCCATCAAAAAAAAAAAAAAAAAAAAAAAAAAAGCCGCCCAGGTGATTCTGATGCATATTAACGTCCGAGAGCCACTGTTCTAAAATTTTAAGACTTAGAGTGAGGAACTTACCAGTGAGAGGGTATCCTTTACTCAGAGGCATTCTGGAAGCTAGGAAAGTGGAACTCAGTGTATGCTTACTGTTTGGACATCCTTCTCAGTTACCTCTGGAATTAAAAGGAGGGAAGTGATGCTTAAACTTCTGGTTGCCACGATAAAAAATATGTAAGGGCCCACTGTGTCTGCATTATGGGATGGAAAGCAGAGCCACTATATGAAAGAGCTCTTATCTGGGTAATAAATTGTATATATATACACACATACACATACATATATATAATTTCCCACAGTGATCTAGACATATTAGGTCAAAACATAGCTTTCAAGTCCAACTTTTTTTTTTTTGTGGAACTTGCAATTTTCTAATTCACTTTTCATGTACAAGCAATGCTAAGATATTTTGGGGATCTTTTTCTCTTAGGTTGTTTTTTACCTTGAATCTAATTTTCTGCAGTATGAATTTTTCCAGAAGTCTTTTTACTAGTGGTAGAAGTTGCAAACTTTTGAGGCTATCCTTCCATCCTATAGGGTGATTGCTCTGGTGTCAAGGCATCAGTGAGACAAAGCTTTCTGTGGAGATGGTGAAGTTCGCCTCTTTCCAAGGGTTCGGCACTATTTTATATCTACTAGTGGTGAACCCAGGGATCTGGGAGGAAGAACAGTAGCTGACCAAGTACAACCTTCTTTGTAAAAATATTTTTAGCGTGGAGACACATGAGAATTAAAGGATTTTTTAAAACATCCTTTTGAAATCTTTACACAACATGCCCCCACCCCGTATGTAAATGGGACTGTCACTCCTGTGTTTGTCCACAGCTAGAGTTCCAGATGAACCAGTGTAGTGTGCAATGACAGGAACAGCTGACTCATTAGTAGAGAGCAGTGAAAGGTAATTAACCCTGGGAAAAGTACAGCTGCCGTGCGGGCTGTTCCTTTCTGTAGGATCTGATTAGAAATTAGTGTTAAACCACTGATTCTTCTTTTTTTTTTTTTTTTCCAGAAAAGACTGTCATTGATAATTCACTTTCACTCTCAGGTGTGTCCCTAGAAAAGGTTCTCAAATGTACTTATGAACAAAAGGCCTCAAATCTAAAAAGCATTTTCTGATAACAGTAGACACCTGTTTTTCTCATTAAGGCAGAGTTCTTTCAAATGAATATTGTTTAACTATTGAAGATCGGTAATACCTTAACCCATATTCTAATAGTCAGCATGGAAATTACTTGAAAGGATTGTTTTATACAGTTAATAAGCTGTAGATAAATGCCATTTAATTATGTTTTCTTTTTGTTTTTCTTTCCATTTTTCCTCCTCCGATGCTTTTCCTCAGGAGTGATGGAAACTCTCCAGTTCAGATCCAGTAGCTTTTAGGGAAGGTAAGTAAAATCTATTTAAAAATAAACTTTTCCCCCAAAGTAAAAGAATCTCCAACTTTTCAACATCCATCAAAAACCTGAGAAGTTAAGGAACTTCATTTTAGAGGACCAGAAAAGATGCTTGCTTTAGTTATTGTTGGTATCCTCATGGTAATTTGGGTTATATTCATATAGATTTTTGAGGAGTGTTTATACCTGCTCATCCTGATTCATGACTTCATATGTCTGATATTAGGGGCATTAATATGTAAGACATTCAGAATTAACATGTATGATTTAAAAATGTGGTAGACAGGATAAGGTACCCTCCCCCCAAAATATCCATGAAATCCCAGAAATCTGTGAATATGTTATCTTGCATGACAAAAGGGATGTGATTTAATGAAGACCTTTGAGATTATCCTGTTTATCTAAAAAAGGCCAACTAATCACATGGTCCTTCAGAAAAAGGCCAAGGAATGAGCTGGGGAGATGAGATGTGAGTGGGACTCAACATTACCCAGCATTGCTGGCATTGAAAATGGAGGAAGCAGGCCATTCACCGAAAAAGGAGTGGGCTATGGAAGCTGGGAATGGCTCTCCTCAAGAAAACAGGGAACTCAGTCCTACGACAGCAAGGAACTGGATTCCACCAACAGCCCAATGAGCGAGGAAATGCATTCTCCCTTGGAACCTCCAGAATGGAGTGTAGCTGAACTTGGTTTTAGTCTGGTGAGACCATACCAGACTTTGGACCTCTAAAACTATAAGATAACACCTTTCTGCCTTTTTAAGCCATCAAATTTGTACAAATTTGTTACAGCAGCAATAGAAAACTAATACATAAAATAAGCCCCCAATAGATGGGACATGTTTTGCAGCTGGCAATCTAAATCCTATAAGTAAATTCCTGTATTTGAGTAAAGAGAAAATGTTCTTGAGAGGCTAAGATTGGTAGTCTGTAAGAATTGGAATATTGATTTTGTCAATTAGAATGATGGTTATTGCCAACTCAGAGAGTTCTGTTTTCTACTTTGTGACACCCTCCTTCCCCAGAAATTCTTTATATGAAATATTTGTAAATGCAATACCTATGTCACCCAAGGTACAAATGAGTACACGCTTTATTGGACTTTTTAGTGAGTCCACGTTTACCTGAGCATGGCTGAGTGGAATGGAACATTGAGGGACAGAAGGCCAGGTCTCTGCTGCAGAGACCTGACAGTCAAAGAATGCCGAGCCTAGTGCTTGAAAGCAGATGGTGGCCATGTGAATCCTGGTTCTACCTCTTTCTACCTGTGTGAACCCCGGGTAAGGTGGTGAGCTCAATTTCCTTCCCTTTTCTCATACGTAACATCAATAATACTTCACCATAGACATGCTAAGATGACTAAGTAAGAAAGCACATACAAATTCTCACAAGAATGCCTATCACTCTGTGAGTTTGGTAAAGGTGAGGTGTATTTATTTAGAAAATACTGTGTTGCCTCATCATTTTGATTAAAAAAATAAATTGATTTTGTCTTTACTTACGGTGAGTGCCATTTTCTCTCCCATACAAAAGTCATCAGTGTGAATATATGAACATACATTGCTTAAAATAAATGTAGGTGCACAATAGTCAGGCCAGTCTGGAAACTATAAGTGAGAAAAGTGAAGTCTAAGAACTAGGGACTGTGTTACAGTTTAAATGAGTTGAAGATCTTCCTATATAGTTTTCTTTCCAAATCTGGAAAAATATGACTATTATTTCTATTTTACATTTAACTTTTATTCCTGCAAAAGGATCCATTTAAATCATAAGCCATAACTTTTCACGTAAATGAGATAAAAGTAGATATTTGAAAAAATCTGACCATAAAATCTATTACACTTCACACTTGCTGTCCTTTGCATGTTGGGAGCTGATGTTTTCAACATAAAAGAAGAAAAAATTGTAAATTCTTCTTAACTGGCATGGCAATCAAACAGATAAAATCTATACTATTCCAGATGCTAAAATGTCTGGGTTGTTTTGTATTGAAATCCAATTAACAATTATCTCAAGCATCTGAAAAGTGTTATTTTTCACTTATTTCAATTCAATTCAATAATAGTGTATTGAGCACCTATTATGGCCACAAAATTATGTTACATCAAAAGGTCAACAATAGAGCCCTTTGCTTCCATGAACCCACCAGCCCAGGGAAGGGAAACTGGACCTAGACAAGCTAATATCAGGCAGAACATCGTCATCAAGATGAGAGTGCCATCAAAACACTATTGGAATACAGAATTCTGGGTGATGCTGTCAACCACAATATGAATGACAAATCACATTTCAGCAGACATATCTTGCAGTTCTGACGCTAAAGGAAAAAGTTCCTTTGAAACGTAGAAATGAAATCATCAAATTCAAAACATTTCATTTTAGGTATCTAATTTGACCATCAAGTCTCTGACCCTCTTGTAACTATATAAAAATATGGCTTTAATTCATTGTTTAACAAAGCCAAGAACAATTTCAACCACTGGTGTCCTTTCAATTGGTCTTTGGGGACATTGCTTTATCCTAGTCATAGTTCTCTGAATCTCTCTAGGGATGAATTTTTCAGGAATCATCATCTTCTGGAAGCTTTTCCAGTCTGGTCTAAGTCTGTGTTCCCATTGTTCCTTCTGCCTCCCTCTGTAATAATACCTTGCACATAATATCAGCATATTCAACTTCCTAGTTTGAACTCTTGAGAACAAGAATTGCGCTTTACGTATCCTTTTATGCCCACTGTCTAGCATGGCAATCTGTAGATTTCTTCTCAATATGTGTGTACTGAACAAATAATGAGTAAATTCTTAGGAGAATAATACTCGTATTTTTTAAAAATCTGTATTAAATTAAACACTGTAGTGAGAATAAAATCCAAGGATCATTCTGCAAAAATCCAGTGCCCCACTGACCTCCACAATTGAGTTGTGTCATTTGCTTTGCAAATTTCAGTATATTCTTCCATTCCATATTTCATAGTCAGATAATAAAGATAAATAACTATATTTTATCTTAATTCAAATGTACAAAATATGAGGAAGATTTTATGAAAAACAAACAGTTACTGTTGGGAAAAATAGCAGAATTTTTGAAAAAATTCTAAAGAACCTCTTAAAGATAGATAAGGAAAATGGAAAATGTCTAAAGCTATCAAGTACATTGTGTAATAATCTATATAATGAAATAGCTTAAATAGAGAAAATTCCCTTTACATAATAAAAAGCTTTATTTGTGAATCAACAAGTGCTCTTTGAACTTTATTAAAAATGTTTTGACATTATCAGGTTGTTTAGTATAGATTTACTGAAAATAGCACATTTAGTTGCAACACAAGCCTTGAAGTTAAGTGGTTAGTTTAATAAAACAGAGTTTCCATAGTTACCACAGGAAAACAGAGAATAACTTTTATTTCTTTGGAAGCCAGGAAGAGGCTTTAGAGAAAAGATTAAGCAAACAGACCCAGGCAGGTTCATTATGTGGAGCTTCGTACCTGATTGGTTTTTTAAAAGAGGAAACTTAATATTACAGAAAATTAAAATTTTCCCACTAAAATCTACGGAAGCATATTAAGAAGTGTGAACATTTCCTTTCTCTAGGTGTTTCCAAGTAGATTCTGGGTTACAGGGAAAGCTAGTTTAATCCAGCATCTCTGTGAGATGCGTTTTTTGCTCATAGTATTTTGTTAATAAACCTTGTAAACAAGTGGTTAAAAATGCCACCCCAAAGACAGCAATGCATTGCTCTGCTTGACGAATCAAGCAATCTTAGATCTAACTTTACTATTCATGGTCAACGTTTTGTTGAAAGGCCTGATGGAAGGGAAATTGAAATCCATGCTAGTGAAGATGTCGCCTTGTGCCAGCTTCATTGTTTTCTCAGTTTAGCATGGAGATGTGCTCTCTCTGAGTGTTAATGGAGGTCACTGTTGCTCTGTCCTTTGCTGCATCTAACCCAAGGAGTTCTTCACAGTTGACTGTTGAGAAACAAAATGATGTGGTTTCTAGTATCTCACCTTCAGCTCGCCAGCCTTTAAAGCAGCAGTGATTAACAGGACTTTTACAAAGTTTCTGTGTAGTTACAAGGACAGTTTCAATCTTCTGTCATTTTTTTGCATTAGCTATGATTATGCTTTTACCACAAAAATGCATTTGTTTTAAAGGTAACAATACAGACTGGGAGAATAGCTTATGTTTCATCTATATTTATCAGCACTCACTGTACATTTGTGTCTTCATTACCAGGAAATATTAAGGGACATTGTGCCATCTATTCCTGTTTACAGTTTATTATGCAGAGATAGGAAACACTTAGCATGTAAAATGAATGTAGAAATTATTCCTGGATAGAAACACGGACATTTCCCACTCGTTGGCTCTTTCTCCTCCATCACCGGATCAGAGTGTAATTGTCAGTAATCAGGCCTGCTTGCTGCTGATAAAACCACTCTGAATGCTAGCAGCCTTCTTTGTGTGATGACTCAATTATTCCAGAAGTGCCTCATCAAATCTGCCCCATCAGCTGGGCTAATAAATAAGGAGAAGAAACTGGCCCCCCAAAGCAAATTATAAATCCATTTGCATTAACCATTTCGCTGGTCCATGATCTAGGCAGAAATAAGCATGGCAGATTGTGTTAAGCTTATTTGAATATGTTTATAATGTTTACAGCATGCAACTTTTTTTTCCCACAAGGTGTTAGAATTATCAGTCATGAATGGCATCTAAATGCAGTTATGTTAATTACAGCAAGGCTTTAAGTATCTTTGAGGGCTATTTTGTTACTTAAATCAGGTGAAAGTTAAATCATCTTGCAGAGAGAAATATAGGTCTTGCATAAGTTATTGGAATTGCTTCAGAGCTTAAGGAGAAGAGATCTATGTTTTATTTTTACAGGGACTGGAAGGACAAATACAAACACTGTTATGTGTACTAGTGTAAGTGCAATTACATCATATCTATCACAGTGAGAACCGGAAGTTATTGTGATGCTCTGACTTTAACAATCTGCAAAAGCAAAAATTGCGTTTTTCTGAGAGCCTATGAGAGTTGCTATAGCATTCCCTGTACTGAAAATTCTTTGAAAGGTTCTTAAGGCAGAGATTTCAAAAAGCTGGGCAAACTGGTAAAAATCATTTAAATTAATCCACAGAAATTGTGTGCATTGACAAATTTTATTCTTTTAAAATGACAAGCTATACTGAATAACAGGAAGTTTTGTGTGTATATTTACAGCAATCACTCGGGGAGGCAAAAAATGTTAAAAGGTGATCAAGAAAAGTAGTCTGTTTGCTAATATCAAATAATTCATCTTGTTGAATATGCAACGATTTGAAATCTGAGACATCCTCCCTAAAAGTAAGCGAGATACCATTGACCCACTTTGCCATGGGAGCTGTTTATCCTGCAGAGTGATTCCAGTGTTGCTGAAGCTCTTGTTTCTACTCCTGCTGTGATCAGGGGCCTAATTCTGGGCTGGTGGTAAAAATGAAGTTTATGGCCAACAAAGAGTGTTTGTCTTTGCCTAAACATCTTAAATGAAATTTAGTGCTTATCTTCATTTGCTCCAGCCAACGAAGCATATGCCCTAATATCAACCTGGAAAGCTAGGCAGAAGAAAGTCATTTTTGATGGCATAAATATAAAGTGGAAAAGGCTTACATAATTTTTGTTCATCAACTTCTAAATATATAATCTCTTGCTATGTTGAAAATACCAGTTCTGCAGCTGATTGATTAGGAACTCCAAAATAAAGGGTTTAAGTTTTCATTAGAAATTTAATGGAGCAATATGGGTTATACAAACTTGACTATAACATAAAGTATCATACTGACTAATATAAAACTAAAGCTAGAAACTTGGAACTGTAAAGAACTTGTCTTAACATTCAAAAAACTGAGCCAGGCAAGGTTAATCCCCTCTTTTTCATCATTCCAACTAACAAATAATTGGTGAAGATATTAACGTTAGAAGAGCGATTAAGAGCTCAATCTATTGTAAATTGTGAAGATATGGCCTCAAGGGATAGCAATACTAAGGTAAATGTGCTAAAATTTTTATATTTACTTATTTAAAAAAAACCAAATCTCAGAGTGGTCTTTGGAGTCTGTATCAACATTCTGAACTTCTGAGAGGATGCTGTGGTTTATATCAGAACCACAGAATGGTCTGGTTCCCGTGGTATGCAAGTTCCAAAATGAAATTGGTGATGCTGATGACCTTGTATTAGTTACTATAGTACAAGGCTATGAGTGCTACATACATTTCATATTAAACTCATTTGCTGTTTCAACAAAGTTTTCCCTTTGACTTTAGTTCTGAGGACTTAAAAAAAATTACATCCTTTGGAACCATAAGTAAATTTTTTTTTTTTTGAGACAGAGTCTCACTCTGTTGCTCAGGATGGAGTATAGCGGTGCGATCTTGGTTCACTGCAACCTCTGCCTCCTGGGCTCAAGTGATTCTTGTGTCTCAGCCTCTCAAGTAGCTGGGATTACAGGTGTGCACTTGGCTAATTTTTGTATTTTTCATAGAGACGGGGTTTCACCATGTTGGCCAGGCTGGTCTCGAACTCCTGGCCTCATGTGATCCACCTGCCTCGGCCTCCCAAAGTGCTGGGATTACAGGTGTGAGCCACCACACCTGGCCAAGGACCCATAAATAAATCTATGATTGTCTACTTTGGGGATACAATTAACATGTATATCATCATCAGTTTAGGTCATTCATTCTACCTGAAAAAATATAATCTGATATACTCTATTTTTGAAGAAAGTAACACACCAGACTCATTACCTTGTAGCACAGGTTTAAAGAATTGTCTTTCTCAGAAGTAGTACTCACCCATTAAGCAGCCGTAAAGGACTGAGAGTCCCTAATTATTGGCAGATAGTAAAGTGGACAAATGTAGTCCTTCGTGATGACTTCATTTAACAAGCGAAGCCATGTCATCATCAGAGAGCACACTTAAGAATTGGGTAGCCCATTAGGTTACTAACACCTTGCTTGTCATATTGTTTCCTTTTTTAAGATTCCTTTTTCATTAAAAAATGAGTTTCAATGCAGAAGTATTCATCTAAGCAGGCGGGGGCTGAAACTAACTGTTACAAGTTCTGAGAGCTTGATCAAGATTCTAAGTCTTAGGTTAACTGCCTTCAAAAATATGTATACTGCATGAATATTTTGGTAAGGCCTTAACTCTCATAACATACTTAAGATCAAACTCAAAAAAGTATGGCAGTTAAGACAAATGGTTTTTTAAAGGTATCTCCTTGATCTAACAGTGCACATGCTGGGGCTAGAGGGATCCGATGTCAGTGGCAGATTCCTTTTGGTATCTGCCAAGGGTGTGCTTCCAAACAGCAGGTGGGTGGAGTTATTAATGATAGACACATGGATGGAGAGCCTCTGCAGGGCTCCTCGTTCCCATTTGTATTTTGGTGTGCTTAGACTTCATGAGCTCTATTGTGTCAAATCATATTTCTAAACTTATATTTTGTCAGTGCCCTCTGTGCACTTCTCCAAGCCGATCTCAGCTGTGCTGCCTTCACTCTCTTCCCCAGGGAGGGGAGCCACGGCAGATGGGGTTAGGGCAGAGGGCTGATGCATCTGACAGCAAACGGCCGGGCTGTTGAGTGGAAGCTGTGAGCGTCAGGAAGCTACTTTTCCCCTGAGAACCAACTAACCACTGAAGAAAGTTGAAAATGAGCCCTTTGAGAAATGCTATTAAAAGTAGTAAAAAATTGCAATTGTGCAGATGATGTGCTGCTGTGTGCTTATTCGAATGCTAATGAGTTTGACATTAGGGAACTCAGAGGCTTTACAGCTACTCCCTTATGTGATTCAGTTCTTTATTGGCAATCTTTGAGAAAATAAATGGAAAATGTATTGCTAATAAATACATAACACGATAGGGTATTAGACAAAAAGCCATTACTTTCAGGATTTAGAAAGAGCTTTGTTTGCCAGTGTGACTGTTTTCCAGGATCTTTTGTTTTAGGTTAGTGTATGGCAAACAAAGGGGAATAAGCAGGTGGAAAGCTTCAGAACTCTTTCTGAACTGAGGGTGCAATAGAATAGGCCAAAAACATTTGGAGAGAAAGCCATTTTTTTTTTTTAGTTGCAATCAAACACGAACTAAGAATTCCCAAGCTCCTGTGCTACTTTTCAATTCTCACATCATGTGCAGTAATCTGCTCTATCACTTGAGAATTTTGTCTCCATTTTTCCACAGGAACTATATAGTTGCTGACTTGAGTTGAAGAAGCATCTACTTAATGTCTGGTCAAATCCTACAAGAAATACAGAAATCTATGATTAAAAAGCTGAGCACTTTGATATACTGCAAAGGGTAGAGAAGGCAGGACGGCAGAAATCTTCTGCAAGGAAGGTTGGTGGCTTGTGTTTTAAAACATCAGAACTGCCAGACATAAACATTTTAAATGTGCATGGATATACATGGTATTTGTATAAATTGGTTCTTGTAGTACGTTGAGTGCACCACACTGAATTTCAAAGTTTTCTCTCAAGGGCCAAATGGCCTGATGAAAACTTATTCTGTGCTCATCCCCAGGACCAAATAGAGGTGAGGCAGCTCTGTGTATGATGACTGAACACAGAGTAAACGAAGGGCAAATCGTTTCATTGGACAAAAAGTTAAAGCATTAGCAAAAGGATTAGTATCATGTTATGATGGTCTCTTTAAAAAGAACCCTAAGTAACAAACGAATACATTTTGGGTCTGCCTTTTGTGACCGCTTGAGTATAGTACGTTCCAAATCTTTTCCAAACTTTTTATTTTGGTGGTTAAAAATAAAAACAATAGTAATGATCATTGAGAGTCCCTCTTATCGAACTTCCCAGCTAAACTGAAGAAGTAATACAGAGGTAAGTAGATGGATAGATAGATAGATAGTTTGGTAATAAAGACAAAAATAAATTTGGCTTACCTTAAAAAATAAAAAACAATTTTTCCCATTGATACATAGTATAAGAATTGTCATGCTATTTGTACTCTAGTACAACCAAACTATAGATAAGTGTCAACACTTTGTTGATTGTTCACTTAAGTGTTTATTGCTGCTCTTCTATTTATTCGTCCAGCCTGATATATTTTTCTTGTTTGATTTCTTATCTCAATAGAATGAATTTCAGGATTTATCACTAAATCAGACAAAGTCATTTATTTAGTACCCCTGACACAGCAGGGCAAACTGAGTTGGCATACAAGTTACCTGGAGAAAAAGAGAGGTAAGGCGACATTTTTATTTATTAAAAAGTAGAACACGTTGAAAGAAAGTGAATTCAATCAAAGAATTTATATGAAAGCTCTCCTCTACAACAGATCTTTCTCTGTGGATTTGCTTACAAATTTATTGTTAGTGCTGAATTTAGAATTGTGATTTTTTTCAGAAGCACAGCTATTTAATATTTTAAAATATTAAATAGGCAAAGTCCTCTGAGCCTACAGCCCTTTTCATATTGATTGGTATGTGTTATTTGTTCACACATGTTTGCCTTTAAAGAAAGTTTCTATGTTAAAATGTTTTTCGAAATCCAGTTTACATTCATTTGTGTTAGAAATTAGTTTGTTTATGGATTAAGAGTAAATAAGCGAGATTTTTAAAAGCACAATGTTTTAAAAAGTACTGTGGATGACTTCTGGAGTGAATTTATGCAAACACTAAAAAGTAAGGAATTGGATTATTCTTGAGAGAAATCTATTTCAAAAGATCTATCCCTATATGAAGGAGCTTGATTTCTAACATTGACATATTTTGCAACAGATGCATCTCAAAATATCAGCAAGAAAAAAATTTTAAAGGCCCTTTTAGTGTGTTACTTGCCCCGAGTTATCTTTAAACTGGGCATATTAAAAATATATATCAAAAAACAAACCGTCTTCTAAAACATAAAGCTGGAGATTGTCCCCTAATGTCACAAAGCTGTGACTCTGAGGCCGTGGTACGGCGACTAATAGAAATCCTTGGCACAAGTTGGTTACCTAAGGGAATAATAGGACTATTTGCTGGAGTCGTTTGGCAAAAAGACACCAACACATGGCTTTGGTTTATATTCAGCATTGCCAGTTGCACAAAGTTGCAGGATGAAGTCTACACCAGCAGTGACAACTCAGAAATCAGGGAGAATGAAAACCAACCATTCACCTTATGATGCTACCCAAGCTTGTTTCAGGTCTCAGATTTCTTTACGGCAGTGCATTTCTTCTTTTTTTTTTTTTTTTTTTTTTTTTGAGACAGAGTCTTACTCTGTCACCCAGGCTGAAGTGCAGTGGCGCCATCTCAGCGCACTGCTAGCTCCACCTCCCAAGTTCACGCCATTCTCCTGCCTCAGCCTCCCAAGTAGCTGGGACTACAGGTGCCCGCCACCACGCCTGGCTAAATTTTTAGTTTCACCGTGTTAGCCAGGATGGTCTCGATCTCCTGGCCTCGTGATCCACCCGCCTCGGCCTCCCAAAGTGCTGGGATTACAGGCGTGAGCCACCGCACCCGGCCTAAGGCAGTGCATTTAAGGCAGTGCATCCTAAGCTCTAGGAAATTTCCTTTGAAAATCATCTCCTCTGAGGGGAATGTGCCTACACATGGCCCTCAGGAAGATCTGCTTCCCAGAAAACTGTACTTAAAATGACAGCGGACTGAATCTAGGTTTTCCTTTGAGTTTGGTATTTACAGGGGTAGGAGCGATTAGGGGAGACAAGGAGAAAGATCATAAATCCAAAGTGCACACATCCTTCGATTCTTCAGCTCTCTGTATAGAACCAAAGACAGTACAATAAGAGGTATATGAGAACAGAGCATTGAAATCAAGAACAGTGTGCAAATAAAAGATGAAAAGTTCTGAAAATTATAAATATGTCATCACAGGTGGCATAAAAAAGATATGGGTTTGTTAGAATTTAATTTTTTTTAAAGTTTACTTTCTGAATTTGTTCCTATTCTTCCTGAGTTACTAATAAATGTATGAAAACAAAACTAGAAAAATAAGAGGAAGGGAAGAACAGAGAAAAAACATACTTAAACATTCTTAGTATTCCTCTCCACAAGTCAACTAGCATCCTTTTAGTACTGCAGCTCATTTTTCCCATGATTTCTGCTGTGTGACAGGTAAACATCTTTGCTCCCATTGTGAGCTGCCCCAAAGCTATGTTTAAAACAAAATGATGCCAGAATCATCAAAAGAAAGGGCACTCAGTGGAAGATTCTTTGTTCTTCAATTTGGCCAAGTTTCAGTCCAAGATGCTGGCGTCATCTAGTTGTTTGGTTTTCTGGGCCTAGCCATTTCCAACTTCCTGAGTTTTTCTTCACCATTTTTTTTAAACACTTGTTTTTTGAAAAGGAAGCGTCCACTGTAGATAAAGCGTTCCTCATGGAAAGGACCCCAGCTGCTCTTCTCAGCAGTCACAGATCTTCCTCCCACCATTGCTGTGAGTCCCCAGGATTGAAATGACATCTCACAAGAGCAATGTGAAACAGCGATGGAGCCGCACTGCCAGGTCAAAAATCTCAGGAGATGAGCAGAGCAAAATCTGGTTCAAAAGGGAGCTTACTGCAAGTTGAATGTGTATGATGGACTTCTTAAATTAAGAGTGGCAGCCGGGTGTGGTGGCTCATCCCTGTAATCCCAGCACTTTGGGAGGCCAAGGCAGGTGGATCACCTTAGGTCAGGAGTTCAAGGCCAACCTGACCACTATAGTGAAACCCAGTCTCTACTAAAAAAAAAAAAAAAAAAAAAAAATTAGTCAGGCTTGGTGACACAAGCCTGCAATCCCAGCTACTTGGGAGGCTGAGGCAGGAGAATCACTTGAACCCGGGAGGCAGAGGTGAGGTTACAGTGAGCCGAGATGAGATCATGCCATTGTACTCCAGCCTGGGCAAAAAGAGCAAAATCTCATCTCAAAAAAAAAAAAAAGCAAAGAGTAGCTACCTGCATGATATATCTATCTAACTAGACAGTGTTTTTTAATAAGTAATTAAATTTTTACTTGGACAGCTGGGTTTTGTTTTGCGTTTTTGTTTTATTTGTCATTAGGTTAAAACAGAATTTTAAGTGAAAAATAAAATCTAAGGGAAATAAAACCTCCACACATGTCAGTAATTGGCTTGTGTGAATGAAAGCAAAATGGAGTTTATGAATTCTATGTCCTGCTCCTTGAATTTCTTCCCTCCCACAAAACAGCAATTCCAGGACTTCCTCTTCAGTCCAAAAGAAGGTACCAGATCTGTGCACTGGGGCGATGTGGAAGAGACCTGCTTATTGCCCCTGATGTAAACTCCAGTAAGAAAAGACGTCAAGTACAAGTACTAGGAAATCACTTTATACATCTGTTTATAGGTTTGTAAGTACATAAAGAAATTAAATGAGAGCTTTCCAAACTCAACTCAAGAGTTCAATTCCATTTTCTGGTCATTTTTCTTCCTCATTGTATGCCTGCTTATTTCCATTGTTAGCTCTTGCATGTTTTCCTCCAAGTTTTGCTTTTTGGCCTCTTTATTTTATACATGTCTTTTCCTATTGCCATTTCACCTTGCATTCACCTCTCTCCCCAGAAAACTGGAACATTAAGCCCTTTTCAAAATGTTTTTTCATGGCATTATTAAGAATTAGAGACTGAGCAAGAACCACTTTTTTCTCCTTGTTATGTAACTATTGTACATAATAAGTTGATAGTTATCATTTAAACTGAACTTTTTTCTTAAAGTAGTTTCAAGTTAGGGAAAATAAGAGTGGCAGAGTTTACCCTTACTGTTCTTACTCCTATCGAGAAGTAGATTCTCAAAGCCAGGAAGTACCCATTATAGGAATTTCAGAATATATCTTCTGTCGGTTTTCATCTATAATGAGGTATATGAGAATGAAGTATATAAATGCCCTGAGAAATTTGGAAAGGGACAGCTTTTTAAAAAAATAAAACATCTGTTTTGAGAAAAGAAATGACTCGTTAGGTTTTACAGAATTAATTACAATCTTGTCAGTAGTATCGGGGCTTAAGCAGTAAAGACGATCAAGTCTTCTTTTCCAGGGAGAAGAAAACAAAGTTCCCAATATGAAGTGTAATTTTCAAGACTGCAGTACAAATTAGGTTGATTTCTTGAATCACACCATAATCATGTGCCTCATCTCTAATTCTGGAAGACTTTGAAAGAATGATAATCTACCTCCACCCCATCCCAGGGGCCTGAACACACACACTGAAGTAGAAATCTTTTTCCACTTCTAATGATCCATTACTTGGACAAGGAACTCATTGAACATGAGGCCTGATTTTACAAAACTTAAACCTTTCCATTGGCAATTTATTGGGATCCATGAGAATAATCCAAATGAAGAATACTTAAAATATCTACTCCCATAGACAAGGTTCTAGAAACCAAAACCTATTTTTGAATTGAGATTTATGAGAAGAAAGCACTATCTCCTGAGCAATAAACTCTCCACACTGAAAAACACATACGCCTTGGGTTTCTTATGTTCTTATTTCCCAATGACCCCCAGACTTGAGTAGACACAATGTAGTAACTTTTGTTTTTTACGTGTGAAGAAGAGAAAGCAAGTGAAACAGTTGAGTTGTATATTATGACCTTGATCCATTTCACTCCTGCAACTTGACCCACAAGTTAAATTTGAAAACTTAGTTCTATGAATGAGTTCTCAGTTTTTAAATATGTTTGTAGAGGATATCTATATCCTAGACCAACAAGAGGACAATAGCTCAAACAGAACACAATTATGAGACCAGCATTCCAAGCACAGTCAAAGGGAGGTCCATGAATATTTATGTATCCTTTCCAATGACTTTAGTGGGGAGCGGCTGCCTGGAGTGGTGACAAGGCAACCAGGCCCTTGGGTAGCTGAATTGCAAAATAGAATTCAGCTTAAAGCCGGTCTAAAGAAGATTGCACTTAAGTGTGCTTCTGAAATTTTGATTTGTGTCCACTGGCAGTCTTTGCGGGTTATGTTTAGTTTTGCTAAAGAAACTCACGGAGTTCATCCTTGCCTTCTGGGTAATTCTTCAGAGGGTTAGGGTGAGTTAATAGCATCCACGTGGCAAGATAATAATAGATTGGTGTTGCTTTGTGGAGGCTCACACATAGAAGTGGCTTCCTCAGAAATATGTGTTGGTTTTCATTATTTTAACCCTCACATGCTACTGATCTCTTGTCATCTAGTTATTCATTTAGCACATGGAGGGGCGTTCGCTAGAGTTGAGCCACTTTGTATGCAACAGAGATACTCACGGGCAGAGGGGGATTTCACAACGCAGTGCTTACTATCCTGAGTAAACCAAGCCATTTTCATCTTAGGCAGTGTCACATCTGTCATAAACTCATATGGCTTGAAAAGAAAGAAAATCGACAGGAAAAAAATCACCCGTGTTTCATTGTTGTTTTCTCTTATTTTGTAGTTTTAAAGTATTCATAACAATGGACCATTTTATTTAGACCATAGCAACTGCCGTTCAGCAAAGGCAGTGAACACTTTTTGTTTGCTAGTTTAAAAAGCAGTTCAACGATTGGTGTGGTGTTTATTATGAAATGATGACAAAAGAGTTCTGGTGGTTTTAATAGTTTTAGCTTACGAGGGCTGTCGTTAATTTTGTCTGTAGTGTTGCAGGTGAAAAAATGCACAATGGATAAATAGTCTATATTGGTTTAACTGAACATAATATATAGTGTGTTCTGGAGTTGTTTGTCTCAATAGACTATAGTAATCAAAAGTAATGAACCTATTATGTGCAGGACCTTGGAGAGCGTCGAATGGCAGTAAAAGTGTGGCACATAAAAGGTTTATTAAAGGAAATTAAAGTCCATCATTGCCACACCTGCTCCCCTATTATAAGTCTATGGCAGGTCAGTGCCTTCAATCACAACTCAGCCTCTGAGAGCAGAAATGCAGCTCCCATTACCATTGCAGTCACACCGCATCGGAGCTAGTGTCAGGATTTAAGGATGGGAGCCACTGAGCACACCTTCTGCCTGCCTCTGATTTTCAACAAGCAAAGCAACTTATTTACGTTTAAGAATTCCTTCTGATAATGTGCAGAAGTGAATTAAACTAAGAGATGATTAGCGGATTCTAGTGTAATGGATGAGTGTATCAAGGTCAGAGTCTGAAAACAACAGGCTTTTAAAGTCTTTGCATCCCTTTGATAATTGATTTGATGACATTTAAAATATTTAGTAATGATGTTTTGGGGAATTTGACACTGACATATATATCACTCAAATTTCACCTTCCTTATACCTTTGAATGATTATAACTGGCATTTATTCTGAAATTATAAGAGTAAACGTATGTCATTGTTGATAATCAAAATTTCTAATGGTATTTTCTGGGGGCATTTCAGGGGTTTGTCTTCATGGTGCTTTTTTACACAAGGAATCATTTTTTTCCCAAGCTTAGAAAGAGATATGTATTCGGAAGAAAGGACTTAGATTTTAGTAAATTGGTCTGAAATCTTTTGGTTTGACATGTGAGGTTTCGTCTCCTTCACAGCCACTGTTAATGAGACGAGCCTTTTTCCATCTTTGTAATGCCAGAAGTGTTTGAGTCACTTCAAACACTTGTGGACAAGGACATCTGCCCTCTTGTCGCTGTTCTCTCTGGTTTCCAGCAACTGTGGATGTATTTCCAAAGCTGGTGGTGTGTGGGGGGAGTCACAGTTATGTACTATAGAGCCGGGCTGTTAGTCAAGAGCATGGAAGGCTACTGTTTTTCATAATGACCTTCAGAACTTCTAATTACATGTTTTCATATTTTGGTCAATGTCAAAGGAATGACCTTAGGACTTTGTGTTCATGTTATAGATGGATGCAGAGGCTGAAGATAAAACGCTGCGTACTCGCTCTAAAGGAACTGAGGGTGAGTTAGCAAGCAGGTTCTATGACACTATGCCTACCACACCATGAAATATGAGAGTTCCAGTGCTCAGTCCCTCATGTGCAGTCAGAATGATACAACTTCCTCGGGGATTCTTTTTTCAAATCAAGCCAGGATACTGGCTCTTGGCATGGAGAGGCAAAATATTATGAACTAGGAGTTAAAGAATTCAGAAAAGTCCAAATGATATATGATGATAATTTTTACAAAATGCAATCATGAGTGGATTTGAACATCACGCAAAACAGCATAAGGTTCAGCAAGTGAAGGATGTTTCATGGAAAACTTCAAATTAATGGCCAAAGGAAAAGACAGAATGATTAGTTTATTGCCAAAGCAGGTTTTGATTTTTATGTTATCTGGTTTAGTGGTTCCCAACCTAAACTCAGTTCAAGTAAAATGATGGTGTTTGTTTTTTGACTGTCTCTGCTGGGAATTTCCAGCAGCTCTGATGTTTGGAAGGTTTAACTTGCTGGTTATCCCTCTCTTTTTGTAACCAACAGATGGTAATGTAATATTGAAATATAAACAGGCCCTTGATGATCTAAACATCTGGAAAACAGGATTGACTGGCAATAATACCCCTTAAGGAAAATAAATTTTATTATAATTGGCTATATTTTTGTGACCCTTAATTCTAAGTGGAAAACTCTAGGTTCACCACAGCCTCTTAAAACACTCAGATAGCTGTTCCCTACCCACCCCACCCCACCCTCCTTGGAGTCCACCTCACAGAGGAAGAGCTGCGGCAAAGCCGTAACCCTGCAGCTCTTTAGAAGGGTGTTGAGATGTACAGTTGACAGTGGCTGATCAAATGGAATGCTTTCATTATCTGTATATTTGTATATGTAGTCAAGGTAGTTAATTCCTCTTTGAGCAAAGTCCAGAATCCCAAAATTTTTAATACATTCAAGGATAATTGTTTTCAGTTAAAATATAACCATGCTTATCATTAACCATGGTAACCAAAATGCAGAATAATGCTGTGCTCATGAGACTTTTTTCTACCTAAACAGAAATTTTATACTGTATTATTTTCCAGTCTTACTTTATATTACTTTTAAAGTAACCACATTATATATCCTAATATTTGGAATGTAGTATTTCTAAACAATAGCTTTTTTATGGAGCAAACTTCTCAATAGGATACCAGCTTAAGAAGAGCAATTTGACCCGTTATTTGGAATAAGTTTATGCCTGCCATAAATATCAGCATGCTAGGGTGTGTATTTGGATTATTTGAATTTCTTCTTTTGACTTCTAAAAGCACAGTACTCTGTCATACTTTTAAAATGTGGGTTTTTTAAAATTTGCAATTCCTTTTGGACTTTAAATTCCTCTGGCACAGGCATGAACACCCTTAATAGAGCCAAAATGTTCTTCTAGAAATGAAACAACTGTTTCTCGTGAGGCATGAGTAATCTTTAAAACCACCTGTTGTCTCTCTCAATATGCTGCTTATCCTTGTGTAGGCAGGTATTTATAAACATGAACTTCTTTAGTTCCCATCATTTCAGTCAGAAAAATCAAAGCTGTTTTTCCTGTAAGTTCTTCATTTTTAAAAGGTTGGTGATATTAACATGGCTGAAGCTCATCCTCCCCTTTCTATATGGAGGAAGTTTACGAGTAAAAGCATGGGACATATTTATTTAGTAAAGTTTTACCAGTTTTATTTGAATATGTGTTAATATTAATAAAAATATAATCTTGAGATTCCTTTTGAATAATTTTCCACTAAAAATAAAATGTATTTAAAAAATAATCTGAGTCATTTGTGCTCCTGTGAATTTTCAATGAATCTTTAAGGACAGGTACCTGGAAAATCCAATCTATGATTACCAGGCCCCAGGGTCACCCAAGGTACTCAACCCACAGTCTGCCTATTCTGGGCCACATCCATCTGTCCTCTCATCTCCAAAGAACCAGAGCAAGAAAAGATAAACCCACCCAGTGAGAAACTTGTTGGTCGTTACCTCTAGGTGGGTGAAAAGTTTCCATTATACAGTTTTGAAAATTATCAACTGATTGAGTCTTCTTTTTCTTCTTTTTTTGTCAACAGTGCCAATGGATTCGCTAATCCAGGAGCTCAGGTAAGATTTGCCCTGTATTACTTTTTTTCACATTAATGGGCTTTGATTATTTGAATAATTTGTACTTCTGAAGCCTCAGAATACTTGTTTTAACAGAAGGAATTGGCGAAAGGGCTTTTTCCATCCAGACGCTGTGTATGCACCAGCAAGGCAGAGGAGAATAACTGTACTGATACTTGATCCTGAACAACTCAATCTATTGTATTAATGACATAACAAAACGACGTTTTGCTGTGATGTGAGTGGTAGCCCACTTTTCTTCATCAAGCGTGTGCTCCCTTTGTGCACACCTCGCATGCGGTTGGATTTCACACTGATGGTCAGGGAAGAGCTGAGCTGTTATCCATGAACCTGACTGGTGGATAACCCAGATCCTAAGTTATCCACTTCTTACATTAAATAATTAGAAGATTTCAGGCCGAGGTGAGCAGATTTCCTGAGCTCAGGAGTTTGAGACCAGCCTGGGCAACACGGTGAAACCCCGATAGTACTAAAGTACAAAAAATTAGCCGGGCATGGCAGCATGAACCTGTAGTCCCAGCGACTCAGGAGGCTGAGGCAGGAGAATTGCTTGAACCTGGGAAGTGGAGGTTGCAGTGAGCTGAGATCATACCACTGCACTCCAGCCTGGGTGACAGAGTGAGACTCCATCTCAAAATAATAATAATAATAATAATAATAAGAAGAAGAAGAAGAAGAAGAAGAAGATTCCATCGGGTAACTAATTTTTTAACCTAAACATGGGAACATAGTGTGACCAATAGTTTTTTTGAGTAGGTTCATGCATTTTCATCACAGATATTGTTGCTACTACACCTAGACAATATTGTGAAAATTCTACCCTAACATGTTTTCCAGGATAAATTCTAATTAGATTTTCTTTCAGTGTCTTTGTCAAGGTGTAGTCAAAAGAAAGTATGTTTTTTTAGGAAGAAACACATGCAGATGACACATTTTCTGTCAGGAACAAGATAATTGCTCTGTATATTTATCTACATGTGCTATTGACAACCTAGGAAGTCCCAAATCCACTATTTAGTCCACCTTTCCAGAAACAGCAGTGGTCTGTATTTGTTCCTCAGGGAAATGTTTGAAAAATGGAGGATGTGTAACAGTGTCTAATACACTTAAACTTTGTAAGGTATGTAATTTACACAGTTCTTTCTCCAGGCAACTGAGCTTGTGATTCCCCTAAAACACAGGCTGTCACTGTTGCTTCCATGTGGCTTATGATCGCTGTCATAGCGTTGGTTCATTTATGTAGCAAAACACTTATCTGTTAGAATTCATGCAGATGCTCTTCTCTGTGGAGTTTTTCAGTAGGGAATCCATGGCCCTACCTGTGTAATCAATTTTGTCTTATGAATTTTATTTTGTTTTTATCTATTTATTTTTTTGAGACGTGGTCTCAAACGGTCTCACTCAGTCTCTCAGGCTGGAGTGCAGTGGTGCGATCATGGTTCACTGCAACCTCAAACTCCTGGGCTCAGGCAATCCTCCTGCCTCAGCCTCTTGAGTAGCTGGGAGTACAGGTATGTGCCACCACACCTGGCTAATTTTTATATTTTTAGTAGAGACAGTGTCTTGCTATGTTGCCTAGGCTGGTCTCAAACTCCTGGGCTCAAGCGTTCCTCCCACCTCGGCTTCCCAAAGCTCTGGGATTAACAGGAGTGAGCCACTGCACCCAGCTTAAGAATTTTGATTTTGAAAGTATTTTGATAAGAACAGGACATATAGTATACCCCTACATTTGGACAGGATTAAACTGTTGAATAACCTTGGTCATTTAAATTATTGCCTTTAGAATTTGCTCTTATTTAAAATTCTTATCTTTCTGGAGGCTTTATTTATATCCCCTGTAGAATGTTCAAGAGAAGTTTAAAATGACCCAGTGCTCCAAGTGGGGGACATGTTTGCAGTCCCTGGCGTGGTTTCTTGGTTCTTGTTGTAGAATCAGGGTGCCCGTGGACATGAGGCCACTTACATGGTGAGGGACACCAGAGCCTTTTAAAGGAATCAAGCCATTTGGAGAAAAAAAGGCCTTAATTTTAGTGATGTTTCTTGAAGGCAACTTTTATACAAGATAATCTTTAAGGAATTAATGTGTGTACATTGACCTAAGAAGAAAAATATAATTCATAGATAAAAAGTTAGGTATTAGCAGAGAGAAGCAAATTTGTGGGAAGAAATGTTTACTGTGCTCTATGTGGAGAAATAGAAATTACTGTTTGAGCATGTCAGTAGCATTAATAATAATTATATATGTGTGTGTATATATATATTGAGATGGAGTTTTGCTCTTGTTGCCCAAGCTGGAGTGCAATGGCACGATCTCGGTTCACTACAACCTCCACCTCCCGGGTTCAAGTGATTCTCCTGCCTCAGTCTCTAGAGTAGCTGGGATTACAGGCGTGCGCCACCATGCTGGGCTAATTTTGTATTTTTAGTAGAGACGGGGTTTCTCCATGGTGATCAGACTGGTCTCAAACTCCTGATCTCAGGTGATCTGCCCATCTTGGCCTCCCAAAGTGCTGGGATTACAGGCATGAGCCACTGCACCCAGCCAATAAACTAATATTTATTGGGGTCCTATGCCAGACACTCTTGGGCTTTCTTAACCTCTATTATCTCACTTAATCTTCCCGATAACCTTATAAGGCAGAAACTCTGATATTTCAATTTTCAGATGAATAAAGTGAAAATAAATAATTTATGGAAATAACCCAAGGCTACACAGCTGTTAGGCAATCCAGACTTCGGACTCAAAGGCCAGCTTCTCACCCACCAGACTAGTCTTTCTCTCACACACAATTAATACTGTTTAGAGTAGAAACCAAAAAGCGATGTAAGCAACAAATTTCTCACAGTCTATATTTTTAACCCTTATGGTTTATCTTTCAAACAGCCTAGTTTTCTTAAATTTGGACAAATAATGTAGTTTAAGATAATAATGTTTCTATTTTCCTAATTCTCTAAAGATTATTTTTTGCCAGATATTTCATTTTAACTAATTTGTTATTAGAGTAACTCAGAAAGCTGATGATAATTGTTGGGAAAATTTATAAACATCATTAATTCATCTATTTTTCTTTAACGAGATCCAGCTTATAAAAATCACTAAGTGATTATTTGAAATTTTATAATCATTTCTGTTCAACAGAATGACCGTGCTTAGACAGACAAGGTCCCAAGTTGTTTCTTTTTGGTTTTGGTGGAGCCTCACCGTGTTGCCCAGGCTGGACTGCAGTGGAGCAATCTCGGTTCACTGCAACTTCCGCCTCCTAGGTTCAAGCTATTCTCCTGCCTCAGCCCCTGGAGTAGCTGGGACTACAGGCGTGTGCCACCACGCCCGGCTAATTTTTTGTATTTTTAGTAGAGACAGGGTTTCACTGTGTGAGCCAGGAGAGTCTCAATTTCCTGACCTTGGGATCCACCTGCCTCGGCCTCCCAAAGTGCTGGGATTACAGGCATGAGCAACCGCACCCGGCCCCAAGTTGTTTCTTAAGTAGTTTAAGTTGACCCAGACATAGATTTTAATTATTATTCTATGTAAATCTTGGGGGAAAAGTACTGATTCATATGGAAGCTTATATTTTTAGCATCTTTTAAATTTTTGTCCATTTCCTGCAATTCCTCTTCCAATTTTTTCCACAGGTTTGTTGTGATCCAGCACAACTGTGTGCCTGAATTCTGAATATCTTAGGAAATGTGGCATGTTTTCCCCAGGGTAAAAGTTATGGCTATTTTGTAGAGAACACTGGCAACTTTATTTGGTTCTTCTTTTTAGAATGCATTGGACATGTTATTGCTTCTAGGGCGACTACTTACAAAAGTACTAATACAAATGAAGCTAATTTAAATATACTGTATATTGTTCATGGCACTAATAAAATTGATACTGACATTCTCATCTTCTTATTATACTCTATGTCAGCTACTATCATCACCATTAAAAAAGCAATTTATAACCACAGGCCCACCTTTAATCATATTCCTTATTAGCATTTCCAGTCTTTCCTCTAACATGATTCAGGTTACAGGTGGTGTCGAGAAGGCTCTCCTGTGTCTTTCTAAATCATGACCATTGAATTATCTCTGTGCTTTTCTTTTATTACTATTATCCTTAGTCTGAACCTCATGTTATTGCATCTACTAATATTGGTAATTGTCTCTTGCATTGGCAAAGTGTTTTTACACCAGTCCAGCCCCCTTCCTCTAATTAGGAAAATATATTCTAGCCCCTGAAATGACTTTCGTATGTGACTACTTAGAGAGACAAATGAATTCAGGCCTCTTAAGTATATTAGAATCAAATCTCTCTGTCCATTCATGGTCTTTTTGCTGTGTACCAATTTGTCAGCTTAAGTTTGGTAATGAAAGTTTTAATTTAAGTTTCTCTCTTTGTTTTATTTTACATAATTTCTTACTTTATATAAAATCCTATCATTTGGCATTTTCCTCTAAGTTTTAAAATGTTAAATATTTTATGAGCTCTCTAATCAATAAATTATAGGTTTATTTTATTTATTTATTTTGAGACAGGATCTCACTCTGTCACCCAGGCTGGAGTACAGTAGCGTGACCTTGGCTCATTGGAGCCTTAACCTCCTGGGCTCGGGCAATCCTTCAACCTCAGTCTTTGGAGTAGCTGGAACTACAGGCATGCGCCACCACACCCGGCTAATTTTGTTTATTTCTGTACAGATGAGGTTCTCACTATGTTGCTCAGCCTGGTCTCCATCAAACTCTCGAGCTCAAGTAATCTTCTTGCCTTGGCCTCCCAAAGTTCTGGGACTATAGGTGTGAGCCACCATGCCTGGCCTAGTTATAGATTTAACAATAACATTTCATGATGTGAAATTTGTTATGAATACAGATCTAGATGGCTTTCTAGTTTTTCTTTTCTCTTATTTCATTCACTATAGTCTTTATATCAGTAATAAATACTTTAATATTTTGGAGGTTTTTTTTTAGAATTCAGTTTCCTTTAGTGGTCATAATTTTATTGGAACTTATTACATAAAGATTTCTGGAGGTGACAACTAAAGAAAAAAGTGAACTGATCCTGATTTCTAATAGTTAAGTGTTCCATAAGTCCATCAGCCAGGCAAAAGGAAATTAATCATTTTAATCATGAGGTTAGAGAAAATAAGGGAGAAACTCTCTTCTTTCCTTTTTGTGGTATTATTTCCAAATGTAGGGCTCAATGAATGTTTTAGAGATTTAATAGCGTAACTACTATATCATGTTGGCAATGTATCTTTTTCAATACTAGGACAGACCTGAACATTAGAATCCAAGAAACTAACGCCTTCAAGAAAACCCTTTTTACCTATAAGCCACTTTGAGAGGGACTCGAGACTGATCACCCAAGAAGCTGATGATAAGGATTAATTTAGAAGGGAGAAGTGTCCCTCCAGGGTGTGGGGGAGTTGTCTGTAGGGTTCAGTCACCCCGGCATCGGTCTTGTCCGTGCCTCTGTGTGATGGAGGGGCTCCGTGTGGAACATGAGGCTGGAGGTCTCACACCAACAGAAGCATTGCAGAGATTATTTTTTGTTTACTGTACTGTTCTTACTAGGGCAGAAAAGTGTCTTAAAATATATTGGGGAAGCTTTCAATAAGAATAAAAACAAAAGAGAGTTTGTAGTTTAACAAGAAAAGCTGATGAACTCTAATGCTCTTGTATGTTTATGTATTTGCATAGCCTATTCTAGCATTTAGCGCTGAAGGTGTATTGAGTGGGCCTCAACAGGTACGCACTGAATGATTTGTTGGAACAATGTGCACGGCGTCTGTTTGGAGCCATAGGGCAAGCCCGTAAGGTCGTCAGGACAAATGACATTACCTGCATTTACTCATATGTGCTGAGTTCATGGAAGTTAAGTGCTTTATACCTGGCCTGTGACAGGGAAGCGACTGAACCAGAGACAGGACTCAGGTCCCGTCTCCAGTCCAGAACCCGCACCCCCTGAAGCCGCGGGATATTGTCTGCTGCCACTGCAGGCTGCTGCATGCCACTTTACCATCCATACTTGGGGGGACTATTAATTTAAATTTTATCAATAAATTAATATATCAAGCTGAAAAGTATCCTAACCTTCCGACAAACCCTGCCACATCTTCATAATTCCCTGCACTGCTAATTATAAAGAGACTGCTGGCCGGGCATGGTGGCTCATCCCTGTAATCCCAGCACTTTGGAAGACTAAGGCAGGTGGAACACTTGAGGTTAGGAGTTTGAGACCAGCTTGGCCAACATAGCGAAACCCTGTCTCTACTAAAAATATGAAAATTAGCCAGGGGTGGTGGCACGCACCTGTGATCCCATCTACTCGGGAAGCTGAAGCAGGAGAATTGCTTGAACCCAGGAGGTAGAGGTTGCAGTGAGCCTAGATTGTGCAATCTAGGAAATACAATAAAATAAAATACAAATAAAATCAAAATTAAAAAAAAAATTTAAAAAAGCAGACCACTACCATTTCCTTCTAAATTGTTTCCTAGAAGGTAATTATGTGATTTTAAGTAGATGTTAAAATATCTAGGAATGACTCAAATATACATCCATTTTATTTGTTTTTTCTTTTGAAATGCCATCTCCCAAGCGATGACCTATCAAGGGCCTTGTACTTCCAAGGCTGATTTTGCAGTATGGGAGGTGTGAGTCACTTAACCTACACCTGAGGCCTGTAATAGTCATTTACAAATGGACTAAAAGTGGAATACTCTTCCTTCATAGTGCCCTAACCACAAAGGACTAAATAGTTAAGGTTTTTCCAGTTTTTATCACATGTATGTAATAAAATGTATATATTACATAAATTACATAGTACATAATATATATAACCGTGATTATACCAACCAACACACTGTAATAAAGCATAGTGTGTGTGTGTGTATATATGTATATATATAAAATGGTGATTACACAGGACAGAGCACTCCCCAACTTGTCTAAGGTGTACTTTAAATCTTAATATCTGTATTTTAGAAAAATACTATGGAGCTAATGAATAAATGTCCATAGAGTTAAGAGACTCAGAAACAAAATAAGAGCAGGAAAACGTGCTTCATTTTCTTTGCTTGTTTTTCTCTACATTCAAATATTACCACAAGGATATTGGTGGCCTCTGTCAACCAACAGATTATAGGATTTGAGAGTCTAAGGCACTAACATCTCTAAAAATCAGACATCTTCTAAAACTGTGGCAAAATGTCACCACCGCAGGCTATATGTGAGGATTGACTTGTATTGCTGCTTTTGCATTGTCAGAGCTTACCTACAGAGATAATTTTTTCATCCACTTAGCTTTTCTTTTCTTGTAACATAAATACTTTTACACAGCAGAATTTGCCACTCTTGACTGAGGCATGAATATTTCCTTTGATATTTGTTCTTGTGCTCTAGCACAGTATTAGATGTTGCAGTGGATATGCAATTCACAGCATTGGTAACAAACCCAGGGTGTTATGTAACAGCATTGTTGAGGGTGAGAGGAGATCACGTCCAGCTTGGGACTCAGAGGTGCCCCCAGAACCTGCCGGCTCAGAACCATGGCATCCCCTGGAGGCTCACTGGAAATGCAGACTCCAGGGCTCTCTCTGGCCTTTTAACAAGATTTATAAGAAATTAATGGGTGTTTGGAAGTGTGAGAGGCACACATCACAGAGACCATAGGTTGAACTTTACTAATTACTTAGAAAAACTCTTCTCACCATTGCTAATTTTTAGTGGTATGAAGGTTGGCTGAAAAGTCAAAAGTCTGGGTTTCTTTGGTATTTTCTTGATCTATGAATTCTTGGGGAATGTTAATCATTGTTTGCATTTCTATTTGAAGAAAAACAGCAGAATACAGAACAAATGTCCAAATCTTGACAGTAGTGTGGCAAAATGCACAACTCTTGGTCTATCTTTGTTTTTATCTCTTAGAAGTGTTTGAAATCAACCAGATCTTCCTTAAACATTCATCATGTATCAGAAATCAGAGTTTAAGGATGGAAACTTTTAAGATCCTATTTTATATGCTTCCACAGATGACTTTATAACCACCTAGATTGTGTTCTCAGAGTATTTCATTACATGTCTCTGACAGAATCTGAAGTCTCCGTCAAATTCCATATGTCTGTCACACAGCTCCCTTGCAGCTTTGGTAATTTAGAAACTAAATTGCTAAAGCTCCTTTGGACTTGCTCAGGCACTGCACAGGTCATTGGCTCTCTTTGGTCCAAATCTTCTCACCCTCATGCACTCTTCAGCACCTCCAATGCAAGCAAAATTATTTGACAGCATATCTCGTTTCTCCCCGGTCCTACTTGAAGAAATGCATGAACTTTAATCATCAGGCAGAATACTTCCTATC
Source organism: Papio anubis (assembly GCF_008728515.1). NCBI lineage: Eukaryota > Metazoa > Chordata > Mammalia > Primates > Cercopithecidae > Papio > Papio anubis. The sequence goes on along the minus strand of NC_044983.1, from coordinate 47,759,772 downwards.
TTGCTATCTTTTAAGTAAACTATACCTATTTGAGGTCTCATTTTAATTATATTATATGCTTGTAAACATAATGTTTCTGACACCTTGTAAATTTTTTTGCTGCTTAAAATGTGAACTGAAATAAAATGTGTCCCATAATGTTGACAAATGAACTCCCTACAATCCAAATATCATGTGCTCTGGTTTCCAATATTTCGTCTCAATGGGCAAATTCTCAAAACTCTACTGCAAACTCTTGCCTAGAATTTGACTGGTTTGTCAAATTCTGTGGTATGAAGGTTGGCAGAAAAGCCGAGAGTTTTTGTGGTGGAAGGAACACTGGGTTAACAGCAGCCCTGGTTTCCAGGGCTGTTTCCCTGACTAGCTGTGTGGCCTTGGAAAAGTGTTCAAAGACCAAACCTTGCTGCCTTCTTGACTAATGAAACTTTTTGCATAGAGCACTTTGAGCCCTGGTGTCACAGTTTCCCCTGCCCCCTCCATCTCAAAACATACCTTTAAAAAAGTTTTAATTTATCATACCTAATTCTGACTTTTTAATATACTGCCTACTTTTTGAAGACAAGGAATCTATTTTATTTACCAGTGTAGGCCTCATACATGATGTTACTTGAGAAATATTTTATTTTACATTATCTATCCCTGTATGTTTAACCTGTTGATGTATTCAGCTGTATCTTGTGAGTTCATTTTTATCTTTGATATTCTCCTTTGCTACCTTTTCATTTGGGTTTTTTGCTTGCATAATTTTTCTTCTCATTTAGTTTCTTCTCCCTGTAGGAGAAAATCATTTTTATCCCCCTTCCCACCAACAAATTTTGTTTTTTCAATATCATCACCATCCTGTTTTCTGAGAAAATCCTACATCTAACGCTACTTCTAATTTTTCATGTTAGAAAACGTTCTTTCCATCTCAACTCTGTTCTAGGCCATGCCTGACATAATTCTTTCCTTTGTCTTTTGACGTATGGAATTTGTACTCGTTCTTTCAGGCTCAAGACTGACACCACCTTCTCCATGAGGTATCCCCATGACCTCCCAGACTAAGACTTTTTCCCATTGTGTTCCCTAAGCAGTTCTTTACTTGTCTGTTTCAAAACACTTATTACTTTGAATTGTAGCTATTTTGTCATTCACTCATCCATCTGTCCACCCATTCAGAAGAAGAAAGCAGATTATATGCCTTCGGCTTTACAATTTCATTGGGGAGACAATAAAAAAGGAAAAAACTATATTTTTTTTAAAAACAAAACTTTATCATATATAATTCTGCCTTTTTAATATACTGACTACTTTTTAAAGACAAAAAATCTGTTTTATTTACCAGTGTAGGCCTCGTACAGGATGTTACTAGAGAAATATTTTATTTTACATTATCTACCCTTGTTTGTTTTGAGAATAAATAATGTAGCTTGTAATTCATGATAAACGCATTTCTATTTAACATGTTGATTCTCTATAACTGTCTTTAAAGTGCTTACAACTTCTTTCCTTCCAAGATCGTAAGTTCTTTCCCTAATTCTATCCCTTTACTTATATTTTTAAGAAAATTTTATTTTATTATGATAAGAACACCTGAACCCTACCCGCGTAACAATCTAGTTCTGGCCCCTTTAAAACCAAGGCTGTTTAGCCAGCAGTTTCTATTGGCCCCTCAATTACAAATCAGCCTATTCTGTTTAATCATTTCTAGTTCATTTTTCTACAATCAATAAGGGTCTTCCTTTATAAGTGTATTTTATCAAAGTATCAGACATACAAAGGAGATGTTCTTAACTCTGCCAATGTCTCACTTGGTTTCATTTGGTCATTTTCAACTGGGAAGAGAAAATAAAACTGGAAACAATGCGCCCACTGCCCATTCCTGAGCTGCTTGTAGGAAGGGGTCAGCCCAGGGAGTCTGAGGACGGGCGTGGTGTCAGACTGCCGAGCCAGAAAGCAAAGTGACTGCCAGAACCCGGGAACTCTTAGACGAGATTGAAAGCTGAACAACCGGGCATGGACAATGTAGATTGGGACGAAGAGTTGCATCTGAACAGTGGGTTTTTTGTTTTGTTTTGTTTTGTTGAAAGGATTCTCACTGTGGTTCTCTGCCTGAGGCACAGGAACTACTCTGGGAGGCTAGCCTGGGGGTGGTTCTCAAAACTGGGGTGGGGAATGTTCTTCTAGGGTCCCCTGCAAAATCAGGGCAGGGGAGTGAACCCTGCATAGGGAAATATTGTAACATGCCCCTGGGGGCGTTCTCTTTGCCTTTGCTCCAGTGTCGAGGCTCAGGGTAAATTCTATTCTTCCAGATTGCCCCTGTGAGAATAGAGCGAAGTAGACTCCTAGACTCCTCAAAGTGCTCAAGGTAATTCTCCCAAGACCCTAAGGGCCATCCTCCTGGTCTTTGGAAGCTGACCCAGAGCCTACAGTCTGTCCTGGAGGATCAGCAAGCTCTGCGTTCTTCAAGGAAGGGCTGGAAGGCTCACACAAGCCTGGCCATTGACAAAGAAACTTGGCTTCCCAACACTGCAACCTCCCTGGTTTCCTCTACCTCTCAGACTGCATCTTCTCAGGTCTGCTTGCTGGTTCCTCAACACCCCAGTCTCTGACACTGGATTCCCCAAGGTGCATCCTTGATCCTCTTTGGTGGTGATCTTTTGGTGATCTCCGTGGGGCTTTCAATACATTTGCATGTCCATAATTTTACATCCCCAGCACTTCTCTCTTTCCTGAATTTCAGACTCATATAACCGACTGTGTAGACAGCATCTGCAAATGGATCTCTGATAAGTATTCAAAATTAAAATCATTATCTTCTGCCATAAATCGATATACCCATCATCTTCCCATGTCAGTAAATGGGGACATTCAAAAGTCTTGGAGGCATCCTCGACTCTCCTCTTCAGACTCTGTATCCAGTCTGTCCAAATATCCTGATGGCTCTAACTTCAAAATGAATCTGACCATTTCTCACCACCTGTGCTGCTGTCACAGGCCCCTAAGCCATCACAGCTCACTCCAATCACTGTCAGCACCTTCTCACGGCTTTCCTGCCCCTGTTCTTCCTCATGTAAGATTCACTCCATGAGACAGTCAGAAGCCCTTCAATGAGTTTCCCCTTTCTTAAAGAAAAAGACCACATCTTTACTCTGGCCTGGTCTCCCTGCCTGTTCATTGCCCCCTGCCCAACTAGAATCCACGCTGGGTCCCCCAGACCTGCCAAGTCTCAGGCTTTGGCATGCTATTCCCACTGTCTGGAATGTTGCTCCCTGCACAACTGCGAGTCTCACATGCTCACTTGCACTAGGTTTTTGCTCAATGCCTCCTTGTCAGCAAGAACTTCCTTGACCTTAGCCTTTACAATTACAAGCCCCTATTCCAGCTTTCTTTATTATTCTCCTTCTGCTTTATTTTTTATGAAAAAAATTTGTCACCTTTTGACACACAATCCAACTACTTATTTACTTTGTTCCTAATCTGTATTTTTTTCACAAGAATATAAGTTTTGTGGAGCAGGAATCTCCTATCTCATGGATAATATCCACAACATCTAGAATAGTGCCTGCCACATTATAGGAGGTAATAATTTAAAAAAAAACTGAATAAATGTGTTCTGAGTACTGTAGAAGGCATTGGAATGAGACACAGGAACTCACAGTTTTTGAAAGCTAACACCTACAAGTCATGAAAACACATTGTGGTAATTCCTATACAACAGATTTATGTAAGGGAGCACAGTGGAATGAGCAGCTCCTTCTGACTGGGGGTTTGACCTGAGTTTGAAGGAAAAGAAATTGCCCAGGAACTTCTGCTGTCACAGAGCAGGCACTCCATACAAATGAGCTAAACGAGAGTGCGTGGCAAACTCTTCCAGAAGTCTGGTTCTTGGCTTGCTATGGGTTTAGGTGGTCTTGGGTCAAAGGAGCAAGGATATATAGGAATAGAGATTGCTCCTTGAGTACCTGTGAAACACAGTTCTCTCCATTACTTTGAATTTACTTCTACTGGCCTTTGTTTAACAAGATATCCTCATCTTTTAAAAGCAACAGAAAATCATATATCAGAAGAAAACTTGTAGTTCATGATCCAAAAGTCTTCAATTTTTATAATTTTATGCCTTCATGAATCAAGCTTTGATGTTCTGTTTATTTCTATATTTATAACAGATGCAGGGCAATCTCTTGGCAACACAGTAGACCAAGGCTGCAGACAGGTTTTTAACCCCACGCAATGCCTGTGTACCATGGGAACAGCCCTATAAGTAACGATTTACATTTGCAGGATAGCTCCCAGAAGTCCAGCCAGCCAACATGAGGTTCAAAGGGTAAACTGAGCATCCTGAGCCCTTCCATACCCTGAAGCACTGCCTGTGTCTCAGAAACTGTGCAGACACCTTTAAATGCCTTGTCTTGCTTGCTTGATCTTTAGTACCAGGAGGTGGGTGCTACTGTCCACGTTGTCTAGATGAACAGACTGGCTCAGAACCGTGTCACGGGTGGCTTTGACATTCTCCAGAAAGAGCAGTTGTATAATAACCTGAATAAGAATATGAAATGTTAAAGAAAAAAAGGTTATGTGACGAAATCTTAAACTAGGAAGTAAGCACTGGCAAAATAGCCACTTCCACCTCCACCGGTGAATGGAAACATCAGGGCACCCCATGAGTACCAATGAGGCCATGGCAGAAGCAGTGTCGGGGCTAAGCCTATTGACCTCTAGGTGCCCACAGCTCCTCAGTGGGGTTGGAAGGAGGTGGGCCTGGGGAAGTGTCATTTGTCAGTAGCTCTGGTATTGCATGCGGAGGAAGGCACAGGTACGTGTAGAAGGGGTTAGGACTACAGGAAGTGATATGTGGAGCTTGCAGGCTTCATTTTCAGCTGAGTGCTCCTCTATCAGGTTATTTCTGTTTCAAGTTATTTGTAATTCAATAGGATACTTGGCTGCGGAAACATTCCACAGATTTGTGTGTATATATATATATACACATATACACACACATAGAGATACTACACATACATTTATACACACATAATTATAATAATATATCAAAGTAGGTGATCCTTGCTAACTCAGTATGCACATGACTACTGTAACACATGGTCCTTCTTTTAAATATTACTCCAGGATGTTAGTGAGTTCTGTTAAATGATTCATGCAATGTTCCAGTGAAGTGGAGAAGGATAAATGGAAGTATTCCAAATATCAAACAAATCTTATTCATATTTAGCAAAGACCTGTGTATATCTATAGGTTTTTAGTTTTTTTGTGTGCAGAAAACTAAAAAAGGAGCCTAGATTTATGAGCCACACCTCCATATTCGGCTAAATGTCAAGAAGTGAAATTGACATGTATGATAGTAGTTATAAAACAGCCATGGCCGGGCGCAGTGGCTCACGCTTGTAATCCCAGCACTTTGGGAGGCCGAGGCTGGGGGGTCACAAGGTCAGGAGTTTGAGACTAGCCTGGCCAGTATGGTGAAACCCCATCTCTACTAAAAATACAAAAATTAGCCAGGCCTGGTGGCAGGTGCCTGTAGTCCCAGCTACTCAGGAGGCTGAGGCAGGAGAATCATGAAGGTTGCAGTGAGCCGAATCGCACCACTGCACATTGCACTCCAGCCTAGGTGACAGAGCAAGACTCTGTCTCCCAGAAAAAGGAAAAAAGAAAAAAAGAAAGGAAAAAAAACCAGCCATATGGTCTTTAGAAAGCCTTTTGTCTTAGTAACTTAAAAAGCCAGAAAAGTACTATATTGCTCATATTACTGAAGAAGTTCTGTCTTTGTGTATGTGTGTGTGTGTGTGTGTGCTTGTTTTGTTTTGCTTTTTTCCCTCTGTGGGTCTCTATCTTCTATTATCATGTCTGCCCTGTAGGCTGTCTCTCTGTGGATTGTGCTGTGTCTGTGTTTCTGCTAGCCTTTGACTATGTAACTGTGACATGTGCACACTTAGTTCCCTTCCTTCTTTCTGGCCTCCCTGCCTTCATTCCTTCTGTTTTCTTCCATCTTACCCAGTCTTTCTCACTGTTCCTTCTTTTTATTTTATCTTTCCTTCTTCAGATTTCTACTCTAAGTGTTCATGCTAGAGAACAGAAGGACATCTGTACTTTATTCATTACCGTACTAATTAGACCTTTATATTTCCTGGTCTTCACTTAAAGGCCTCCTAAATTAACTCAATTTTACATATGTGGCCCTGGTTTGAGTGCTTCTGGGGGTGACTGACCCAGAGTAACAAAGAAGCTCCAACCCCATCATCAGCTAATGATGTTTACTTTGTGAATAAATGAGATCGTTTTCATTAGTAAGGCTGTGCCTGCATCACAAACATAAATAGGAACTTAGTATTTGATGGATTTGGACATGATGTGTTACAGAGACAATTTTCTTAGGCTGTCCACAATAACCTCCCCAACACATCCCGAGTTGTCTGGATAATTCACATGAACTTAAGTTTAGGTGCATGAATAAAATATTAATTGCCTTTGTTACTTTTGTTTAAGAGTAACTTTGCAGCAGGCATTTTTCTAAGTATTTTACAATCACTGTCACTTACTATGTTCCAATGTCCCCATTCAACACCGAAAGCCGAAATAGAATTTTGAAATGGATTTTGCTAGGACGTGGCTCCTGGTTCTGCATTCTATTCAACAACCTCCATTAAAATGTAAAATTCTTATCTTGTTTATAAAATAACTGCAATTTACTTTGAACTCCAACTTTTACGACAAAGTTAACTGTTTCTCCTTTTCTTGGAAGTATGCATGCAAGGGTTCCATTTCTCCTCAAACTGCAAAAAGTGTTTCCACAGTGCCTAGAAGATGCATAGCAAATAACCCTTACCTCCAGGATGCCCTGGGACCTGTGCTATGCGTGAATGGCAGTTGGCTCCCTTCTCCTTGAGTGTTAATTCCAAGACCCCGGTGGCTGCCTGAAACCTCAGATAGTACCAAACCCTATATACACTATGTTTTTTCCTATACATACATACCTATGATAAAGTTTAAGTTATAACATAGGCACATAAAGACATTAACAACATAACGAATAATAAAATAGAACAGTTATAAAAATAGGCTGCAATAAAAGTTATACAAATGAGGTCTCTCTCTCAAAATACATATTATACTATACTCACCTATTTTCAGACCTCGGTTGACTACAGTCAACTGAAACCATGGAAAATGAAAGCATGGACAAGGGGGGACTACCGTATGAAATCAGGGAGAAAAGACACGGTACATCAGTCCTCATAGGACATCAGTCCTCACAGGACGAATGCAGGCATTTGCCAAATAAAAACAGAGGAAGTGGATTACGTGGTGGGGTGAATGAAGCTTCTGCATCATTCATGGGTGGTTTTGAAAAGAATATGAAGATACTTGTATTTAAGGTTTCTTTTTCTTTTAAGTATGACGTTTAGGGTTTACCAAACTTTCTCCCAGGGAAAAACTGAGCCGGCATGGTTGGTTCCTCCACTGACCCAGGAGCAGCCTTGTAGCCCTAGCCTAGGCAGGTGAGAGGAAAGAAGGGGAGAGACAAGGGCGCCTCCCAGTCTTACCCTCTGCCCTAGACCCCTACTTCTGTGCTTAAGCAGCACCCAAGTCTTTTCTGCTTTTAATTAACCATTTTTTGCAAGCATATTCTGCTAATAAAATTTCTGCTTGGTAACGTGATTGCTATTTCAAATTAGATGAAATACTAAATGGGGGAACATTTTATTTTCTTCTAAAACTAGGTGTTTGTGAATTTACAAAATGTGGAATCGATGTGGTCTGGTCACATGCTAAGATGATATATACAAATAAAGTACAGGATTTTTATCCCCCATTATTGTGGCATTTCACAGCTCTTATTGTTTTACTTTATTTTTTGGTTAGAAATGCAAACTTCAAGAAAAAAAAAAAAGAAAAAACAAGATAATTTAGATTATTCACCAAGTTAGTTAAGATAAAATTGAGGCACTTTGAACTCAATTCTATAAATTCATTTAATGGGAATATGATTACCTTAGATGATGAAGGTGCTTTTGTTACTCAACCACATTTAATATTTTTTAGCAGATACAGTCTATAGTAAAACTCAGTATTATCCAAGATCAATTAAAATGCTGCAATAATATTCTTTAAACTTTTTTTAAGATTATTTTAAATATTCTTTCCTCAGATGTAGTGATGATTTTGGTAAGGCAAATATTCATAAACTAAGTAAATTTTATTTTTGTCTTTATGATCAAAATAAGATAATTCATTTAATTTTTCCTATTACTTTTTGTTTTATAATGCTGTTTGACAAAATAAGTATAAAATCACATATATTTCATTGTATTATATACTCAAAAGAAAGTATTTTGAAGTATTACTCAAATTAAAATAACAGTGTGGGCTTTAATGAAGCCAAATTCACTAGCAAACAAAAATAGTAATAAATCTCTCTTTGTATCTGAATTCTTTCAGTATGTTGATTCTAAAAGCCACATAATGTTCATCTCTTAGTATCTTCAATTTTCTAATTTTATCTTATTATATTCAACTTCTACTCTTTCCGGTACATCCCTATGATCCATTATGTCACCTTTTTGAAGAAGCCAGATCCTGTTTCTATATTGTATAGCTAATCCATGGCTATGCAGTAGCTGAACTGCTCAGTCAATTTCTAGGCACTTAAGAGGAGTTTGGGAGTGCCCAAATGATTTAACTAAGACATATTGTCTTTGAGTGTAAATTGGAAGACATTTATTTGTATTTTATATTAAATGGTATTTCAAATGTTGGTGTATAATTTTGTGTTTTAGCCAATGACTGAACAGTTGTTTCTTTAAAAACTTTGGTCCATGTGAGGATTAAATTATCTTTAAAACTGTATGATTGTTCATGTTTTTGAAGAGCAGATTTTGGAACTGATCAGTTCATGATGTCGCAGTCATTCAGTCAATCTTTGTGTGGACCAGTTAGGGTTACTTGGCTCACCGGCTTCAGCTGACTTACTTCCTGTCTCTTCTTTGGCTGTCTAGCAAAAACACATCCTCAGTGGTGGGGAGCTGGGCAGAGAAGCCCACATGGATAAGGGAAGTTAGTCCCATCATCTGCACAGTAATGGGTGGCTGTTGATGGCTCTCCCGGAGGAAGGCAGTTCTCCAGATGCAAGATGTGTGCTATCACCAACATACATCTTCATATGCTCGCATCTGACTGGGGCTTAACTTCAGTGGTCATTCACTGAGCATGCTCCTACCACACAGACCTTATTATGCACAAGAGATAAAAAAACGAGCAAGAAACGGTTTCTGTTCTCTTGTAGATGTTTCCAGGTTACTGGGGAAGATGATTATAATGTAGAGAGATAAGGTTTATAATCAGGGTGAATGCCAAATGCCTTGCTGGCACAGAAGCAATGTGTTGTGACGGTGTCACCGGAATTACATCACAAAGAAAGGTCTATTCATCCAGCGTGAAGTGGTAGCCGGGGAATCCCACCTACCTACTATTACCTCACGATTCAGAGGAAATTTCCTGTTACTCCTCTTACTGTTATTAAATTGTATCTTGTAATGGCTTGGTTATTTTATGAAAAAAATTCTGTGGTAGACGATATTCAATTAATTTATCATTTATAAGACTTAATCCCAACTAAATGAGAAAAAAAGCATCTGTTAGCTTTGGCCTTATGGTAAAAAATTCTCCCCTTTTATAAACCTGATATTATCAGATAACCTTGTCAATGGAATCAGTGTTCCATGACAGCAAACCAACCATCAATAAATGGTAACAACTTATTAGTTGCTGAATTTATGATATGAGTAATAGGAGAAGGCTTCAATTATAGGTTCACTATTGGACACACTGTAGCTCTGTAAACATGAGTGTGGTCACAAAGTTTCTAAGACATAGGTGAGCGAGTCGGCTCATGAAGTTCAGGGATTATCCTTACAGAAGGAGCAATAGCTTCACAGTCCTCACTGGGTAAAAGTGAATTTGTCATTTACAGTGGCCCGTTAACTCTCTTAGGAATCACAAGGCCTATTTCAGATGAATGCACAAGACTGTAACTTTTCCCCAGGGTCCTGTCTCCTGATTTCCTAAAAATGCAGCCCAGTTAGCCATGTACAGATTGTTTGTGTATCTTGCAGCACAGCCTGCCAGGGAGTAGTACCTGTCAGATGTGAGGGAAGCGGGACTGGGCAGAGAGAAGTTGAATTGCAGTGCAGGTTCTATGGAAGCCTTAGCCAACTCTGCCAAGAGCTTTGGTGATAGGTTCCTCTTCAGAGTCAGTCCTGCCTTGAGGCAAGTGTGAATATGGGCTGTCCCAGGGAGATATGACTTTGGGTTAAATGGCTGTCTGGTTGAGGGCAATTTTCAGAAGTGAATTCAGCTAAGGCCCATCAGCTCCCCATACTTTCAGCCAGTGGGGAAGATGTGCACCTTAGTCCTGAAGGGAAGAGGAAGTGCATACCATGGTATCCACTAACATCTACACCTTTTCAACTTGAATCTTTTTATACTTGCTTTGTATATTAACTTCATTATGTACCTATACTTCTACCCATTCCCTTCATCCTTGCCAAGTTCCTCTGCTTATCTAGACAGTTTACTTGGTTGCACGACTCAGATCCTTTGAGCCCTTGGTCGCCATGACCTTCAGATTCTCTGCCTGCTAACCTGTTGATTTGCTGGCAAGTTTGGGCCAGAAACAGTAAAGAGATACCTCCAGTGGATCACTTGGGTGCTATATATATCCTGTCCCAATATGTAATAAGCCCCCAGCCCTACAACTTCCAGTGACCAGGGTCAGTGACTCCCGCCAGGATGGTGACTATTTTCCTTGCCTGTTGTCTCTCAGCACAAGAACCCAGGTGACTGAGAAGGAGTCTGAGCTCAAAGTTGAGTAGGACTCTTGCCATGTACCCTAGTGGCAGCATTCTCCCCTTGGGAACCAAGATCCTCAGACCCACAGGACCTAGATTTGGGGTAATAAATGTACAAATCCTTTAAGTAGTAAAGGAATTATGGTAAACCAATCTCCTTCTAACTGTACCTTTTTTGTTTTTGGATCCTTATATTCAAACTGTTGAAGACATCGCATTCTCTAATGATTTTTTATTAGGCATGATGCCTCTCAGGAAGACACTCATCCTGGTAGGTGTCACCTCCAAGCTAGCCTCTCAGCTGTGCCTCCACGAGGTCATTTTGCTGCTCCATCAGGCTAGCAATTTCTGAGCTGTGTGGTATGTGATAGTATCAGTGAATCTTATGATTGTATTTCCACGGTTATTTTCCTAAGTGGGTTCCTAGGTCCAGGGAGATGCATGAGGATTTCCTGTTGGTAGAGCAGACACTCTGCATGACCTCAGGTAGATATTGTCCCAGCTGAGGCCCTGAAGCCAGAGAAGGCAAACTCATGCCCAGAATTCGTGTCAGTTCCAGTCAAGTTCAGTTACTGCCCCTTCTAGAGTGGAAGGGTCCAGTGATTGGTTGGTTTCTTCCAGGAACGGCTCCGTGTTGGGAGGATTCATTGTCAACATTGATTTATTTTGGAGGCAGATTGGACATTGGGCTGTGGGCATAGCTACATCAGTCTTAGTGAGAGCCTGTGCTGTTGGGCCTGTTCAATGCCCCAGTCCCTGCCCAGTCCCATCAATGACCTCACTGTGCTGGCCCTGGGAAGCTTAAAAACAGACTAGACAACACCTGGTCAGTCTGTTTTGTCTGTGGGTGGATTAATGCCTCCTCTGGTAAATGCCCTTCAGTGACTGTTATCATGCAAAATTAAGACCTTCCCATTTCACCCCCAGTCTCCTGAGTTCACCCACATGCCTCCTCCTCAGACCTCCTTTTCCCTGATATTCCAGTTAAATCATTCATCCCCTTGTCCCTGCCTGACTAGCGAAGCTCTTCACTTTGCCCATGGGCCCACATATTTTCTTACCTCAGCCACTTTTCTCTCCACACAAAGTGGAGAACCAGCTGCACCAAAGCCCTGCCCTATAACTCTGCCCATTGGGAAGACTTCTTCTCTCTGCTCCTCTCAGACTCACCCTCAAGTTGCGACCTGCTGACCGTCTTCAGACTGTGCTCAGATGCTGAGGTGATCCATGTATGAACTAGCTCTTCCTTTTCTTCATAGCTGGCATTCAGAAACCTGCACATGCTCTGCATGTGGCAGTTAAAGGTGAGGAACTCCTGCCACTGTGGTGGATGTCGTGGGTCTGGGCTGCCTGCTCATGTGGCTTGCTTGTTCCCGCTAGACTTGCTTCAGCTGAATCTTGGACTTTCCATCTCATGATGGATTGTTTCTGGGCCTGCTTGACATTATGACTTGGTGGGTCTAATAGAATCCAGTTCATGATGGTCGGCTCTGACATATGGTCAGGGATTTTATCTCTACTAGGGCTGTTGTTCTAGCAGTGTATAATTCTCTCCTACACATGACATGGCATTGCTCCAGTCCCCTGTGGGTCTGCATTGTGATTTGTCTGTTAGACCCTGCCATGAATTCCATCGGCATCTTTTCTGAGCACAGATACCTCTAAACAAACCATTGGCTTTACCAGGTTGTATGGTCCAAGCAACAGGGCTTCCCACACTGCAGCCTGGACTCACCGTGCAGCCAAAACTGGCCTTGTCTCTCAATGTGTGATTCAGAGCAGTAGTCCCAAGTGTGGAATATGCTATCACCAGATCCTAAAACAGCCAATACGACATTATGCTTCCTTCCCAGTGGTGGGAAGTGTGAGATGCAATATAATTTGTCCTTCGTTATAAGTGGGCACATGCCAGAATGTCCCAGACCACTGAGCCCCTAAGGGCTTCACTGATACGGTGTGCCCCGAATCTTCGTTCGACTTATCTTCCACCTCTCAAACACAGATGTCTTGTCAAAGCCTCCAAAATACTTGCCACTTCTTGCTTCTCTGTTCTCCTTAGCATGGTATCATCAACAAAATTTACTAATGGAATGGTCTGTGGGTTATCCAGATTCTCTGGGTCCCTTCAGACTACATCCTGACAAAGGACAGCAGTTAGCACGGCCTTCAGCAAGATCACAGCTCTGCATGATCTCATCGTCAGAATGCTAACTTCTCTTGGTTCTGCTTCCTGATAGAGATGGAAAAGAACACATTTACCATGTCAGGAACTGCAAAACATGCATTTGAGTCTATGTTAATCCACTAAAGCAAAGATCTCATATTTTGGCATAGCAGCTATGTTGGAATCAGTACTTGTTTGACTTGACAGCAGTCCACTGTCAGCCTCCAGGATCAGTCTTGTAGGGTCCACACTGGTTAATTAAATGGAAAAAAAATGATAGGGACCATCAACCATGCATTCTACAAGTTTTAAGGGTGGTACAACTTGAATCTCCCTTATCTGAAATGCTTCGGACATAGAAATGTATCGGATTTTGGATTTTTCAGAATTTGGAATATTTGCATATACATAATGAGATATCTTGGGAACGGGACCCAAGTCTACACATGAAATTCATTTCTGTTTTATATACTTGTTTTGCACATGGACTGAAGTTAATTTCGTACAATATTTTTTAAAATTTTGTGCATGAAACAACGTTTTGACTGCACCTGTCACGTGAGGTCAGGTGTGGAATTTTCCACGTGTGGCATCATGTCAATGCCCCCAAAATTCAAATTTTGGAGCATTTTGGATCTTCAGGGCTCCTACCACACTAGCCAAGAAGCCAATATGTATCTGCACCAATTGTACATGCAGAGACCAGTGGTACACCCATGAGAAAAATTTGTGAAGCCAGGACACCCCCGGGACAGGGTTTAATTTGTGATCTGCCCCCATATTATCCCACTCTATCAAAGAGCCATAATGAAGCTTCGGTCCCTAGGTATCAACTCAGACAATGAGTGCAATAGTCCTTGAATGCTGTGTAATCTTTTTTCCCCAGGGCAATTGTTCTCCAAGTAAATGACCATAGGTCCTTAAGAAAAGAGACCAGGGAGACCTTCACCACAGGGAACTTCCTTGAAAGGAAGGGCTGTTCTCTTTCAATCATTGGGTTCTGAGTTTAAGAACTGCCTCAGGCCCAGAGACAAAAAGCCAAGGATCATGGATTTTTATTGGGATGGGTTTCCTGGCCTATGCAAGGTATCTGTCCTAGAATGTCCACTTCTCTGAATCTTTTGATCCCTTCTTTATCCTTTGCGATGGCAATTCTGGAATCACTGATTAGTGTGAGCTATTGTTTTTCTAGGCTTTCAAAAGTCAATGCAGTATAGGAGATGGCTTGCACATCAACTTTCCCTTATCCAAGTTGATATTCCATACCTTTGATCCAGCACCTTCAGGATCCAGCCTGTACACCTCTAGCTCCTGCCATGCATATGAGCTAGATCTTGCAGCTCCTTTTGGCCCATGTATCCTTCCCACTCTTAGAAAGCCAGATGCTGTGGTGTGTTGATGTTGGTTATTGTTAAGGGGCAAGGAGGGGTGATGGAAGCATGTATTCATCATCTCCAATGTGATGCAGGGAGAAGGGGACTAATTGTTTGGCTCAGAGGGTCCAGGGCACTCTCAGGATTTAATATTTTTTAGTGCATCAGCCAAACGGTCCAGATCCTGTCACCATATGCAGTAAGCGTTGCAAGTTTAATGTGCTCCAGTTTGAACTCCCGATCTCCAACCCTTGTGAATCCTGCTTCTGCAAGTCTTATCCATCTCAGAAATGGTAACTACATGATTCCAGTTCTTAAGAGAAAACCCTTGTAGGCATCCTTGACCCTTTACTGTCTTTTACATCCATCATCTAATCTCTCATAATTCCATTTGCTTTCTCTTGCAAATGTATTCAGAATCTCACCAGTTCTCACCACCACTGCTAGTACAGCCACAATCCAAATCACTCACATCTCTCATCTGGTTTATTGCCATAACCCCTGACCATGCTCCTTGTTTCTAACCTTCTATCTACAACCTGTTCTTAACATGGAAGCCAGAATAGTCCTCTTAAAATACAAATCAGCCCCTGTCACTCTGTCAAAACACTACAACATATTCAAATCTCACTAAGAGTCAAAGTTCCTAAAATGGTCTGTAGTTCTCAGCATAATCTGAATCCATTATTTCCCTGACCTCATCTCCTATTATTCCTCCTCCCTCACTGCGCCTGAGCCTTCGTGTTCACCTTCAAATGTGCCTTGCACAGCGCTGTCTCAGGGCCTTTGTACCTGCTGTTTCTGCTGCCTGCAATCTTGTGCCCCACTGTTTCTGCATTTTCTCCCTTACCTAACCTCCTTCGGATCTTTACTAACATTCAATCTTCTTAATGGGGCTTTTCCTGACCACATGATCTCAAACTCTGATCCTTTGCTAACTTATACTTCCTATTTCCCTTCTCTGATGTATCTTTTTCCAAAGCAAACATCTTCGAACATACTAGTATTTTACTCAGTTTAACAATTTTCTGTCTCCTTTCTCCATAATAAAACTCTAGGAAAAGAGACACTTTTTCAATTTTATTCAATGCTATATCCTTAAAACTTAGGACATTGCTAAATAAATGTTTATTTAGCACTTATTACATATTTATTGAATAGGTGAATATTTCCAAAGGTATACAAGCTGGAAATATAGTACTGGCCATATACATTGATATTGCTGAATAATTGTTGAGTTTTGTTTTAACTAGAAGTATGCAAAAGGAATTAAAAATCAATTGCATTAATTAATAATCATTATTTTAAGTATAGATTGCATTTGTTTTAGAAATGTGGTATAGAAATGCAAATTAACTCAGACATGGTTCTTTAAGTAATTTATGTATTGGGTAATTAGGTCAAATGCACACACGGCTACCACTGAGAACATATGCAAGACAAACTCTCAACCAAAAAACAAAAAGGATCACCTCTCTTTAATCATGCCTCATCTTATGTTTAGTAAATGAAAAATGCCTGTCCTTTCCTAGGTCAAGGAAAATTTTCTCCATCAGTATCTCAAAAAAGTGATCTATTATCCTTTAAGAAAAAGTTGAGGACTATAATTCTAAACCAAATAAAGCTCATTAAATCATTGAACAGTATGATATGGAGAGTTTTAAGGCTAGTATTAAGTAATTATAGGTATAATTTAGGTCCAGACTGCCTGAGTTCAAATCTGGGCTCTTTCATTAATGGCTATTTTATATTTTACAAATCAACCTCTCTGAGCTCTAGAGATATAATAGCACCAACCCCAGGATATTATTACAAGAATCCAGTGGGCTGATACATGTAAATTATTTAGAGCACTCCCTGGCACATTTCAAGTACTCACTAAATCTTACCTGTTATCATTGGTTCCACTGGGTTAGAACCTACAATTAAAGTCAGGACCTTTAACTTTAGTCTATAAACACTTTTGGTAATCAAAGAAATTTGCAGCTCACGTTGGCTGAACATAATCAGGCTGCAAATGGACCTACTAAGACTCTTTTTTTTTTTTTTAAAGTAACACTTGATTGAAGTATAACACATATCCAAAAAATTCGCAACTTATGTATGTATAGCCTAATGAGTTTTCACTAGATGAACATACCCATGAAACCACCATCAGAACAAGGAACAGGACTTTATCAGCAACCCAGCCATTTCCTTCATACCTCCCCCAGCTGTGACCCTTACAAAAGTCATCACCCCTGACTCCACCTTCATCGATTAATTGTGCTGGTTTTGGACATTATGTATGCACTTTCTTTTTTTTTTTTTTTTTTTTTTAAATTTATTTATTATTATTATACATTAAGTTGTAGGGTACATGTGCATAACGTGCAGGTTTGTTACATATGTATAATTGTGCCATGTTGGTCTGCTGCACCCATCAACTCGTCATTTACATCAGGTATAACTCCCAATGCAATCCCTCCCCCCTCCCCCCTCCCCATGATAGGCCCCGGTGTGTGATGTTCCCCTTCCTGAGTCCAAGTGATCTCATTGTTCAGTTCCCACCTATGAGTGAGAACATGCGGTGTTTGGTTTTCTGTTCTTGTGATAGTTTGCTAAGAATGATGGTTTCCAGCTGCATCCATGTCCCTACAAAGGACGCAAACTCATCCTTTTTTATGGCTGCATAGTATTCCATGGTGTATATGTGCCACATTTTCTTAATCCAATCTGTCACTGATGGACATTTGGGTTGATTCCAAGTCTTTGCTATTGTGAATAGTGCTGCAATAAACATACGTGTGCATGTGTCTTTAGAGCAGCATAATTTATAATCCTTTGGGTATATCCCCAGTAATGGGATGGCTGGGTCATATGGTACATCTAGTTCTAGATCCTTGAGGAATCGCCATACTGTTTTCCATAATGGTTGAACTAGTTTACAATCCCACCAACAGTGTAAAAGTGTTCCTATTTCTCCACATCCTCTCCAGCACCTGTTGTTTCCTGACTTTTTAATGATCGCCATTCTAACTGGTGTGAGATGGTATCTCATTGTGGTTTTGATTTGCATTTCTCTGATGGCCAGTGATGATGAGCATTTTTTCATATGTCTGTTGGCTGTATGAATGTCTTCTTTTGAGAAATGTCTGTTCATATCCTTTGCCCACTTTTTGATGGGGTTGTTTGTTTTTTTCTTGTAAATTTGTTGGAGTTCTTTGTAGGTTCTGGATATTAGCCCTTTGTCAGATGAGTAGATTGCAAAAATTTTCTCCCATTCTGTAGGTTGCCTGTTCACTCTGATGGTAGTTTCTGTTGCTGTGCAGAAGCTCTTTAGTTTAATTAGATCCCATTTGTCAATTTTAGCTTTTGCTGCCGTTGCTTTTGGTGTTTTAGACATGAAGTCTTTGCCCATGCCTATGTCCTGAATGGTACTACCTAGGTTTTCCTCTAGGATTTTTATGGTATTAGGTCTAACATTTAAGTCTCTAATCCATCTTGAATTAATTTTCGTATAAGGAGTAAGGAAAGGATCCAGTTTCAGCTTTCTACTTATGGCTAGCCAATTTTCCCAGCACCATTTATTAAATAGGGAATCCTTTCCCCATTTCTTGTTTTTCTCAAGTTTGTCAAAGATCAGATGGCTGTAGATGTGTGGTATTATTTCTGAGGACTCTGTTCTGTTCCATTGGTCTATATCTCTGTTTTGGTACCAGTACCATGCTGTTTTGGTTACTGTAGCCTTGTAGTATAGTTTGAAGTCAGGTAGCGTGATGCCTCCAGCTTTGTTCTTTTGACTTAGGATTGTCTTGGAGATGCGGGCTCTTTTTTGGTTCCATATGAACTTTAAAGCAGTTTTTTCCAATTCTGTGAAGAAACTCATTGGTAGCTTGATGGGGATGGCATTGAATCTATAAATTACCTTGGGCAGTATGGCCATTTTCACGATATTGATTCTTCCTATCCATGAGCATGGTATGTTCTTCCATTTGTTTGTGTCCTCTTTTATTTCACTGAGCAGTGGTTTGTAGTTCTCCTTGAAGAGGTCCTTTACATCCCTTGTAAGTTGGATTCCTAGGTATTTTATTCTCTTTGAAGCAATTGTGAATGGAAGTTCATTCATGATTTGGCTCTGTGTTTGTCTGTTATTG
Source organism: Papio anubis (assembly GCF_008728515.1). Lineage (NCBI taxonomy): Eukaryota > Metazoa > Chordata > Mammalia > Primates > Cercopithecidae > Papio > Papio anubis. Next base: position 47,741,258 of record NC_044983.1, on the reverse strand, counting down.
GTGTATAAGAATGCTTGTGATTTTTGCACATTAATTTTGTATCCTGAGACTTTGCTGAAGTTGTTTATCAGCTTAAGGAGATTTTGGGCTGAGACGATGGGGTTTTCTAAATATACAATCATGTCATCTGCAAACAGGGACAATTTGACTTCTTCTTTTCCTAACTGAATACCCCTGATTTCTTTCTCTTGCCTAATTGCCCTAGCCAGAACTTCCAACACTATGTTGAATAGGAGTGGTGAGAGAGGGCATCCCTGTCTTGTGCCAGTTTTCAAAGGGAATTTTTCCAGTTTTTGCCCATTCAGTATGATATTGGCTGTGGGTTTGTCATAAATAGCTCTTATTATTTTGAGGTACGTTCCATCAATACCGAATTTATTGAGCGTTTTTAGCATGAAGGGCTGTTGAATTTTGTCAAAAGCCTTTTCTGCATCTATTGAGATAATCATGTGGTTCTTGTCTTTGGTTCTGTTTATATGCTGGATTATGTTTATTGATTTGCGAATGTTGAACCAGCCTTGCATCCCAGGGATGAAGCCCACTTGATCATGGTGGATAAGCTTTTTGATGTGTTGTTGAATCCGGTTTGCCAGTATTTTATTGAGGATTTTTGCATCGATGTTCATCAGGGATATTGGTCTAAAATTCTCTTTTTTTGTTGTGTCTCTGCCAGGCTTTGGTATCAGGATGATGTTGGCCTCATAAAATGAGTTAGGGAGGATTCCCTCTTTTTCTATTGATTGGAATAGTTTCAGAAGGAATGGTACCAACTCCTCCTTATACCTCTGGTAGAATTCAGCTGTGAATCCATCTGGTCCTGGACTTTTTTTGGTTGGTAGGCTATTAATTATTGCCTCAATTTCAGAGCCTACTATTGGTCTATTCAGGGATTCAACTTCTTCCTGGTTTAGTCTTGGAAGAGTGTAAGTGTCCAGGAAATTATCCATTTCTTCTAGATTTTCCAGTTTATTTGCGTAGAGGTGTTTATAGTATTCTCTGATGGTAGTTTGTATTTCTGTGGGGTCGGTGGTGATATCCCCTTTATCATTTTTAATTGCGTCGATTTGATTCTTCTCTCTTTTCTTCTTTATTAGTCTTGCTAGTGGTCTGTCAATTTTGTTGATCTTTTCAAAAAACCAACTCCTGGATTCATTGATTTTTTGGAGGGTTTTTTGTGTCTCTATCTCCTTCAGTTCTGCTCTGATCTTAGTTATTTCTTGCCTTCTGCTAGCTTTGGAATGTGTTTGCTCTTGCTTCTCTAGTTCTTTTAATTGCGATGTTAGAGTGTCAATTTTTGATCTTTCCTGCTTTCTCTTGTGGGCATTTAGTGCTATAAATTTCCCTCTACACACTGCTTTAAATGTGTCCCAGAGATTCTGTTATGTTGTATCTTTGTTCTCATTGGTTTCAAAGAACATCTTTATTTCTGCCTTCATTTCGTTATGTACCCAGTAGTCATTCAGGAGCAGGTTGTTCAGTTTCCATGTAGTTGAGCGGTTTTGATTGAGTTTCTTAGTCCTGAGTTCTAGTTTGATTGCACTGTGGTCTGAGAGACAGTTTGTTATAATTTCTGTTCTTGTACATTTGCTGAGGAGTGCTTTACTTCCAATTATATGGTCAATTTTGGAGTAAGTACGATGTGGTGCTGAGAAGAATGTATATTCTGTTGATTTGGGGTGGAGAGTTCTATAGATGTCTATTAGGTCTGCTTGCTGCAGAGATGAGTTCAATTCCTGGATATCCTTGTTAACTTTCTGTCTCGTTGATCTGTCTAATGTTGACAGTGGAGTGTTGAAGTCTCCCATTATTATTGTATGGGAGTCTAAGTCTCTTTGTAAGTCTCTAAGGACTTGCTTTATGAATCTGGGTGCTCCTGTACTGGGTGCATATATATTTAGGATAGTTAGCTCTTCCTGTTGAATTGATCCCTTTACCATTATGTAATGGCCTTCTTTGTCTCTTTTGATCTTTGATGGTTTAAAGTCTGTTTTATCAGAGACTAGGATTGCAACCCCTGCTTTTTTTTGTTCTCCATTTGCTTGGTAAATCTTCCTCCATCCCTTTATTTTGAGCCTATGTATGTCTCTGCGTGTGAGATGGGTCTCCTGAATACAGCAGACTGATGGGTCTTGACTCTTTATCCAGTTTGCCAGTCTGTGTCTTTTAATTGGAGCATTTAGTCCATTTACATTTAAGGTTAAGATTGTTATGTGTGAACTTGATCCTGCCATTATGATATTAACTGGTTATTTTGCTCGTTAGTTGATGCAGTTTCTTCCTAGCCTCGATGGTCTTTACATTTTGGCATGTTTTTGCAATGGCTGGTACCGGTTGTTCCTTTCCATGTTGAGTGCTTCCTTCAGGGTCTCTTGTAAGGCAGGCCTGGTGGTGACAAAATCTCTAAGCATTTGCTTATCTGTAAAGCATTTTATTTCTCCTTCACTTATGAAACTTAGTTTGGCTGGATATGAAATTCTGGGTTTAAAATTCTTTTCTTTAAGAATGTTGAATATTGGCCCCCACTCTCTTCTGGCTTGGAGAGTTTCTGCCGAGAGATCTGCTGTGAGTCTGATGGGCTTCCCTTTGTGGGTAACCCGACCTTTCTCTCTGGCTGCCCTTAAGATTTTGTCCTTCATTTCAACTTTGGTGAATCTGACAATTATGTGTCTTGGAGTTGCTCTTCTCGAGGAGTATCTTTGTGGCGTTCTCTGTATTTCCTCGATTTGAATGTTGGCCTGCCCTACTAGGTTGGGGAAGTTCTCCTGGATGATATCCTGAAGAGTGTTTTCCAACTTGGTTCCATTTTCCCCCTCACTTTCAGGCACCCCAATCAGACGTAGATTTGGTCTTTTTACATAATCCCATACTTCTTGCAGGCTTTGTTCATTTCTTTTTCTTCTTTTTTCTTTTGGTTTCTCTTCTCGCTGCATTTCATTCATTTGATCCTCAATCGCTGATACTCTTTCTTCCAGTTGATCGAGTCGGTTACTGAAGCTTGTGCATTTGTCACGTATTTCTCGTGTCATGGTTTTCATCTCTTTCATTTCGTTTATGACCTTCTCTGCATTAATTAGTCTAGCCGTCAATTCTTCCACTTTTTTTTCAAGCTTTTTAGTTTCTTTGCGCTGGGTACGTAATTCCTCCTTTAGCTCTGAGAAGTTTGATGGACTGAAGCCTTCTTCTCTCATCTCGTCAAAGTCATTCTCCGTCCAGCTTTGATCCGTTGCTGGCGATGAGCTGCGCTCCTTTGGAGGGGGAGATGTGCTCTTATTTTTTGAATTTCCAGCTTTTCTGCCCTGCTTTTTCCCCATCTTTGTGGTTTTATCTGCCTCTGGTCTTTGATGATGGTGATGTGCTGATGGGGTTTTGGTGTAGGTGTCCTTCCTGTTTGATAGTTTTCCTTCTAACAGTCAGGACCCTCAGCTGTAGGTCTGTTGGAGATTGCTTGAGGTCCACTCCAGACCCTGTTTGCCTGGGTGTCAGCAGCAGAGGCTGCAGAAGATAGAATATTTCTGAACAGCGAGTGTACCTGTCTGATTCTTGCTTTGGAAGCTTCCTCTCAGGGGTATACTCCACCCTGTGAGGTGTGGGGTGTCAGACTGCCCCTAGTGGGGGATGTCTCCCAGTTAGGCTACTCAGGGGTCAGGGACCCACTTGAGCAGGGAGTCTGTCCCTTCTCAGATCTCAACCTCCGTGTTGGGAGATCCACTGCTCTCTTCAAAGCTGTCAGACAGAGTCGTTTGCGTCTGCAGAGGTTTCTGCTGCTTTTTTGTTGTTGTTGTTGTTGTTGTTGTTGTTGTTGTGTAGCTGTGCCCTGTCCCCAGAGGTGGAGTCTACAGAGACAGGCAGGTTTCCTTGAGCTGCTGTGAGCTCCACCCAGTTGGAGCTTCCCAGCAGCTTTGTTTACCTACTTAAGCCTCAGCAATGGTGGGCGCCCCTCCCCCAGCCTCGCTGCTGCCTTGCTGGTAGATCACAGACTGCTGTGCTAGCAATGAGGGAGGCTCCGTGGGCGTGGGACCCTCCCGGCCAGGTGTGGGATATGATCTCCTGGTGTGCCTGTTTGCTTAAAGCGCAATATTGGGGTGGGAGTTACCCGATTTTCCAGGTGTTGTGTGTCTCAGTTCCCCTGGCTAGGAAAAGGGATTCCCTTCCCCCTTGCGCTTCCCAGGTGAGGCGATGCCTCGCCCTGCTTCAGCTCTTGCTGGTCGGGCTGCAGCAGCTGACCAGCACCGATCATCCGGCACTCCCCAGTGAGATGAACCCAGTACCTCAGTTGAAAATGCAGAAATCACCGGTCTTCTGTGTCGCTCGCGCTGGGAGTTGGAGACTGGAGCTGTTCCTATTCGGCCATCTTGCTCCGCCCCTCTATGTATGCACTTTCATTGCCTAGATTCTTTGATTCAACCATATGTGCATGAGATTCATCAGTGTTATTTGTAGCAACAGTTGCCTTTTCCTCATGGCTAGCATATTCAGGGGCATGAATATTCCACCATCTTTTTATTCATTCTGCAGTCAAAGGACTATGCGATGTTTCCAGTTTGGGAGAGACTACTGCTGTGAATATTATTGAACATGCTTTTTTGTGCATATATAGACATGGCTCTTTCAGGTATGCACTTAGGAATGGAATTTCTGGGCCATGGGTAGACATCTGTTCACCTTTAGTAGATATTGCCGAGCAGTTTCCAAAGCAGCCATACCGATTTACCTGTGCCAGTAGTGTATGAGCATTCCAGTTGCCTGAGATCCTCACCGACATTTGGGGTTTGTTGGTCTTTTCATTTTAGCCATCCCAGTTGGCATGAACAGTACCGAAGTGTAGGTGTTTGCATTTCCCTGGAGATGAAAGAATCTGAGCACGTTTGCATTTGTGTATCAGCCAAAAGTTCTTTTGTGAAGTGACTGCCCATGTACTTTGCCTAGGTTTAAAATTGGCAGTCTGTCTTTTCTTATTTATTTGAAAGAATTCTTTATATATTCCGTATATAAGTTATTTTTTTGATGTAGGTACTGCAAATACCTTCTCCCACTCTTTGGCTTGCATCTTTTCTCTTAATGGTCTTTGGAAAACCATATAGCATGTCATACATATAGAAGAGTGTGCAGATGAAGAAGCGGGGTTCATAGCTCTTCACAACCTGACAGTGCTTGTGTAAATGGATGGAGAAGTGGAATGTTAATAGAAGGCTCCCCTTACTGGTTGGCAACTTCTGATAAATAAAAGTTTTTCATTTTAATGTGTTCTGATTTGTCAGTGTTTTCCTTTAAATTAGTGTTATTTGTAACCTGCCTGAGAAAATTTTGCCTACCCCAATGTCGTTAAGATATTATCTCACATTTTCTTCTAGAAATTTTATTATTTTACAGTACAAATTCACAATCCTTCTGGAGTTTATTGTATATACTGTGAGGTACAAGTAGAGGCATCTCTTTTTCAGATAGATATCCAATTAATCAAGCACTGTTCACTGAAGAAACAACCCTTTGCCCAATGATGCCTTTGTCATCAATTAACCATATATGTGTGGGTCTACTTCTGGACCCAATGAATGGAATCTTTATGCTGTTCCATTAGTCTGTTTTTTTTTTTTTTTTTTTTTAAGTTTGCACCAATAATACCTCATCTCAGCTACTACAGTTTTATGTTAAGTTTTGACATCCAACATTGTAAGTCTTCCAACTTTGTTGTTCTTTTCCAACATTGTCTTTTCTCTTCTTGGTTCTTTTCATTTCCACAGAAATTGTAGAGTTAATTTGTTAACTTCTAAGAAATATCCTCTGGAGGTATTGGTAGGAATTGCATTGAATCTAATCGATAAAGAAGGGGAAAGTTGAAATTACTATACTGAGTCTTTTCATCCATGAACACTTTGCATCTCTCTATTTATTTAGGCCTTCACTGGTTTTCTCACTATGTTCTTTATTGTGTATAGGTTTGTACATCTGTTAGGTTTATTCGTAGGTATTTCATAGTTCTATGCTATTGTAAATGTTTTTAAATTTTTATTTTCTAATTGTTTGTGACTGGTTTATAGAAGTACAATGAATTTTTGAATAGTGAACTCACTAAATGTACTTGTTTTTAAATTGTATCTGTAGATTCCTTTGGATTTTCCTCAGACACAATCATGCCTCTGCAAATAATAATAGTTTAATTTTTTCTTTTTAAATCATCATACCTTTGTTTTTTTCCATCAATCTTCTTAGTCTTAATTCAGATCCATACTTCTTGGCCCCTTTCAATGAATCTGTGGTGTTCTGTCTAATTAGAAGAAATCAGTAGGAATACCTGTTAAGAATTTTCCATGAAAATGTTAAAGCATGTAAGTGTTTTCCTCGGACTCAGAGGTTCACATCTTTGTTATTTTTGTATTTTATTCTTTTTGGGATGTGTGCACAAAATGCATCTATTGCTGAACCTACATTTAAAAAATATGTTGCATACCTTCTGAAAACTTCATTGAGAATGTATTACTATAGTAGATAAGTTGAAAACTCTAGATGTGGGGGATTCACATTTTCCTAATGTGTCTTTTCTGAAACCTGAAAGATCAACATATTTGACTTCTCAACATACTTCCAGTGCAGAATTGATCACTAGTGTTATCTAATTATGGTTTACTTCAATTATTTTTCAAAAAAATTTTCAGTCAACTGTTGTCATCAAAGGGAATACCATTTCAAATGAGAATTCAAGTTTCTAAGTAAAGGCATTTCTCAAATATGTAACCAAAAAGTTTCAAGTAAAAAATACAGATCTTTTAAATATATTTTAAGATAGTCAAAACCTGAAAAGTGTAGAGTTGAAAGATATTTGGTGCATTGATAAAGTTCCCTGGGAGACGCTGGATGTTTAAAGCAACAGTTTGATTGAATAGAACAATAAATGCAGGGCTGAGTGTATTTTTTCTCTTTCTTTCTCATCTACTAGAAAAATATAGATAATAGAGCTCATTTATTTCCTTAACATTTCAGAGCTCCGCAGATGGGAAAACACAACCCAGTGGAAATGATTTCTGGCAACCTTGAGAAGATATGTTAGCATTTTGTGGCATTTCTCTCAGTGACATGTAAAGCATGGCTTTCCCTCATTGCAGTGTCACAGTGAAGTGTCACAATAAAGCCAAAATAGTGTGCCCTCGGGGAAAACTAGGAAAAGGGACCATTTTCCATACACACACAAAGAGTAATATTTATTATAAAGCCTTTCATTTTAGTTCCAAATGCTGCCGGGGCTGTGGGTATTTTCCAGTGGAGAAATGCACAGAATGTGAGACTTAAAGCAAATGTTATGTGTAAATCTAATGCAATTTATGTAAATATAAATAATATGTTAAAAAGTAGAATGCATTTATGGACATACATGCATGCACAAATCTCTGTAGCGTGCCAGGGAGAAAGCTTGTGATGCTGCAAAGTGACAGCATTAGCCAGTGTTGATGGAGTCCAGAGAGCCCTGAGCTGGGAGCCAGGACAGTTCCATCTTTACCTATTTTTGTCACTACTAGCACAGATATTATCTCTTTTATCCACAAACCCTGTGATATGGAAGTTATTAATTCTATTTGGTAGATGAAGAATTTGATATTCCAAAAATTTAACTATCTGTTGCAGATTACACAGCTAGTATTACTTACATGATTTCACATCTCTTATTATCAAATACAATAGTTTATTATAAGCTAAACTTGTAGTTCTGATAAAAACCTTACATATCCTCTTCATCTTACACTCACACAGTTATTATTTGGACCCAAATGTTGAACTTGATTTTTATAGTCATCAACTGCCATCTCATTAGGTTCATTCTCCTGCCCCAGGCTATAGACATTTTGGGAGTGTCTTAGTTATTATTTTGCAAGGTGTTTCTCATTGCTGCAACTCAGTGTCTTCTTCAGGCTGGATGACTGTTGTATATATTCTCACTCAAATCAGTGGGCAAGGTCCTGTGTCAGGCACCTTTCTTCTAGTTAGAGAGGTTGCTGTTTCATCCAGGTTCTACTTTAACCAATTATCAAATGCATACAGAAATTACCCACGTCTATGTCCTGATGTAGTAAAATGGAGGAGAGGGTGTGAGCTTTGGGGCCCTATAGACTTGGATTCAAATATCAGCCCCACTATTAGCAGTTAATGTGATTCTGGGAATGTTACTAGCTTTTATAAGTACATTTGGATGATGATATTAACAAGATACAGTTTGTAAGGATCTTAAAGGTAGCATGAGTTCAGGCCCATTCATCACTCCAGTCATCAAAGAAAGAAATGACAATCTTTTTGATGACCAATCTTTTAGTAACCACCCCTGCCACCCGAGGTCTCATTGATGAATGCTTCCTGATGCCAACAAATAATCTCCTCTTTCTCCTTCTCCTCCTTCCTCAGTTCTATTATGGAAGATGCAGCATGAGATCTCACTTTTAAGTTTGCCGTACACTATTGTTGACTCTAGGTATAGTGTTGAGCAGCAGATCTCTAGAGCTAATTCATCTTGCTTGACTGAAACTTTATGCCTGTTTGATTAATAACTCTCATTTCCCCCTCCCTCATTCCTTGGCAACCACCATCCCACTCTGATTTTATAATTTTGACTATTGTAGATACTTATAGTGCAGTCACACAACATTTGTCTTTCATCTGTCTGGCTTATTTCACTGAGAATAACATCCTCAAGCTTCGTCTACATTGTTACATATTACAATATTTCCTTCTCTTTAAAGAATGAAGAGTATTTCATTGTATGTATGCACCACATATCAATTTGTCAATTATTCATGGACATTTAGGTGGTTTCCACATCTTGGCTGTTGGGGATAGCTGCAATGAACATAGAAATGTAATGGATGTAGAAAACTGGGTGAATGTTCCTCAAAAATACAACCACCATATGATCCAGCAGCTCCACTTCTGGGTATTTATGTAAGAGAATTAAAATCAGGATCTTGAAACATCTTCACTTTAACACCCTTTGTTAGCTGTTTTCCCAATACCAATGTTATGCTTAAATTACTATGACTTTTAGAATCCATTTCCTTTCCCTGCTTTAATATCTGAATGACATAGGAGCCTCTCCCATTTGCTACAAATCTTGGCTCATGATGATGGCTTAATGATCTTAGTTTTATATTTTGCAAGGAGTTTTTTTGGTGGAAATTCATTTGACTCAGGATACTTGAACTACTTTAGGGAACCTCTTGAACCTCCTGAAGAGAGTTTCTCTAGGAACTCTATGCCTCTTTGATCTGTTTATTCTGCCTCCCTGTTCAGCCCCTCAAAGCCAGTCTCCTTTGACAAAGAAGGCAAGCATAAGGGTGTTTCTGCTTCTTTGTGCTGGCTCTCACTACATCATAATCTATGGTGTAGACTTCTGTTTTCCTTGACAAATGAGCAGACGCAGTCCATGTTGGTCCTCACTTCCTGCCCCATCTTCTTATCATGGCGGTGTTTGCTCCCATGGTCATCTGGTTATATTCTATTTTGCTCCATATTCTGTACATGGTCACTTTACATTTAGGTTCATCAGAGAAGTTTTGTGAAAGCATATAGCTTGATTTAGAAACTTCACTCTTCTTTTACCCATCAGGGTGATTTTTAATTCTCTACTTTTTAATCTTCTTAAAGACATTTCCAGCTCTCTAATTATCTCTTCTTCCAGGATCTTTTTTCTTCTTTCTTTGAAGAAATGACACTTTTTCCCCCATTGGAAGTTTTTGAATCTACTCTTCTAAAGCCAAGAGTTCTTGTGTGACTATAACTGAATCACTGTCATGAATAGGCCACCATCTTTTGCGTTGATGTTTGTAAAATAATGGTTTAAGGCCTTTCTTTATTTAGTAATATTCCTGAGGATTTAGTCGTCTTCTAGAGATGGAGTAAGTCATATCTTTTTACTCTGAGTCTAGGATTCTCTTCTCTGTATCTTTTCATCTAAAGCTCCACATTTTTCTTCAAAGTACATTTAATAAATATCTCTCATAGACTCACAGTTGGCTAAACCCTCTGGTTTTCATGGATCTTGCCAAGAGAATGTTTGTCTTAACTTCACACATAGAGTGATCTGCATTAATTCTGAGCGAGCTATATGTAGGAAATCTATTTTGAAAGGGCCACCCTCAGGAGCATTTCCAAATAAAACCATATGAGAACAGGAGTGAGGATAAACTGTTGTCCATTTTTGTGAAATCCAATCTTATTTCTCCTCCTTTTATTTGTTCTGTGTGCCAAGTGAGTGAGAATCAGAAGGCAGAGTGCCATGTAGCATCTTTCCACTTTTTTTGTGTTTGATGACTGGAGATGGGAGACAGGATGTTCATAGCTAGCCCCCTTGCTCTGTGCTTCTTTCTTTTAAGTGAAAGTACGAGATATGTGACATTTCAAGTTTGAGCCACAACTGTGGCAGAGATAAGCAGTTTCAGTAGCAAACAACTGTTTGAAAAACCTTGTGATTTATCCATACTGGACACATTTTTTTTTTTTTGTATCTGGTGGTATATTTTTCACATTAGCTGTTTCTTAGGATTAGCAAACCAGTGCAAATCTTGTTTCATCCCTCCCTGGGTATTTAGTGTAGTGCCAAGCAAAGCACAGATTAACATATGCTTACTCAGGATTAAGGATGATTTTTAAAAAAAAAACAACAACAACAACTCTTCTGATAGGCAGTAAAATAGAATCCACACAGTTCAGTGGAGTCCACAGATGGGATGTTTTTGTTAGTGCCAATGACCAACCCTAAACCTCTAGTCCCAAGTTTCCAAAGGCTTTAGGTTAGACTTCATGAAAGTTAAATGCCAAACAGCAGTAAATGCTAGTTTACCATATTCTTAATTTTCCTCAATCACTACAGTGTTGCCTATGGTTGTTCCATGGCAAAGAAGAGAAGAGCTGAAGATCCGGCTTTGGGGGTTCCAGTGAACAAAAGGAAGTCCCTGCTAATGAAGCCCCGACACTACAGCCCAAACACAGACTGCCAAGAAGACCGCAGCGACAGGACAGAGGACGATGGCCCCTTGGAAACGCATGTTCACTCTACTGCAGGTAGCAAGGAGGAGAGCCTAAACTTTACCTGCTCCCTGGCTCCAAGGACTCTGTGCTAATTCATGTAGAGCGTGTGGTTTGTACGGTTGGTATGGTTGTAAAAGTATATTCAGATTTGGAAGCAAAATCAAACATTTATTTTACCTGACATTTACTTATTGAGGACACACTTTTTAATCAGTAACTGTGGAGGGACCATTGATAAGCAACAGAGAGTCTTGCCCTCTCCATTTTCAAAAGCAGATAATTGAACTATGCCTCTTTTTGAAGAAAATACAAGATACTAAGTCTTAGAGTTGAAGAGTACTTTTTCTTCCTAGTAGGAAGGATTCCTGAAAGAATCCTTTAGATTGAAGGGCATATTTAAACTTTAAGACACCTTTGCAATGATCAAGTTAAATATAATGTTCATTAGTGATTATGATATATATGTATATATTACAGTTAAAACGTTTTTTAAATTTTTTTATCAACATGTATGGTTTTTACTCCAAAATATAATTGGTAATAACAACATGAACCAATTCAAGTGGTCTGTGGCCTTAATATTTTTAGTATTTTTGAATAAATGCTTATAGCAATCACATATAGAAGCAACCTCAAGTTGGCAGACTAGAGTCTTCTTCAGAAGGAGACTGAAGGAAAATGATGTATTATAGAAAAGATATCACTGTGCTCATTATTTCAAAAATAAGTTACTTAAGTTTCCCTTTAGCAGCACATTTCAGTTCATTGATTCACTTCTTCACTTACTCATCAAACAAACTTTTGTGTGCTAAGTGAAATATAGTTACTGTTTCAAAATTTGAGGATTTCTTTTTTCCCCATTGAATGTTATTCGCATTAGTTCCTTGTAGTCACATGCCTCTAGGAGTTGGAATTCCATCACTGATCACTTTGTGCATGAGGCGAAGCTGAGCGACATGCAAAAACTCTCAAAAATTATAGAAAAAATTAAGATCTAAAACTTGACGTAGTAGAAAAATGAAACTAGGTGTATATTCTACTAAACATAATTTTTTTCTGAATGTGAATTTTAAAGGAATCAAAATATACTAAATAATTTGTTACTTAAAAAGAAGTACTAATTATGCAAACAAAAGGCAATGAGATTCTTATCTCATAATACATTTTTATGGTATGTAGAATTATAGTTAGCAATAAGAATTAATATAAAAGATTTAAGGGCATACTTATGAGTGAGCACAAATCTCAGTTCAGAATCATCCTAGATTCAGTAATATTGACTTGAAAGTAGAGTTTGCAGTTCTGTGGTTAAAACAAAGCTGTATTCTGATTTGAAGGTATTTAAGTAAATTCTTTGGCTTTTCTGTATTTAGCATGTGATTTAAAGCCTCATAGCTCATCTGTAAATTATAATCACCCTTGACTTTTTTGTTTCCTTGAACTGATCAATTTTATTCGTTTTGTTGTTGTTGTTGTTTTGTTTTTGTTTTTTGAGATGGAGTCTCACTCTGTCACCCAGGCTGGAGTGCAATGGTGGGAACTCAGCTCACTGCAACCTCTGCCTCCCGGGTTCAAGCGATTCTCCTGCCTCATCCTCCTAAGTAGCTGGGATTACAGTCACACCCAGCTAATTTTTGTATTTTTGGTAGAGACAGGGTTTCGCTATGTTGGCTAAGCTGGTCTCAAACTCCTGACCTGAAGTGATCACCTGCCTCAGCCTCCCAAAGTGCTGGGATTACAGGTGTGAGCCACCGTGCCTGGCTCAGTTTTATTTGTTGATTCATGAAAATTTGCAGGTTGAATCTAGTATTAGGGAAAGTCTTTGAATCATTTGTGGTTGGACTTGTAGTATAATACACCAACTGACATTAATTAGCCAAGCGTTTAAGAAAATGTGTGTGCTTTTGCATCAGCACATTCTTGTAAGTGTTGTGAAAACAGACTATATCTGGCTCGCTGACTTGTCACCTTCTATTGTAGTTTGTTGACCACTGTACATGTTTCATATTAACCAATTGAATATATTGTCCAGATGTCCTCCAGTTAAACACACAGTTACAGGCACTAATGGACATTTATTTGCAGGTTCACAAGAAAAGGTTAACTATTTTCATATTTCATATTAGAACCGCTAATAATAATGATGAATATGCTAAAATTACAGCAGTGGTGACCATTGTTTTTGAGTTCTTAATATATTCCAGACACGTAAATGATATCGATTAGTCCACATAATGCCACGAGTATGTGTGATTATGGGCACAGTTTTACAGATGAAATCACTGGGGACCAAAGAGATTTGATGCTGAAAGTAATGCATCTTATAGGTGTTAGAAGGAAGATAATTAGGAAACAATTGGAAGGACAAGCAAAAATAATTATTTCCCAGCTAACTATGCTCTGTAATTCAGCTGTCCTCACGCACTGACTACCTTCAGAATGCAGACTGGGCAAAGTTCCTACAATGTCAAATTATGCAGTCACAGTTTCCAGTAATGGCAGGCCCTGTGCCTGGTCAAAAGAACAAAGATTCTAAGTTGCCTTCGGCCCTCTGAACAAGTTACTCCCCACCCCACTACGAGGAAGGAGAGCTGAGTTAGTGCCCAAGCCAGCATAGGGCTTTTCATCTGGCCTCTCATTTACTCTGGTTGCCCCAGGCTATTTACCTGGCCAGGTGTGTTCCCAATTATATCATCTGCAGCTGGGAAGCTCAGATAATGAGAGAAGGGATAGTGCTCAGAAAGAGACTGAGGTCAGAAGCTTGAATGCTGCAAAGTTTTATTCCATTTTATAGCACAAACTTCATCCATATCCTCAACCTGCTGTCTTTCAAAAAGATGCAGATCACTGTTAAGGGGATAGAAGAGAATATGGACAAACCATGCAGTTACCTCTTCCTTCTTGAGGAGACGAGCTTGCAAAGTAGTGCCAGAAGGGAGGAAGAGCAATAAGCACAGGCTTTCCTGACACAGGCAGGGAGAATGAGAGTCACCAGAAGGAAGATTAACCAAGCCCCGGTGTGGGGTCCCCAGCAGCATAACCACAAGCTCATGGGGAAATCTGCCACAGTCATAGAAGTTCTAGGGGCTGGGAGGACACTTTTAACACATATTATCTTTCAACTAATAGCAAATAAGGGATAAACCACTCTGCTTTCAGAACTTTGAAAGATGAATTCATTTTTTCCAAGGCTTTTATTCCCAGCAAAATGTACATATTCAAGAGGCCTGGAAAGCCAATTTACCTATAAAAGTAACCTAGCTAGTTACAGAAACAGAACTGAAATCCAATTATATTTCCAGTGTTACTAAAGGAGACAAACTCAAAATATGCTGTGACTTTCAGAGGATGTTTTAAAGTTGTATCGTTGCAGAACAGCCAACATCTATGCCAGGATTCATTAGTATGTATCTGTAGGATTACCAGAAAATTCCGAGTAGAGGTCTTGGTTTAAAGTAAATAAACAACTGTGACCTTGTATGTATCAGGCAGAAGCATTTACTTTTTACTCTAGAAAAGCATCCCAGCATCTCCCCGCACTGTGAATGCACTCAGGATGGAGAAAGGCCTGGACCAGTGAACAGTCTGCTCTCTGGCTGTAACCCTCTGGTTATGCCCTCCCAAGAGCTGACCCTAGAAATTTTCTAACCTATTAGAGTTTTGTTGTTAAGAAAGTTGAGGTTGGTTCACTTTTAGTTTTTGTTTGGTCGTGTTGTTTATTTTACTTATAATTTGAGCATCATCGTTCTTCTCCTTGAAAGTTACCTGACAACTGGCTGGGCATGGTGGCTCACTCCTATAACCCCAGCACTTTAGGAGGCCTAGGCTGGCTGATCACGAGGTCAGGAGTTCAAGACCTGCCTGACCAACATGCTGAAACCCCCGTCTCTACTAAAAATACAAAAAAAAAAAAAAATAGCCAGGTGTGGTGGCACTTTCCTGTAATCCCAGCTACTCAGGATGCTGAGTAGCAGGAGAATCACTTGAACCTGGGAGGTAGACGTTGCAGTGAGCAGAGATTGAGCCACTGCACTCCAGCCTGGGCGACAGAGGGAGACTCTGTCTCAAAAAAAAAAAAAAAAAAAAAAGAAAAAGAAAAAGAAAAAAAAGTTAACTGGCAATTGCATTCTAGTATCTTCTGCATATGAATTCACTCTTGAAAATATCCAAACTTGGGAAAATAATGAGCTACTAGTGTTCTTAGTCATTTCTCCTAAGGGTCACTGTGTTTCCAAAACACCAACCAAGGACATATGGCCTTCCATGGTTGCGGGACCTGGAGTAGCATGTTTCAGAGGGCAGAGCTGGAGTGGGGGCCACGTAGCCCTGGTCCTGTGTCTCAGTCTTGCACTGGCTGGCCATGTGGTCTCTAGCAAGCCTGGCCCTCTGTAAAATTGTAGTTTCCTTCTGTGAACTGGAGTAGAAAATGCCTTTCTTGTGCTTATTGTGACAATTAAATGAAATAAACAGCTGAACACCATGCCAGGAACATAACAGTTTGTTGTCCTAGGAGGGATCCTTGAAGTACCCATCCAGTCATCAGATCATTGGATCTTCCTTGTTTTGAAGATGAGGACCCAGTCTCAGGCAACCAAGGGCCTGTCCAAGGTCACATAGCAGGTAGTGCCAGGCCAGCCACACCACCTCATCCCCCTAGAAGTTTCTCCCTCCACATTGCACATCGTGCACTCACTCAATTTCCAAAGGCAGTTAGTGAACATGGCATAGTGTGCTGGGAGTGGGGATGAACTGAGTTGAGCCTTCTCAACAGTGGAACTCTGCCCATCCTTGGGGGTCAATGTTAGTAATTATCCTAGGTAAAAAAGCCCATCTTATTTATGATAAGGGTTGCATAGAACCCCTGCCATGACTACCTTCTAAAATAGTATCTGGGGCAGGGGCAAGAGAGCCACCCTTGACTGGATGCCTATTGGGTATTCCCGTGTGGCCCCCACAGGGTGCACAGGGTGATAGCTGTTCTCCTCAATGTGCCAGTGGTGGTGCCAAGCTCAGACAGGTGACGCAGCCCCACTGAGCTCGCAAGAGAGGGTGGCAGGATCAGAACTCAAGCCTAAGTCCACCTGATGCTAACAACAGCGTTTTTTTAGGTTGGTTCAGTGGCAGAGGCACAAAATAAATCACCAGGCCCCCAAAGGAAATAAACACACACAGCCTGAGAAAACGAAGGCAACTCATTGCAAAGCTGGGAGAAACAAGCGCCCCATCACAGATCTCTCAGCTTCCAAAGCAAACCCAACTTTTTTTCTTATGACTCCAGTGAAAGCCTGGGAGGGGGGTGGAATGTGGAAAGTTGGTTTGCAGATTTGCAGAACATCCCTAGAAACCCGCGTGTGCTGTGCAGGCACCTCTGTCGGTGGCGCTCCTCTTTTTCTGAGGAATAATTAATAAATATTTTCTTTTAGCATATAACAAACAGTTGAACCAAACAATTATGTAAACTGGAAATGACCCAAAATGCGAGCAGTTGGCAGCAGCACAGTGAAATGCATTGTCGTGCACATGTGCATTTTTGTCACTCCCGCCTCTCTGGTGATCTGCACTTAATAGGAATATTTTAAACTATGTAGCTAAGCAACAGAGGTAATTGTTGCTTTCTAGAGCTTTTGTTAGCACTCTAACACAGCCCAAATATGCATAATTAGGTATAATGTCTATAAATCATTATCGTACACATGTGGGTAGTTAAGTGGAGTGAGAGAATAGTTCAATGAATTGAGCATATTCACTGAAAATGCTTTTTATTTGTTTTCTGTAGTTCATAATACTTTAAAATTATCATAACCCTTTACACTTTCTCTTAATAGCCAACTGTGATATTGAGAAAAACTTCATTTGCATTTTAGACTATGTTTAATATATTATTTAAACCTGGAGTTCCTCTGATATGAATTCAGGAGAGGCTAGGCCATCCTATCAAATATTATGTGCCTGTTTATCCAGCCTCTTTTCTAGGAACTAAAATGTTAAATTTTTCAGTTTATGTTGAATAGATCCCAACAAAAGACTGCACCCTATAATCAGCATTATTTACAGGGGCTAGTGTTGTGACTGAATTCTTCCCTTCATCCAAAAATGCTTTTAGTTACTATGGCAATATTTACTTGATCCTGGCAGTCCAGTGTTGATTTAGGGAGATAATTACCAGAAAGGAAGATGATGGAGATGTATTTTTGAGTGTCCTTGTCAGAGACAATGTTTATAAAAAATTAAATGAGACCAAAAAGACACATTGTCTTCCACACAGACACTCTCTCCCTCAGCGCTCACACCGATGGCTGTGCTTTTCTTCCCTCCAAAGATGTTTATTAGAACAGAATGCACTGCTCTTGGTGTCTTTAACAGTCTTTAATAGGGACTTATTACTGGTTGCTTCCCATCCCCCCACGCTGCCTTTGAGACACAGAAACAGGCCTCCTATTTTTTGGATGTCTGGGCAGTGTTGCAGGCACTTCACAGACTGGTGTGCGCTGGGCACACCCCAAGTGCCTGGGTCTGGGCTGGAGTCACCTGTGAATCCACTTTCACTTGCTGTGTCTTGCACTGGGACAGGCTTGGGTAGGCTGATTATCGTCTATACACTCCATCACCGCAACCTGGCCACTCCCAGAGCAAGGGGGGGATGACACGGACAACAATGGCTGCCTGGGACAATAGCCACTCCATAGACTGTCCTGGATGGACAGGCACGAGGGGGCTCCTCACGGGGTGCTTCTCACGGGGTGCCTCTCACGGGGTGCCTTCACATTCAGGACCCAAAGCAGCCTTGTACCGAGAACAGCTAGGTACCATTCAGCACCCTCCAACGCCCCACCTTGTTTCATTTTCTCGTTACACAAGTGCGTGCACATAATGGACCAGAAAATGTGTTACTACTATTTAAGATATGATTTGATCATGCTAATATTCCTGTTTGTGTTTCTTTCAATATGGAATTTTAGGGTGACAATCACAAAGGTAAACAGGAAGTCTTGAAAGCCTCAGAAAGATGTATTGTATCTTAGCTAACAGTCCATAAAATCTGAAAGTATGTCTGAGAAAGACTAGAGAGTAGAGAACATAAACCAAATGGCTTTGAAAATACATTGCCATGCTAACAGAGAAACTGATTAATATTTCCTTTACAATGTCTACTATTATATATATTTGATTTTCTTCTGGTTGCCTAAGAGTTGGGAATATAAGAAGTACAGTAACAATAATTTCACATTCAGCAAATACTATTATTGTTAAGTGTCTACTTCTTGTCTTGGTCAATACCTCAGAGGTACTTACCTCTTAACATGTTGGAAATTATAATAGCTCATTTCTTTTAACACAGTTCTTAGAATATTAAGGTCTAAGTTTTCTCTTAAGAGGATATATGTTTTTCTCACCAATGTTTATAAAATTAATAGCGATTATATATTACACATACTATGTATGTATATGTGTACATATATGTATGTGTATGTACATATGTATGTGAATACATGTGTGTGTATCCATATAACTTGTTGCAATTTTCTAAAATATTTTTTGTTCTTGCTCTTCAAATATTGGTTTTCTTTTTCCGTAGAGGAAGTCATGATAAAACCTATGGATGAAAGTCTCCTTTCAGCTGCACAAGAAAACTCCAGTAGGAAGGAAGACAGATACTCTTGTTATCAAGAGCTCGTGGTCAAGTCTTTAATGCACTTGGGGAAATTTGAAAAAAATGTGTCTGTTCAGACCACAAGTGAAAACTTAAATGACAGTGGCATCCAATCTTTAAAAGCAGAGAGCGATGAAGCAGACGAGTGTTTTCTGATTCATTCTGATGATGGAAGAGACAAGATCGATGATTCTCAGCCACCCTTCTGCTCCTCTGATGACAATGAAAGTAACTCTGAAAGTGCAGAAAATGGCTGGGACAGTGGCTCCAACTTCTCAGAAGAAACCAAACCACCTAGAGTCCCAAAGTATGTTTTAACAGATCATAAAAAAGACCTATTGGAAGTTCCTGAAATAAAAACTGAGGGTGACAAATTGATCCCTTGTGAGAACAGGTGTGATTCTGAAACAGAGAGGAAAGACCCACAGAATGCTCATGCAGAACCCCTGGATGGCAACACCCAGCCCTCATTCCCTGATGTTGAGGAGGAAGATAGCGAGAGCCTGGCAGTAATGACGGAAGAGTCTAGTGACCTGGAAAAGGCCGAGGGGAACTTAAGTTTGCTGGAGCAGGCAATTGCTCTGCAGGCTGAGCGAGGTTGTGTTTTCCATAACACCTACAAAGAACTGGACAGGTTCCTGCTGGAGCACCTAGCAGGGGAAAGGAGGCAAACCAAAGTTATCGACATGGGTGGAAGACAAATCTTTCACAATAAACGTAAGACCCATTTTTGCATTTATTTTCGGAATAAAAGTGCTTTAGGGTTTGAAAAAAAAAGTCAGATTTGATTTTTTTTTCAGATAGCTTTTTGACAGTTTAATGCAACTTAAAAATCAATTTATAATTATAAAATAAACAATTTCTTTCTTTTCCCCCACTCCCTAGATTATTCTCCAGTCAAGCTGTGTTAGTTTTGGGTATTTTCACACATGAAAAAAAGTTCATTGAATCTATTTCTTTTAATTTAACTGCTTTTTAAAAATGCATCATACCTTTAGAAATAACTTTATTTGACATTATTGGAAGTACATCAGTATTTATTGGATCTTAAATCAATTCCAGAAACTTAATTTTCCTTTGCCACCCTCATCCTTGGATAAAACTGCAAGCCAGGCAGGATGCTCTGGTCCTTTTTGGGATAAACCTGGATGTTAATGTGTTTATGAGCCTACACTTTCACTGGCTCTCTAACTCGGGGCTCGTACATCTCTGGGCCAAACTTCAATGAGAGAGTAGGTGTGCTTTGAGGAGGTTTTGGAGTTGTTCTTCAGGCCTTGGGAAAAGTGTGTTCCTGCTTCGCTGGAGCATTCGCCCTGCTCTTTCTCCCCAGAGTCTTACACCAGATGAGCCTGATGCTGGTTCTAGCAGTTTTATGGAGCTTCCCAAGAGCAATCCTTAGTGTCTAGAATGCTTGTTTAAGATGAGTATTTTCAGATTCCATCATCATCAGTGCTCCAGAATTTGCACTTTTTTTCCCCATCAGCTTCCAGGTGATTCTTGGTCTCTCTGAAACCTGAGAGCCACAGAATTAGGGAGAGGAGTACCTTAGGAAAAATCAGGGCAGTGGACCCAAACAGCTTACAAGAATAACATGTTAGTGTGGTTGAGAAGTTCTGATTGCTGAGAGTTATCCAGAAACAAATTGTATATTTTGTCATTTTAAATCCATTTTAGCACTCACCTGCAATCTTGACAAATAATGTCTTGCAGCTCCGAGCTGAGGAAACAAAAAAGGATAAAATGGTATCATGTAGTGAGGAGCAAGATAATGCCATGCAAACATCCTGCAAGGGTTGGAGTTGGGACAGAATATTAATGACTAGCCTGTGGTTCAGGACAGGACACTGTATCTAGCTCTGCACTCCCACTAATATGCAACTTATTGTATTTAACTTTTTAAGGAAACTACAAAATCAGAAAAAAAAATGGGATTTACTCAAAATTCCCCAAATCCACAATTTCTGACATACTATATTTTATTGATCCTAAGAGATATCATTTCTATTTAGTTATTTATTTTTGAGTTTTGCTCTGTCACCCAGGCCGCAGTGCAGTGGTGCCATCTCAGTTCACTGCAACCTCCGCCTCCCAGGTTCAAGTGATTCTCCTGCCTCAGCCCCCCGAGTAGCTGGGATTACAGGTGCTTGCCACCACACCCAGCTAATTTTTGTATTTTTAGTGGAGACGGGGTTTCCCCATGTTGGCCAGGCTAGTCTCGAACGTGATTCACCTTCCTCGGCCTCCCAAAGTGCTGGGATTACAGGCATGATCATTTCTCCATTTTATCATCTCTGAACTCAGAAGAATATACCATAGTTTAATTATCAATCATTTTTTTCTTTCTAAGTAGCACACAAAATGATGATTTGTTTTGTTTTGTTAAACAATTGATGATACCTTACAGACAATTAAACCTAGTATTTATAGAAACTCAATTATTTGAGCCACATCTTAAAGTATTTGATGATCCTTTGGATAATTTTATAGAGCTTTTAAAACTTCTTTTTTTGTTTTCAAAAATTAAGGGCATATAATTTGTGCTTGTAAACATTTGGGCCAGTTGGAGACTTACCGAATTCCTACCAGGGCTGGATGAGTCAGCGGTATATCCTAGTGCCTGAGGCATGGGGGCACCCTCTGCAAGATCAAGACCAGGCAGGCTAGTCAGCAAAACAGGTGAAGAAGGTGAAGCCCATGTTGAAGAGCCACAGGCTTAGTCTAGAGGAGGCCTGCAGAGTCCAAACTGAGTATTCCTTTCCTGTTCCTTGTTCCCAATGTGGGATCCAATGGCACAAGAAGGATGTTTTTTGTCTCTGACATGCGCTCCATGCTGTTAACTCAATGCTCATCCCAACTGATAGCCATATTCTCCAAAATACCAGTCTAACTTCCCAGACACCTTGCCCATGCAACTTCACTGTTAAGGAGAAAACTCAGGAGTTTTAAAATCTCATTTAACCCCAGTTTTCAGATGAGTCAGCAATTCTAAAATTAGTTTGGTTAGACTCTTGCCACTAAGCATTTAGTGAGATTTAGGTTGCAATGTAAGTATAGTCGCCATGTCATTGACTGTCCTGCTTGTGAAAAGGGGAACACTATGAACCATTACATGAGTACATCAGATGTGAATGAGGACAGTCCCAGGAAAACCAAGGTGTAACATCACCAGAGTATAAGGTCACCCTCATTATGCAACACTGTACAAAGAAAACAGAGGAAGAGCCAAGCCTGAGAGTCGCCCCAAGCTCAAGCTCTGGCTTCTTATCATGCAAACAGGTTCTGCCCTCCAGAGCATTTCCCTGCATCTGTGTTTCACCCAGCAGAGGAGGGACTTGCAGACAAAGGGGCACGGTGGACTGTCAGGGGGCTGCACCTGGGCAGGAGCCAGCCTGCCTTATCTCTAGCACCCTCTCCGGCTTCCTGCAGACAAACAGTGTGGTGAGGAGGGGAAGTGTGCGACGCCAGTCCTTTCAATGTGGTTTAGAAACGTGGCCTTACCTGGGCAAGGTCCAAGAGAGGAAGGGCATCGAAATACACATAGTTGCTCTTCTCCTTATTTTCTAACTTACTCTCCTATGGTGTCAGGCCCCTCAGTTCCCCTAATCAGACTTTAAGAATTTGGACCTAGTGGTCTACAGATTTCACATCAACTTGAAATTTGGCACTATTTTTGGATTAAATAAAACATATATCCACAAATCACAGAGCATCGCAAAACTCTTAATTTGTCTATTACGAAATGCAGAGAGAATAGTGTTGACACCGGCACATTTAGGTCCTATCTTTCCTTAAATGCCCCCTGCTGGCCGCAGCCCCATCATCTGGCCATTCCTTGCTCATTTGAGACTTCCTGCCTTGTCTCCTGACCTCCCTGACCCTCAGCACAGAACCACTGGAAGGATCCTTGGCTCTTCCCCCTTCTGCTGAATCCATGCCCCCATATAATTGCATTACATTCAACCTGCTGTGCCCCATCTGCCCAGGACTGTTGATCATCCAGCAACTGGGGTGCCATGGTATGGCAGAGGCACGTCTGCTCTCGCAATACAGCACCCAGGAAATGTCTGTCGCATCCCGTGATAGTGGCCAGACTTTGTGCTCCGTTGCACAGGAGCACAGGAGCACAGGAGGCTCCTCACCCTCGCACGCAGGCCCCGTGTTCCATTGTCAGCATCTTCTCGGGCAGGACCACACTGCCTGTTTTCACTCCCTTTTTTTTTTTTTTTTTGAGACAGAGTCTCGCTCTGTCGCCCAGGCTGGAGTGCAGTGGCCGATCTCAGCTCACTGCAACCTCCGCCTTCCGGGTTCATGCCATTCTCCTGCCTCAGCCTCCGAGTAACTGGGACTACAGGCACGCACCACCACGCTCGGCTAATTTTTTTTTTTTTTTGTATTTTTTGTAGACACAGGGTTTCACCGTGTTAGCCAGGATGATCTCGATCTCCTGACCTCGTGATCTGCCCGTCTCGGCCTCCCAAAGTGCTGGGATTACAGGCTTGAGCCACCGCGCCAGGCCCCTGTTTTCACTCTTAGCATCTAGGTGCTCATTATTCCTGAGGCCTCATGTTGCAGACCCCGGTAGCCTCCTTTCCTCCTGCATTGCCGCTCTCTGAGGGCTCCTGTGCATCTTCTCATGCTCTTTCTTCTCCCTGACCCAAGTGCCGTGGGACAGGCGCTCCCCATGGTTGGTGTTATTCCCAGCACAAGTTAGGGGGGCAATTTGGCTCTAGGAATGAATCTCTGTTTCAACTTTATCTGCCATCTCAGGCATGAATGTGAACATTTCTGAATAAGGCCTCATCTGTGTTAGTTCTAAGCTCACCAGTATTCATGTTTGGTCCTCATTTATTGCACATATTTATGTAACCCTTTAAGTTGTGGCAAAGTGTGTGCCAGAAAATCAAACCCCAAGCTTGTCTGGAGCCTCACCCTCCCCAGGCTCCCAGAAAATGCATGAGCAGGTGGTGTCCCTCGCCATGCCTGGCTGCTCCCATGGGCCCCACCCACACTGGTGTTCCTGAGGGTGCTCTCTGGACTGCAGGTCCGTGGTCTGCACTCTTTGCACTTTTATTTTCTGTAAGCCTCCTGCAAGAACATTTCCCTTCCAAGTCTTCCTGCTGTCTCAGTTTTCGGATTCTGCATTTAGAGTGAGATCAGCAGCTTCTTCCCCGTACTCACTGCACGCTGATCCCAAGTGGCAACCCGTGGGGGTGTTGGAATCTCGAGATCGTGAATCACTAGCACTGGACATACAGGACACAAGCCAGTATCCTTGCCCTGTCCTAACTCTGCCAGCTGCTCTGCAGGGAGCAGGCTCTGCTGTCCACCCTCAAGCCCAGGGACCTGCAGGGCCAAGGCCAGACAGGTCTTTCTCAGATATGGTGGTTTCTTTGTTTTTGTCATTTTGAATCCATCTTTTTCTAGACTTTCAGTAAGAAATGGTTTTGATTTAAATAAATTCTTTCTGACTTTTTTTTCTTTTCGGGAGCCTGTTCATCCCCTGGCACAGGGTTGATTTTTCATAATGAGGCTCTAACTGCAATATGTGACATGACAACTTAAAACCATCTCTGTATTTTAACACTCCCTTGCCCTGTGTCAGCCTTTACTTATGAAACCAAGAAAATTGAAAACATGTTTTCTGTTTCCACAGGTCTTAGTTGAGGGTCTTATTCAAGGCAACGTGAGAAGAATGTTTATAACAGTAAAACTGAATGAAGTGAGAATGTTACCCTGCAAGGCCATTCTATTGAATGGGAAGAAAAACAAGAATAACCAAATGCATTTCTCAATTTAATTTCTCCATAGATTCACCAAGGCCTGAAAAAAGGGAGACCAAGTGCCCGATCCCTGGGTGTGATGGCACGGGACACGTGACGGGGCTCTACCCCCACCACCGCAGCCTTTCGGGGTGCCCCCACAAAGTGCGGGTTCCCCTGGAAAGTGAGTACCACTTGTCCCTCAAAGCAGAAGCCTCCTTCTTATACACGCCTGATCATCAAGATCTTTCTCCCCCAATTTGGAATTAGGAATGGAAACTGAGATTTTTAAACTGTGTCAAGCCAATTCCATCTAGCTGTGGGTTTTAAAACACAGTGTATTTATAGAAAATTCAAGGTGCAAGAAAGCCAACAGATCAAGAGACAATTGCCATAGGAAAACAGCTAGCTCCTCACAGTGCCCAAAGGAAGGGCCAGGCTACAGCATCGAGGGCCACCCAGGAAAGCACAGGGAGTTCAGGGGTAGAGGGAGTGCAGACAGTGGGCCAGAGTCTTTATGGTGGTTTCTGATGGGGCAGGGTAAGCAACCTTAGGACTGGCCAGTTGGAATGATTTCAGGAGGCTTGGGGACATAACGGCTGTCCCTAGTTGTCTAGTACCTGCCTCTGGAGCGATCAGGTCAGAAGAACAGTGCCCCAGACGGTGAGTGCCCAGTAAAGGAGGTAGTTGGGCTGTGGGTTCCAGATAGGCTAGATTGCATTTTTAAAGTGTGCTGTGGGAAAGTTGTTCATTCTCTCTGGGAATTGGGTAGCCTGGGAGGAGCAGTCCCTCCACAGTCAGCAAGGCCCCAGATGTTAAATCATCAGAATATAAAAATAAGTCGTGGTTATTAAGCTGTGTGACTACACAGTTCTGTTTCACCTGGAAGCATGGATTCCTTAAGCTCAGGACCAGTCTGCCTTGAGGCATCACAAGGCGGTAACCATTGTCCTCCTGGCTTCCTCTCGCAGTGGGAACACACTGCTTGGTGTTGTCTCAGGGCATCCTGCAGCAATGGAGGGCCCTGAGTAGGAGCAAGCCTTGGCCCCCTCTCTACCCTCAGCCCTGCTGTGAGCTATCTGTCCACTGGCAGTGGAGTAGAGGGCTGCCACCTTCTACACTGTACAATATCGACCTGTTCACTTTGTGAACCTACTTATTGAGACATCTTTTGGGCCAAAACAAATTGCAAAAATGGAAGTGCTCAACATCAATCTTCTCAAAAGTGAGATTTTGCAAGTCACTAAGTCTCATCAGCTCAGTGCTGTCCTGCCAGATTAGCAGTTCCTCAGACTGGTTCTCTGGCTGTTCGCTCAACCATACTTTTCTCCCAGTAACCAAACGGCAGTGGGGTGTGGGGAGTAGGGGGTGGATGGACAAAGAATCAAAATAATATTACTTAGAAAATAAAGAAGACTATACACAGAACTTCAAACTGCAGGGAAAAGATAGAAAGAACTATATGACAAATGGTGTTCTCCATCCATCCCCCAGGGAAAATCACATTCATGGGAAGGGAAGGTTACAAGCTTTTCAGTATACGTTAAATATCAGCAGAATCATCTCATTGAAGTCTAGTGTAAACATAACGTGGAGTTTAGAGAAATTAAAACTTCATCAAGCTTGCTGGATTTGATTTCTGAAGTTCTTCCATGCTCACTTGTTTGTGTCTGAGTAGAAAAAGCATGGTGGATGATGGAACTAAAGTCATTTAAATGCAAAGTTGAGAGATACATGTGTTAGTGTGCTTTGTATTTATGGTAAAGTATTCTTTCCTTTATGTGTTGTTTTGTGCTTAGTTCTTGCCATGCATGAAAATGTGCTCAAGTGTCCCACACCGGGATGCACAGGAAGGGGTCATGTGAACAGCAACCGCAACACCCACAGGAGGTAATTCTCATTAGACGACAATCACTTTGCATTTAAAAAAATGTGGTAGCAATGTTCCACCAATAAAATAATGGGTTAGCAATGTGTGATGAAAATTGCTGCATCACTATGCAATATGTGACACTTGAAATAGAGAAGAAATATTCTCAGCATGTGCATTGTCAAAAAGAAAGGACCTCATCATTTGCTTTCTTAGAAATGTGTCTATTAGCAGCCAGTTATGATAATGAAAAAATATTACATTTGAAGTTGCTGGGGTTACCTATTGATATAATCATACAAATAGAATGTGTTGTCGTTTGCTCCAGAACCTCACCATTGCTGTTTTAACATTGCAAAGAGTTGCTTCTAGGTTATCCTGTATCCTGTCCAATAGACATTAAAAAGGTACCAACAGGGCTTCAGTGGTTGTAACTATAAACCAGGTGTAGGGTAGACATCATTTCACTGAAATTGCAACTAGCATAAGACACACATATGTGCATTTACATGCAAATGTATTGTGTATCTATAAATATTTGGGGTGAAAATGCTGATGGTTTGATATTCACATTTTATATTACAAGTCGATTATGTGGCAAAGAGGTACGATGTGACCTATAAGCACTATGCCAGCAAACTTCACATTCTGCACTTTGAATTTCAACTAAGATGAAGAACTGAGTTCCTAAAATGTTTCTAAAGATGCCAAGATAAGTCAAGGAGTTATCATGCTAACTTCTACAGTTGGACACATTGCAATTGGAATGAGCACCTTCACTTAGAATATTAAGAAGTTTCCAAAAGCTTTCGCTATTTATCCCTTACATAATGCTTTTATGTTTAAAAACGAGTTTGCTACCTTTCACCTCTGAGATGGGGCTGGGAGCAAGTATTGACACTGTAGTTTGCAAAACCCTTTGGGATCTTTCAGTGTGTGCGTGGTGCTAAGTGAACTATTAATATGACTTAACATTTAGTGTGTGCCAAGTGTGCTGTGAGGCACATGCCAAAACAAATCATATTATCATTTTAACTCAAATCCTCCTGTGTTTCCTTTTTTAAACAGTCTTTCTGGTTGTCCAATTGCTGCAGCTGAAAAACTGGCAATGTCCCAGGATAAAAATCAGCTTGATTCTCCCCAAACTGGGCAGTGTCCTGACCAGGCCCACAGGTATGAACCCCCAAAGATGTTCTCGGTGCTCTCTTCATCCAGGCTCCTGCACAGCGGGGCCTCTGGCCCTTCGTGTGTCAGTTCCCTGTGGCTCGGCCTCCCCTCTCAGCCCCAGTAGACCTGGGTGTGCAGCCCACCCCACTAGACCAGAGGCTGGTTTAGTTAATGACGTCGTTGCTGAAATGAACTACTAAACTCTTCAGAAGTTTAACTTGAAAGTCATCTCTTTGCCAAGGTAACATAATAGGGGTGAATCTAAAAGAATGAATATACCATAGCTTACATTAATCAGAATTGTGGGTTACTAAGTATACCCACAAGTCAAATGAGCACCCCTTCATCACTGACTTCACCTTTCTGCCAGGAGAAAATGCCATCAAAAGTCACTCCTACCTTTCATCACATATATATAACAAAATATGTGATGTTATATATTCATCCTTCAGTTCCACAAACACATATAATGTATTTAAAACAAAAATTCATTCCATGATTGACAGCTATTAATAAAATATCTCCTATTGGTCCTGGTAACTCCCAGGCTCTTGGTGATGTCTAGAAATTTGGAAGATCTTATATCTAAATACTAAAGTATGTATGTATGATGATAATTAATGTGAAGTTATATGTTTATTGGCATAAAATCATTGTTGTAGGGAAAATGATTTCAGGATTAAGCTAGATGATCAGATAACTATTGTTACTGAGTCACTGAAATACAAAACCAGTTATTAGACATTTCCACGTTTTCAAGATACGGCTTCCCTTAATATTTTGCTTCTATAGATTTGATTAAAAGAGTCAAAATTGGCATTTAAATCACATGTGTGAAGAACATATGTCAAGTGAAAATCATGAATTACTGAATAAGTAGCAATTAAAAATCTTAAAGTAGGATTCTTGGTTGGTATGACTGTATACTCTAGTTTCTCCCCAGGTAAGTTAGTTAGCAAATATAGAAAGAACATTGAATTTCATTTTGCTCATTTCTTAAAATATTAATATTGTTTTAGATTAGAATATATATACAGCTTTAAGGCTCTAAACCAGGTTATATAGGCAATAACAAGATCAACTCGTTGTTCAGATGTTTTTATATAGCAGCTAAAAAGTTTTTGTAAAATCTAATCCAAAAAAAAACTCATTGAAAACTTTGGCATTCTGATAAGTTTGACAATTTTTGGTGGAAAAAAGAGAAAAATATGTATTTTAATATTGCCAAATTTTGAAAGTATATTTGTTTATGTTCTCTTACCATTAGACCACAGCAGAAAATCAGTTGTGTTTTACTTGGCTGGAATCAGTGCTACACAAATATGATGCCCTTGTTTAATCCAAATACAACAATTCTAAAAGAATATATAATTCACATTTAGCTTAGATTGTGATAATTATGTTGAAAATGTGATAGATATTATAATACAGTAAATGTGATTCATATTGAAATGATGGTAATTCAGTTGATAAAATATTGAAATGCCATTTAAAGTATTATATATATCAGCAAAAACATTCTGACTGAAGGCAGGGAAAAAAGGTGAAAAGCCCAGGAAGAAACTCCCAGTTCAGGAATCAAATCTCCGGTATCTGCACTGCCCCTCTTAGGCATCAGATTTCTGCCAGCTCTGCAGGACTGAGCAGGGCCTAGCATCACTTCTGAACGGAATATAATGACACTTCCTCACTGGTCACAGTTGTGACTATTCATTGCCAATCTAATGAACAAATCTAACAAGCAGAATGTGCACACCTTGTCAGTGCTTTAACCAGTATTTACTGATGGTAACATGGCTTTTTAGATGACCATGGGAGCAAACACCGCCATGATTTTTTTGAGATGGAGTCTTGCTCTGTCTCCCAGGGTGGAGTGCAGTGACATGATCTCAGCTCACTGCAACCTCTGCCTCCTGGGTTCAAGTGATTCTCCTGCCTCAGCCTCCTGAGTAGCTGGGATTATAGGTGTGTGCCACCACACCTGCTTAAGTTTTGCATTTTTAGTACAGACGGGGGTTTCACCATGTTGGCCAGGCTGGTCTCGAACTCCTGAGCTCAGATGATCGACCCGCCTTGGCCTCCCAAAGGGCTGGGATTATAGGCGTGAGCCACCACACCCACCTGACATGGCTTTCCTTTAAGAACTCAAAATGCTAACAAGCATCAAATATTTGCTCATGATATCTTCATAAGATGAATGGAGGATTGCATATTCTTAATTTGCTGATGGGAGGACTGGGACACAGAGTACGCAGCATCATGGTAGCGAAGTACAGCCCAGAGCATCTTTCCATCTGGCCCTATGGGTCCGGAGCACGCTGCTCTGTCCTGCCATGGCCCCATCTCTCTTATTGTTCAGTGTCTCTGTGGATACCTTCAGGAGCGACGCACGTATCTATTGTAAATTCTGACACTAATGTGCTCACCAGTAGTTTCACTATATTTCTTTTGAACTGCTTCATCCCCCCTCTCCAGGACAAGCTTGGTGAAGCAAATTGAATTCAATTTCCCGTCACAAGCCATCACCTCTCCCAGAGCCACAGTGTCAAAAGAACAAGAGAAGTTTGGAAAAGTGCCATTTGATTATGCCAGTTTTGATGCCCAAGTTTTTGGTAAACGCCCTCTCATACAAACAGTGCAAGGAAGAAAAACACCACCATTTCCTGAATGTAAGCTTTGAGCTCTAATACCCATTTCTCCAAAATGCTTCTTGTGCATGGGTGTATGTGTGTATCAGGGGCCAGGGGGCTGTACTTAAATATATGATATACTACATACAGCCGGCAGGAGAGGAAATATATTCGAGTGAAATACAATAAGGAAAACAATAATAAGTTGATCAATGTTACTGATTTTACACTGAAGTTACACATAATATAGTGAATAGTTAATGAGTTAATTATTCTGCAAATATGATGCTATTGTTAAATCTAACTACAATAATTCTAAAGAAATATTTAACTCACAGTTAGCTGGAGTTTGGATTACTATATTGAAAAATGTGATGACTGTTGTAATGCAGTAATATTTATTTTTATTGAAATTATGGAAATTAATAGGTAAAATGTTGAAATGCGATTTAAAATATTACTCAACTCAGCAAAAGCATTCAAACTGAAGGTGGAAGGAAAGGTGAGAAGTCTAAGAAACAATCTGAAAGTCAGGATTTTACTATAATAGAAGAATGGTGTGGCTGTGGAAACTACTCACAAACTGAAGCATTAATATGGAAACACTTAAAATGCATTAATATTCTTTAATGCTAACACATCCATATAGAAGACCATAACTCAAGTATGGTATAATATATAAAACCTGGTGTTTTTTCTTCTTACACATTTCTTCAACTTGTTGGGAGTCCTTAAACATTCTAATGAAAAGGTGTGAAAGGAAATATTGGGAATCAATCGAGGCCATGATTTCTTCATTATGGTCACTTAACTTCCACAAAGGAAGGAGCTAAATAATGCGCACGTTGCGTTCTCCTAGACCATGAATTTTTTACAACATTCTGCATAGCCATAGAATCCCTTTGAACTTATACCAGGCTACGGAAAACTGAGTGCTCTTAAGAGCACAGAATGTTTACCGCATTGTGTGATGTTGATGAATTCTTTCAGAGAACTAGAATTTCATCTAAACCCAGTAGTAAACAGACTTGAAAGGAATTTGCCTATCAGGGAGAGGTACATTACACTCTAAAAGACATTTTACTTAATCTTATCAAATACACGTTCCAACTAACATAAATAACCACTAACAACCTGTTAGATTTAGGGGAAAAGTTATACACACATAGTTTTATATCTATCTATCCATGCAATTTTATGTGTGCCTATACAGACATACAATTTTATTATATATACACGCAGTATACACACATACATATATGTTTAATTCTGGCAAAGCTAGTTACTAAGAGCATTCAATGCACTCATATAGTATGGATATTGATTTTTTAAAGTGCAAAACATTCAGTGACATTTTCATATTCTTGTAATTATAGAAATATAACATTTGCCAGTGTTTTAAGTTTTGTTTTATGAAAAGAATCAAATATTTAAAATAAAAAAATTAATATAAAATAAAAAGCTAAATGTTTTTATATTAACTCACATTAAATCTTGAGTATTTCTCCTGTAACCTTGAGTGATGTTTACAAATACTCAAGAATGAAGAGAAATATGTTTAATTCTATCTCTCAGTAATGCTTTGGTACCCACAACAGAAACATAAAATGGAAACTCAGCCTTGATAACTAAATTGCCTTTCTGTTCACCTTGAGAACATTTCCTCCCTGCCCTTTATTTATCTCTCTCTTCCTAAATATGCAAAATGCCAGCTGATTAAAGACTCCACCATCTATTTAGTTCCATCTAGTTGGATGAAGAACAACTTCTACTGGTTTAAGGACAAAACAAGCCTGCATATCAAATAATAAAAATACAATTCCATGTCTAAGTAGAAATTGTTATTGTGAAAACAAATATTGAAAGGACACATTTTTTTTTCCACCACTGGAATCACTGGTACTCATATATGCAGTTTTCCAGTGGGCTTGCCTTAAACTCTCTGTAGTCCCTGGTGGGTTTTGCTAGTGCGTTTTTCTATCTACAATTTTTGTCACAAATGTTGCCAGTGCACCTGCCCCATAACATTAGTTATGGAGTTTTTGTCATAAGAAGTGTAAATACAAAAATATTAAGAGAATAGGCTTTCTCTCCACGCAATTACATCATTTGTTCTGTGAATCTCTGGGAAAACAGGTCTGGATAACCTTCATTTAATGTTCCCATGGATAATGGATCGTGTTTTAATTTATTCTTCACATATTTTAATGCAAGAAGTTACGTCTTTAAAAAAAACAAATCTACTTAATGACTAAAACCACGTACATGCAATTGCTAATCAAATCTCTCTTCAACAGCAAAGCATTTTTCAAATCCAGTGAAATTTCCTAATCGACTGCCTAGTGCAGGCGCCCACACCCAGAGCCCTGGCCGTGCCAGCTCTTATAGCTACGGTCAATGTAGTGAAGACACCCACATAGCAGCAGCTGCTGCCATCCTGAACCTTTCCACCCGCTGCAGGGAAGCCACAGACATCCTCTCCAACAAGCCACAGAGTCTGCATGCCAAGGTAGGCCAGTCCAAGAGCCTGGAGGGTGGGCCAGCGACTGAACCGTGAGAATAAACTGCCTTTCATGTTCCTAACCATATTCACTACCACTCCGCTCCCCCACCTCTGAAGCGATCCCCTCCCTGTCTCAGGAAGAGGCTCAGAGGAACACAGGCAGGGATGAGTTTGGTGGGGTCAAAGAAGGATGAAAGTGTGCACATCTTGCTCGTGGCTCCTCTTGAAGTTGGGGTACCAAAGTTTGGGGAGAAGTGAGTTACAGAGATGGGTTGGGGAGAATTTACACATTTCAAAGCTATTTTTGCGATGGGGAATTTGGCACACAAGAAAAGAGGGTTGCTATTAAAATAAATCTCAACAATGGAAGCTTTCCAGTGTCTGCAAATCAAAGATGGTAAGAAATGTGTGACCAAAGGGTGACATGTAAAACATTTGCAAAATTGACCCATGAAATTTTATCATTGCACATGTTACTATTGTGTAACATAAGATAGTCTGAGTCGCCACAGTATTCTCCAGGGACACGTGGTACAACCTGGATACATTAAATCAACAGGAGATGATTCAGGGAGAGTTGAGAACTCAGGGCATTCAAATACAAAATCACATTCTGTGAAGTTTTAAAAACACCACATTTCTGAAGCCCATGAAATTAATCACATTTCTCCAATACCCTCTCCTTTCCTTCCCAATTGATACTGAGAAGTAACTTGATGAAAACAAAAAAACAAAGATCCTTCATGCCCTTTGACAGCGAAGGGCTTCTGATGCCACAGTCACAGCGATCCACAGAGCTTGTAAGAGCGGCTCAGCCATTTGCCCCTGCTGTCAGCTGGAGCAGAAACTCCTATTTACAGAAAGGGCTTCAGTTCAAAGAAATGATTTCCCTACCTAGATGGCTGAAGCCACGGAAATAAGTTACCCAGACTCACTTGAGAAGAAATGTTACCCTGCTTTATGTGGAAGATTTTCTGAGTTAAATGCCAACCCTGAAACCTGAGCACTTGAAGACCACGGCTTCTCTTTTCCCCTTTAAGTGTGCGGGTCCCCGGCATGGTCAGCTGCTGCCTGTGCTGTGCCAGGCCTTCAGGAGAGCAGGTAACACGGTGCCACCGAGCATTTGACAGAAGAATCAGAATTAGCTTCTGGACAAAACTGAGCCAAGTAAACCCCAGGAAGAGTTGGTGGCCAAAAACCACTCAAAAACAATTTTTAAACAAATGAGGTTCTTAAACAAAGAGAAGCACATCCTCTAAAAATAAAAAAGATATACATATGTATAACAGGCCATCCAAATTCAAAAGATTCCAATCACAAATTATTTACCTAGGTGATTTAGGGGATTTTTAAATGCAACTTTATTTTGAAATTCATTTTTTAAAATCTGAATAAAGTTCTCATTTTAAAAGGTATATATATTCTAGTAGCTATCTACTTGGAGAAATACTAAAATAGCTTCCTTCTTAGTGCCTTATCATTTGGTTGTTCAGGCTGTCCTATGAGAATATAGGAACCAATATTATAATTATTAATGTTACTGAAATTACTTGGGTAAGTGGTTCTAGAATGAATACTGTCCATCTGTGCCTATAGATGTGTTCCTGTTCCTCAGAATTCTGCCTCTCACCTTTAGATTCTCCGTCTTCTATGACAATGACACCAAGCAACATATCAAAGATGACTAAAATTACAGTGCTTTTTCCCTTATCAATATATGTTCTCTTTTAAAAACATATTTTTGGTTAGAAAAGCAATTGGTAGATGGACATATTTCAAAAAACCAAATAGTCGATTTTCAGTGTGTGTTCTCGGGCTCCTGGCGGGAGAGCTTGGTGCCAGGCTGCTCCACGGAGCTCATCCTGCATGCCCAGGTGACAGGAGCTCACCGCATGCCTCAGCCTTTCAGTGCCAACCAAGTCTTAACTGCAGAAACCAAACAATAGATGTGGTGACGAGGGTGGAAGAGACAGAGAGCACACAGATTGACTTCCCAAAGGAGTTTGTTATGCTGGGAGTTCTAAAAACCATTTTCCCATGAAAATTGTCTTCTTTGCATAGTAGTTGCTAAAATAGGATAAATATGGTGACCTAGATGGTCACTTTGTGCAGAATCCTTCTGCCAGTGCATGTATACACACACACACACACACACGCGCACACGTGCACACATGCACGTGCACACATTTGCCTATAACTGTAACAATTTCTAGAATCTATCCTGGTTGGACCTTATTTTCTTAATGTTGAAGAGAATCTCATCTATTCCTGAATTAACAAAAGATAATTATTTTAGCAAAAGTGAGAGAAAGCCAAGGTAATTCACCCTGAAACTGAGCCTCTGATGAAACCATGCCTGATGTGGGCCTTTTCTGTTGTCAGTTCTGCCTTTTACTTAATGTAGGAATAAGCAGAGACAGACTTTGCCTCCACATTGAATGCTAGCCTGATTCTCTCTCCCCTATTATTTGATTCTTCCATGATGGTAGGCTACTAGTATGCTTATTTCTCATAGCTCAAATCCATAGATCTCTTGAGTTTCATGTGTAGAAACAAGGGTCTTGAAATATACAGCTTCAGCGGAGCACTTTGGATATATTAGCAAGCTATCCTGGTAGATGGACTCATAGCTGAACCAACCAAAGGTCTCTAAGTGCTGGACAGCCCTGGCCACATGTTAGGGTCAGTCATAGA
This sequence comes from Papio anubis, assembly GCF_008728515.1. Classification (NCBI taxonomy): domain Eukaryota; kingdom Metazoa; phylum Chordata; class Mammalia; order Primates; family Cercopithecidae; genus Papio; species Papio anubis. The sequence continues at coordinate 47,705,977 of NC_044983.1, read as the reverse complement.
CTTTGCTCTTGAGGAGCTTACCAATAAAGCAGGAGAAAAGAAGTGACCCTCTGGGAGCTGTCCCTGCCTTCTGGGTAGAGAGCTAAGCTTGAAGAGGCGAGCTTCCTTTCGTCCAGGAAAGGCATGGTGGCTTTGCAGGGAATTTGACCAGAACTTGGTTGAGGGCTGATTTCTTAGTTCCCCTCTATTTGCATCCAGTTCTTTCTTTTACACAATGAGCATCTCTTATTTGCATAAAGCATCCCATAGGAGCATGAATTACAGATCTTACCGTCACCCATGGGCTCAACCTTTTTGACATCAAGCCAAAGAACACTAACTTTGAAATTGCCTTCATGCCCACATGTTGGGGCTAATACAGATTAACTGGCTGTACGCAATCTTACAACGAACTCCAAGCTTAATGGGCAATCTGAATTGGTGCTTTGTAAAATCGCTACTCTTATAGAAGATCATAGGTTGTTTTCAGAGGGGCAAAAAAACTTTGATTTCCTACACACTTTAAAAATATAATGAAGGATGATATGGACATTCCAAAATGTTCTCCTCCTTGCAAAGTCTCTTGGCTCCCAAAACTGGAACATGTCACTGATCCACCCCTTCCCAACACAGAGGGCTTATGCTGCTGTTCACATGGTCATCCATTCACTCAACCAGTATCCCTCAAGTGTAGGCTCCCATCACGCTCCAGTCTGAAGGCACCAGTGCTGTGACATTGCCAATCACTGCCCAAACCAGAGCCCATTATGTCCCGAAGGCAGAAGATTTTCAAAGGAATTATTTATTTGTTAAAATACAATCCAGCATAGATATAACATATTTGTACCACCAATATATATCTCTTTGAGGAATTAAATCAGGAGAAAACAATTAACACTATCAATGCTTAGTGGATGACATAATGGTTAAAGGTAAATTTGTCTGAAGTATTAGCTTTATTTACTTAATTTTTTAAAATTTTCTTTTATTATTATTTTTTTGAGACAGAGTCTCACTCTGTTGCCCAGGCTGGAGTGCATTGGTGTAATCTTCACTCACTGCAACCTCTGCTTCCCGGGTTCAAGCAATTCTCCTGCCTCAGCCTCCCAAGTAGCTGGGACTACTGGCTTGCGCCACCACACCTGGCTAATTTTTATGTTTTTAGTACAGACAGGGTTTCACCATGTTGGCCAGGCTGGTCTTGAACTCCTGACCTCAGGTGATCTGCCTGTCTCGGCCTCCCAAAGTGCTGGGATTACAGGCGTGGGCCACAATATCAACTTTATTTTTATTCTAAAACTTTTTTCTTTCTTTTTTTTTGTTTTGAGAGAAGATCTGCTCTGTCACCTAAGCTGGAGTGCAGTGGTGTGATCACAGCTCATTGCAGCTTTCAACTTCTGGGCTCAAGTGAGATTCTCCTGCCTCAGCCTCCCAAAATTCTAGGATTACAGGCATGAACCACTGTACCCAGCCTGATTCTAGAACTTGGTTGTAAGATGCATATAGTGTCCTTCATTTTAATTTGGAATTAATATGATTTGGAAGACACAAAGGGGCCACAGCTCCAAAGAGCTCCCCTTTGGTCTTGCCACAGGGCCACAGGTGGGAGAGAGTCCTGGGTCTACTGGGCCTCCTGAGCATCTTCCTCTGGTACAGGCCTCAGGCAGATGCACCCCCGTTTTCTTCCTTCCTCCCACCCTGATCACCAGAGGTAGGAACAGGCCTTACAGTCTATCTTTATCCTCATCACTGCTGCTTGCCAGGCATTCTGTTGTTTGTTTTGGTGTTTTCCCCACCTGTTTAGACAAAATGGCATATGCAGAGTGTGCCTTAAAAGAAAACAAAAAATTGACACTTGCTTGAAATGTTTAAAGTTCAAAGTCTGTTTTGTGCTTGAACAAGGCCTAGAAATAACATGATGTGGCATCGCCATTCTTGCCGCCTGGTATCAGGAAGTCTGGCGACCCTCTGGGCGGTGAGAACCCTGATGCCGCCTTTTCTGGTAACTTTAAGAGCGGGGCAGATTTGCCACACATTCTGAGTGAAATGTTATGAGGGTCTTGGGTCAGGGATCACAAGGCACTGGTTGATACAGGTGCAAGGAAACCAGCTATTTAATAATTGGCTTTTTAGCCCTGTGTATAGTAGCCTAAGGACATGTCTCTTTTGTCTCCCTGAATCTAAAGTAAAAGTTGAAAAAACAAACTCGGTCAAATTATTATGATTATCAGCTGTCATTTATGCAAGACGTATTATGTGCCAGGTACTATAAGTAAGCATGTGGCTCACATTAATCCCTTTTAATCCCCTAGAATTTCTGTAAAGCAGATATTATTATCCCATTTTGCAGATGAAAAAACAGTAGTACAGAGATACTAAAGTACTTTCTCTGAGTGGCACAACCATAATTATTGGAACAGAAATTTTAACTAATGCCTGTCTAACTTCTCTTCTTAAGATCTTAGAGCAGCTAAGCTCCTGGCCAACCAGCGTGGACTGTGATTCCAAGTCCCAAAGATCTTGGGGAAGCTGTGTTAAATTTCATTTAAATTTTATACCTTATATTAGTTATTTCTTCTCCGATCATTTCTCCTCTGTTTATATTGAGTGTATTTTGCAAATTTATAATCTAAACAGCTTTAATAATTACCATTTAGTAAGAATAAGATATTTTCATTTCATCTGTTTACTGTTAATACCCTGCTTACTTTGGAAACATATTTAACATAGCTTTCAGCATGGAAAAGATACCCCCAAAACAAAAAACCTTGAAGCAAGAATAAAAAACATCAGCTGCTAGATGAAAGCCAGGGGCTAATTATGGCAGAAACCTAATCAGAAGGACACTTAGTTTTGCACTTCCTCTCAGCCAAGTCAACAGGGAAAAGATGGCAGGTGACCCATCCTGTATTCAGCAGACAGCTTGCCAAGTCAGGAAAACAGTTCTTTCTTGTTTTATCAATGTTTGGAAAATTAATAATTTTCACAAGATAACATTTAAGTTAACATTCCAATTTTATCTTTACTTTGTCGCAAACTTTGAATGTGTGATCACTTAAAATTGCTAAAACAATATAATGTTATCATTTGCCTGAAAAATAGTAGAAGAAAATAGCCACAAGCCTACCTTCTGTATACAAAGACCTACAATCGTTTTTGTATTTTCCTTTTGGTTCTTTTTCAGAAAACACATTTCTCTCTTTTTTCCCTAGTTGCAAATATAGTAGGAATGCCACATTGTTCTCTGCTGTCAGTGATACAAGTACTTTCCATGTAGAAACAGTGTTCATAATTATCACTTTCCTGACCACATAATATGCCATTAAATAGGGGTAGCATATTTTTATTAAGTATTTCGCTGTTAGTGGCCATCTAGGTCACTTCTTATTTTGTAGTAAAGGTAAGGATTACAATGAGTAATTAGTTCAACCTTCAGTTTAATTATAATTTACATTAAATTATAAAATTACCTTCACTAAAAATCTATATGCATAAAAAATAAGTTTCTTGAAGGCAGAAACAACCTATTTTCCAATTTTATTTTCCCTAGAATATAGTGTCTTAAAAATGTGAAGTGCTTTCTCAATAACTTAATAAATAAATAAAACATAGGTAGTATCATCAGTAGCTCAAAAGTGGCTGGAATCGATGGCCTGGGATATCCCCTCTCAGTCGGAAAGAGCATGAATAGCAGTAATCCTATATCTACCCCCAAGAGAACTTTAAATTTAAATACTTAAAATAAGGATCCAGAATAACACTTGAAGAAATCAGAATATTAGAAGTTTGAGGGGGTGGGGGATGCATATCTGCCACAGCTCCTCCAGCCCCTCCCTCCCTTTTGTGCTGCCATTTGGAGTTTCAAGCACAGAGAGAAGTGATGCCCATTGATACTGCTCTGAATAAAAGCCCATGCTGTAAACGTGTGATCGCCCATCTATGGGCAGAAAGGGACCCTTCTCTGGTACTGCGTGTAATTGTTGAAGGCATCTGTGCGCTCACTTAAAGCCCATCTGTACCCTGCTCCCCAGCGAGCCGCCCGCTCTCTCCCAGTGAAGTCAGGTGCTCAGAGCAGCAGGCTGGGCGCAGGATGTAGGAAAGCGCCTCTTTTAAACATTAGGAGCGATTGACTCGAAATGTGTAATCGTAACAACTCCTAGAATCTATCATTGTCTTAATGGACTATTTAGAATTTTTGTCTGTAAAAACTAAAATATATATTAATCTTGTCTTGGAAGAGTTGATATTTTTCAGAGAAATCGAATCTGCACTATTTATGGGTTTTGCACTATAAAACTCTGCAGCCCAGTCACATGGCTTCTTTTTCCTAAGCCATCTGTCACAGAGGTCTGGAATTTTATGTGAATGTTGGTTGTGCAGTCTTAACCCAAGTTTTTTTTTTTTATTTTTTTATGAAAAATGTCAGCAACTACAATATTTAGCATTTTACTTTACGTTGGCCATTAAACTTGATTACTATAGCTCTGTTTCATTGCTATTTACATGTCAGCTACGAAGCCAAAAATTGTTTTGATGCGCTCCTGGCAGAATACATTGTGAGATCGTGGAGAGAGAGCACACGTGGCACTGATATGGTTAATATCTTGGATTTTTGTAACTAAGGTTTATTAATGCTGGTATAAAAATGTATTTGATATTATACAGATGGCATAAGATGTTGTGGTTACTAAGTTATTATCCCGGATAAGCTGTACTGCCAAATTCGGGGCTTAAAACTATCACGAGAGATTAAACTATTTACTAAAAAGGGACAGAAAGATACGGCCAAAGCATCTTAGTACAGCATATTAGAAGTGTATTTACCTCCCACAAATGTAGTAAAGCATATCTATCTCATAGGCTGAGAGATTGAAAATACGAACTTTGCAGGTAAAACAAGCAAATAAAAGAAGGGCTTTTATTTTCTAAGTCAGGCACAAGCAGCAAGACCAGCTGACGCAGACCAGTGGCGCCTGTTTGGGGGCTGGGAGTGAGGGTTGTTTAAAGGGAAGAGTTAAAACAAATCCCCTGGGAAGTATCTGGTTACCACAAGAGTTAAGGATCTTGCTAAATATTCAAAGAAGAGTGGCCAGCCAAAAGAAAAAAAGAGAGTAGCCAAATTATCAGGAAGTTAATTTTAAATTGATGGAAGATGGAGAAAATACCAGAAAGGTGTTATTTGACCCATTTAGAAAAATGACAGGCACCTTCCTCCTACCTTCAGAGAATGACTGCATAGTAATGTTCACAATTCATGACACCACATGAGCCGTCCCAGTGTGCGAATCTTGCAGAACATACGAGGCACGTGAGCAGTTTGCTGGAGCTTGAACCAAATACAGAATGGGGTACTGTTCCTCCTGACACAGAAAAACAAAACCAAGAAATAACACATGGCAAAAGGTAGAAGGTATCTCAAGAAGAAATATTGTGCAGTGAATTTAGTTTTAAGTCTCACACTAAATGTGGAGAAAATAAGCCCTTTTGTAGTATTCTGAAGTTTTCACTATAGGGCTTCAACCTCAGTCAGGCTGTCAGCTGCTACCCAAAGCACGCCCTCTATCACCACCGGGTGAAGTGTGGTTTGCACTGTCTGCCTCCATGTCCCTGCCCCCTACAGTTGAGCAAAGCGTTTATGGCTCAAATAGCCTAGGGTAAAATGTTGTTTTTATATTAGTTTAATATTCCAATAAAAATTATCTTCCAGTGGGTTATTTTTGCATATTTCTCATGTGAGATTAATATTATGATTTGAAGGGTTGGAAAGTTATACATGCCTTTTGATAAACACAAATGTGAATGCTTTAAATGATGAATTGGGAGTGATAATTCTGTAAACTAGAAAAGAAGATGTAAAGCTAAACTTGTAAATGTGTGTGTATGTGTGTGTGTATATATATATATTTTTTTTCATAAAACCATTTTAGCCAATACATTTAATATTTGGAGCATCTTATTTACATTAAGCTTACTTTGTTTAAACCCAGAAACACAAAGCTCACTAATGGGGCTGTTCTTAAAGTCTGCCTAAGAATTGAACATTACCCAATGCAAATCAGAAAGCTAGATTTAAAAGCAGATATACTTACATAAAAGCTTACATTTAAAATGATCCCTTAAAAGCCCCACATGGCTAGGCTGTAACTGCAAACTGCTTAAATGTTTTTCTGTTTCCTATTGTATACCAGGGAGCCGAAATAGAAGTGGATGAAAATGGCACATTGGACTTAAGCATGAAAAAAAATCGAATCCTGGACAAGGCTGCACCCCTAACTTCCTCTAACACTTCTATTCCAACTCCTTCCTCTTCCCCATTCAAAACAAGCAGCATTCTGGTCAATGCGGCATTCTATCAGGCTCTTTGTGACCAAGAGGGCTGGGACACGCCTATCAACTATAGCAAAACTCACGGGAAGACAGAGGAGGAGAAAGAGGTACTGTTTCCATATGTCAATCAGTAAGTTGAAGACAGCATGATTGCAGGGTATCACTAGCTCTTTCCTCCTAAATTATGTTTCACATTCCTGTTTAGATGATATGTAATTTTGTACCTTGCTTTAGATTTTGATAAAGTGATGATTTTTAATGCCAGAGGAAATTCATTAACAAATCCAACTTTCATTATCACTTGCCTAAAATAATGTCACTATGGTGAATTTTATTCCTATTAAGAAATTTTGTGCCCTGCCCAAGAGATTATATTATCTATCCCTTCATATAACAGCTGTAAGGGGCAATGTATTGCTCAACATTGAAATGCCAGCTTACTAATTCTCTCTGAACCAGAGGGTTGAAGATGAAATCAAATCAGGGTCAAGTAAGAATCTTTGAGTCATGTCAGATTTCTTTTCATGGTTTTGTGAAGGAACTGTGTTAGCATACCTATGTATAGATTCATTGTTTGAGGCATTGGATCGAAATGTTGGATGTCTAAATCAAATTAATCTTAAAGTCAAGAAGATCCATTCTGTCTTTCTTCCTTCTTTCATTCAGCACAGTTTTGCCAACATCTTCAAGTCCAGTCAGTGACATGGGACCTGGATATACAGCAATGAATAGGACACGCTTCTACCATGCCTTTGTGCCACATGTCTATGCCTGATGTAGCTCATGAAGACTGACTCAGTGTAACTCAAATGATACTGATAAACAGAGCTAACAATTGCACAGGCACTACGTAATGTGGAGAGGTGAGGTTAATGGCTACACTAAGCAATCCTAGGTGGCTGGGTGTGGACCCCTGGAAGACGCCCTCAGCATCTGAGGCAGCCTGTGTGTCTCCACCACTCAAGCCATCACATGAAAGGATGAGGGGATTCAACACACTGTACAGCTTTTTGAAGTTCAGATTCTCTCATACGTGGCCTTAGATCTATTTTGATTCTTGCTCATGGCTTTTCAAGATTCACCCAAAGCATCTAAGGATGACCTTAATTAATCTATCATAGTACTATTTTAGAAGAATCATTTATTAAAATAATACATGTTTGACTATAACGAACACGAAACTGACACATGCAAAGTATAAGAAGCTCATTTGCCTTAAATGACGACCACAAACTGGCAAGAGTGCATCTTTCCCCCGACCACTGTGCCCACTGCCACCTCAGACTTGTGCCAAAGAACAGAGGTTACACCTAATTCTGACTATGTGTATCATCTAAAAGTCTGTCAGTGTTCACATCCCTCGAGTATCCTGCACATCTTGACTGAAATGGAAGTAAGCAGTAAGCTAGGAAGTGGGAAGGTTAAGAGGCACAATTGTGATGAGATCAAAATTGTTGACGCAGAGTTAGCTTTGGGTAAGGGAATGTCCTTCAACTCACATGACTGCTTAATCTCCAGCCAGGCCACTGCTGCTCAGATCATGGCACATTGCGTCTACAGCCCTAAAGGGAAACCTGACCCTTGGCCCAGGATGTGTGGATGTGGGTCCAGTAGAAGTCCTTATGTTACAGGAAGGACAGTGCCTCATGAATTAAGTATAACTGCTTCATGCAGGTTCAAAATCCCAACATGTTCTCATTTCTGGGAGTATCTCAGTGCCATGTGCAGAGTGGCATTTGGGCTTTCTGCACTCATCCTTGTGATTATGGCGAATGCATTCACCAGAAAGTGTCAGGCATAAGCATCCAATCCTGGGTAGTAACAAAACACATTTGCCTCAAGTAGGTTCTCATCTTCATCTAGGGTGTCTTGCATTGTTTGACAATGATTATACTTTTGTGCCCTCAGCAACGATGTCAACATTGCACTCTTCATGTTCTCAGAGACCCATTCCTATCACCTCCTTAGCCACAGTTCTTATCACCTAGAATGCCAGAAAATGAGATTTCATAAGAAATATTTTACGTTACTTTTTAATCCTGCTTTTGCTTAATTTCAAAAAATCATCTGGATTTATCTTTGTAGCTTTATAGATTCAACTTGAGTATGTTTTTATCTCATGCATATATATCTGGGACAGTATTTCATTTCCCAGCAAATTCACACACACAAAATGGGATTCTTTAGAGTGGATTTATGCTCTTTACAGAATGGCTTACTTACTCCAGGTCTGACAACACAGGCTTGGACTGCTACAGTTTTCAACCTAAGTATTGTGACATCTGGAATTTAGAAGCTATGTGGGAATTCAGTGTCACTAAGAGTATCAGGGAGGACTTTGGAGATGCTAAGTGAGCTCTTGGACTTAATGTGCTTGCCCTAGGTTTGAGCTGACAGAATATTTGTCTAAGCTAAATGCTTATTGTCCCAGCTATCTGAACAGGGTGATTCATTGCTTGGGGACGCTAAGGCTGGTGGAGACACACACATAAAAGTACTTCTGAATCACTCTAACTCCTGATATGGTTTCTCACCCTTGTTCTCTGTTCCCTCATCTGTGCCAAACCTACTAACAGTACTTTTCACATCCTGTTCTGAATCTTGAAAATGAAAAATGTAATGTTTGGTAGGTATTATTCTGAAAAATTAGATTGTATTAAATGTGCTCATTGAGAAGCTATCAGAGGGATACCACGTACAATAAAATAAAGATAGGGAACCTTTATATACAATATCTCATTATCCCAATAATCCTGAAAAGCAGGATGATTATCAAATTTTTTAGAGGAGAAATTTGAACCCTAGGGAGCTAAAGTTGTTGCTCCTGGTCATAATCGCGCCACTGCACTCCAGCCTGGGCGACAGCGCGAGACTCCGTCTCAAAAAAAAAAAAAAAACCACAAAAAAAAAATTAAATCATAGGCCTAGAATTCCCTACAACAAATAAAAAAAAAGAGAAAAAGGTAAATGAGGAAAAGGAAAAGAAAAAAAAAAATCACCAAAAACTGGAGACTGCTTAGGGAATATTGAGAAAAATTTAATAGTACAGACAAAAGAGAAGAATGAAGAAATGGCAGGTGGCAAGGTGTGTTGGCAGCAACAGTTGTCTAATGTGTTTCTGCGGGTGCAGGACTGGAACTCATGTGACCCAGGCAAGTACACACGATGTGACTACAAAAACCAGTTCCAGGACTGGTCCTAGTTTGTCACTTTCCAGTGAGCTTCCCTGGAATAGCTACGTGTGTTCCAGACAATCTATTGTTCACATTTGGAGACTGGAATGTGGTATGTCCCTGCTCCCACCCACATCTTTCCCTTTTCCACTTTCCTCTTCCCCACCACATAAGACACATACACAACCAGAAATTGAGTGATTATTTCTAATTCATTGTTATCTAGTTCATATGCACAACAGTTGCTTAATTTTGGTGATAATTTTCAGAAAATATTGTCTGTCTCTCTCAGTGAAATAGCCTGTCCAGATGCCCCCTAAAAAAAATTCCTGAATTTGGAAAAAACTCAAAATATCTCGAAAGGAAAGTGTTGAGAAATAACTAGGGCTGTCACTTTCATTCAACTGTCAGTTCTCCAAAGATTTCAGGGCTTAAAATGTTAAGAGTGCCAGATGCTATTATCTGTTATTCATGTTACCATTATGTCCTGGTGTTTACTGAAATCAATATAAACTTCCATCTGTACGTTAAAGGAATTTCATTGCATGCATGTACTCTCTAAACACACACATATATACCACATCCTCTTTTACACAACCACAAAATAAAATTATTATTTTCAAAATTATACTTTAAATTTTGGAAAAAGATTTTTACAAATGCTATTGATTTACACTGGCTGCCGTTTAGGAATTCATTCAGTATAAAATGCCTCCATAACAAAACTAATTCTTTTAGTGACAGCCACCTGGATTTTAATACATATACTCTCTGCAGGTTTCTAAGGGTAGAATGTTGAGCAAAGAAAAGGGGAAAAGACAATTATTTCATAAAACAATTGTATGCATATGAGTCTATGTGTTAAAGTTACAAAATATTTAAAAGGTCATATGCAATAAAATTATCCTGTTGAAACATTACCACATATTACTATACCAAAATAAATAACATATATCCTGCAAGTTTTATGTTTATATTATTTAGTAAAATAATAACTTAAACTTTCATAATTGATTATTTCTTTCAAAATTCCCCATTCTCTTGCCTTCCATAATTATAGATTCAGGCCTAAAACAACAGCTAGAAACCTGTAATCATCTGTAAATATACAGGTCTTCTTGGAGAGACTGTTCATAACTTTGCCATAAGTAATAAAATGGCTCTTTTTACTTTATGCCATTTTCATTAAAAAAAAAAAAATCAGCATCTAAACAGAAAAACGAAGGCTGTTCCACGTTGAGACAATATTGGATTTAGCATTTGTAACTACTTTCAAAAAGCCAAGACATTTTTAAATTATAGTGGAAAATACTACTCAGGCCAAATCCAGATAGGACTAAATAAAGTGGATGGTGGAATTATCAGGTTTAAGGCCTTAAAATTTGGAATTTTTTTCATTTTAGCCATTTACAGCATAACACTTTAAAAGGATAAGTGCTAATCATCTATTTTGCTGTAGATCCCACGGAGGCAGCATTAAACTAGCACCTCTCTTTGCATCCTAGTGTGGAATTATGATCAAGCACACATTTCTCTTTATTTTTAAATTGTGTATTTTTATCGGCTTCTATTTTCAAACATTTACCAGTAAAACAAATGAAACACTTAACACCATCAATAATATTGATAAATTGTCCTAAATCAGATTTCATTAATGTAATCTGAAGACAATGTCACTTGAGACTGTGTACCGATGTATTTACTACAGTGTGCTCTTACGTAAAATAATTAATCGAATTGTTATCCAAGTAATTAATGAAAAAAATTACATTTGCCTTGATGACTAAGATCAGTATTTAGAATTTTTCTTTGGTTGGGAAAATCCAGGAATTTTGGTTTTTTTTTCTCATTGCTTTTGAATGTAGACTCAGAATTACTAAAATTATATTTTGCTATAGTATTTTTATATTCATTTAATTTAAAAATATTTATTTTGAACAATTCAAAATAGTTTACTTACCTTAAATATATCAGTACTTTTGAGATTTAGAAGACAGTTTTTTTATATTAGTTCATCTGATTTTAATATTAAATCCAGAAATTATTGTATTTACTGAATACAAGATTAATGATGAAAGTAAGCTAATTATGTGATCGAGAAAAACCATCATTTGTTATCTGTGAAATAATACATCACTTGGTAAATAAACTCTTTGAAAGGATTAGTGAGTCTTCTTTATGAAATCAAGGTCGGTATTAAACTTAAGAGAAGAGCATGAAAATTAGGAACATCCAATAAGACATTCCATCCAGGAAGGAAAGTGACAGGATACCAATTTAGCAAAATAAGTAATTTCAGAAAAACGGGAAGTAATACAAAAGTAAAAGGAATTATCCAGAAAGATCAGATTAAATGCCTAAATACTGTAGCCTCAGTTATTACATATTTAAACGAATAATTTAGATCTTAATTATTTGTACATTAAAAAGGGCATTCAGTTAACCAAAACTTCCCCCTTTTCTGTTTAAAAGTTTGTGTGATTCATTTTTGCAATATTTCTTTGGCTTTACTGCTGTTATGACTGCTGGATATATAAACAATTCCTGTGCTCTCTAGGGAGCATTTCTAATACAAGAAACCTTGAAACATACTAAAATACTAATTACATGGCTCAAGAAATACCTACCTCTGGAATCACATTTGCCAAAATGAGAACTTTTGAAAGGTGTTCCATATCAATTCCACTTTTTCATTCTTCACTTAGGATAAAGATCTGTTACAACCAGGACATATTATTATTATCTCATTTATTTCTTTTCTTTTCTTTTTTTTTTTTTTTGAGATGGAGTCTTGCCCTGTCGCCAGGCTGGAGTGCAATGGCACCATCTTGGCTCACTGTAACCCCTGCCTCCCGGGTTCAAGTGATTCTCCTGCCTCAGCCTCCTGAGTAGCTGGGACTACAGGCACGCACCACCATGTCCAGCACATTTTTGTATTTTTAGTAGAGATGGAGTTTCACCATGTTAGCCAGGATGGTCTCAATCTCTTGACCTTGTGATCCCCCTGCCTCGGCCTCCCAAAGACCGAGGATTACAGGCATCAGCCATGTTGCCTGGTCTATCTTATTTATTTCTTATACAAATCCTCTAAGGTATTTTGGCCAAGTCCAAGTCCAAGTCCAAATCCAAAGCCAAAACTCAATCCTGGCCCCAATGATTTTAAATCTATTTGTCTTTCCAGGGTTCCCTAATGACTTCTGTGTTTGTTTTTGTTTGTTTGTTTCTTTTCCAGAAAGACCCAGTGAGCTCTCTAGAAAATTTAGAGGAAAAAAAGTTTCCTGGAGAGGCCTCTATACCAAGCCCTAAACCCAAGCTTCATGCAAGAGATCTCAAAAAGGAACTAATCACGTAAGTAGTGCCCAGTGCCATGCCCTCGAAGATTCTGGAATGAAGATTCAAGTTCGTGACTTAGAGTTACAATATCCTGGCTTATACAGTTGACGTTAGGGTGATTTCTACCAGTCAGCAATTAAACGTTAGACATGCACCTCACCTGAGCTAAGAGGGTGTACGTGGTCATATGCTAACAGAATTAAAAACCTGTTGATTAAAAAACAAACTAAGATAACACAATTAGAGTGCTTCTTAACCTGATAACCATTGACCCGCAGATCTAAGGGTTGACTTCGAAGACTCTACCAACCTTCTGACACTTGATGTAAATAGTTATTTGAGCAAGGGAGTTACTGGTTTTCATCACATTTTCAAAGGGGTTCTGAGGCCCGGAAGAGTTTAAAGGGCAGGGTACCCGAAGGCAGTAAGTACGAGTTATGTACTAGTGGGTGAATGAGTGAATGAAATGTCGGAAACTGTTTCCCATGTATCATTAAATATTAATCAAATCTACTCATATGTAAATCTATTTAAAGCTGTCAGTTAATGAGAGTTTACAGCAAGGAGTAATGCGTCCACTTAGGACAGGCCTGTACCCTCTCTTCTATATCCCTCATCAAAAATATGTTTAAACTTTTCAAAGAAAAAAAAACTGTAAAAACCTCTCCTGACCCAGCTTCCACCTGGACTCTCTATGTCCCCTTCCTTTTCCAGCTGAACATATCCAGAAAGTTGCTGCTACTGTGTGATGCAGTTTCCCTCCTGAATCTTTCCCAGACAGCTCTCCAAGGACCTTCCTTCCCTCAGCATCCCCTTCCCCTGTCAGGATCTTGGTCCTGAGCCTCCTGTTCCTACTTGATAGGCAGCAGGATGCCACAGAACTGATCTCCCTCCTCCACAATCCATTGTCTACACTTGGCCTCTAGGATGCCTCACCTCTGGACTCTTCCCTCATCTCACTGCTAGCCCTTCTAGACTCATGTGTAGCCATCTAAAGAGTAGGGTGCCTCTAAGTTCCATCCTGGAACCCTTCCTTCCTGCTATCTGCACTCACTCTTGCTGAGGACTCCTTGGCTGCCACCGTGCTGTGACCTCCACATGTCCACCCACCACCCCACAGGAGCAGTGAGTGCTCCCCTCCCCCAGCCTCCCGCTTTGTGCTTCTTGCTTCCCCTAAGCACTCCAGGAATTAGGCAGGGCCTTAGGCCTGCTGTTCCCTCTGCCCAGAATGCTGTCCCCAAGGCCTCTGCAGGGCCCACATCCTCTCCTCCCTCAGCACAGGTCTTCTCTCAAACATCACTTATGTGAGAGGCCTTCAGGCTACTGTGCTTCCCCACCCCCAGCCCTGATGCTCCCATTCCCAGATCTTTTCTTCACTTCCCTCCACTCTATTTTCTGCCTCCCTCACCAAGAACAAAGCCTCAGAGGGCACGAAGTGGGTGCTGGGGGTCTTCTCTCCTCTGTCTTTGCTCTCTACCTTGTCCGCACCATTGGTTCCTAATATTTATTGTGCAACCTCTTATTTCCCCTTATTTCCTCTTCTCTACCTTGTTCACACCATTGGTGCATCATATGCACTGTGCAACCTCTTATTTACCCACCTACATGGACAGTGACTTGGGAGCAGGCAATACATTTCAAATGCAGGTGCCAACAGCAGGGCCTTGCACATAGTAGGTGTTCAGTAAAAATTATTCCAAGTCTGTCATCGGATTGCCCTGTTGACATGTGAATGACTTTAAAATAAGCTTAGACTCTGCATTCTCGAAGGATTTTGTAGGCAAACATTACTGGCTGAAATAGCATGCTCCCTTATAAACTTGATGTCTGCCTGGGGCTTGGCAGTTGATGGTAACGGATGGTTCCAAACATGCTGGAACTTAAATCGGATTGAACACGGTTTCAGGCTCAGTGACTTGAGACCTTAGAAGCCACTTCTAACTTTTTAGAAACTTCTTAGAAGCCACGTAGGCCAGCCAGACACCTTTTCCCACGTGGATCTGCTGTTAGAAACTTTTCATCTTTGTGTGTATTTTTTTCCATGTGTTATTTTTAATATCTTCAAAAATGGCAAATTTTTATCCTTCAAAGGTAGATTGTTGGAAATTGATAAAAGTCATCCCAAACTAAATGTAGTGTAAAAGATTGAAAATTAACCTGCAATACCATTTTGGGTCAGAAAAATGAAGCATGATTATTTTGCAAAGGGCACTTCTCCATGGTGTGAAGGTAAATATAAAAGAGGAAGGATTTCAAAAAGATTTTGAATGATTTTTTGAATATAATCATTCCAAAAATTCTTAAGAAATTACTCTCTCAGAGGCCTCATAGTTCATCCATTTTATTTTATTTTATTTTATTTATTTTGAGCCAGAATCTTGCTCTGTTGCCCAGGCTGGAGTTCAGTGGTATGTTCTCGGCTCACTGCAAGCTCCACCTCCCAGGTTCAATCTCCTGCCTCAGCCTCCTGGGTAGCTGGGATTACAGGGGCCCACCACCACACCCAGCTAATTTTTGTATTTTTAGTAGAGACAGGGTTTCGCCATGTTGGCCAGGCTGGTCTCGAACTCCTGACCTCAGGTGATCCACTCACCATGGCCTCCCAAAATGCTGAATTCCAGGCGTGAGCCACTGTGCCCAGCCTAATTCATGCATTTTAGACAGGGTGAGTGCTTTAATGGCTATCACTTATTTGCATGTATCTGCATTGGTATATTTGTTTTGTAAAAGTCATACTACATTCCATGTCACCCTGTCCTTATTATATTATGCTTTGTGTTTCTAACAGTACCTTGATTACTTACCAAAAACTTTGTTTAGATTAGGACTTTTTGGATGTCACTAATTATCTTAGAATTTCCTTACGGTTTCAGTGCCACTTATTGAGAAAACTAGCTAGTTTCTTTCTTCCAATTTTTATATTTTCATCTGAAAACTTTCCCAAAATACATCACCCAACTAATATTGGCACATGTCATTATGTAAGATATTTCACTCTAGATTTGGAATTTAGTCTAGCTATCAAAATTCTAAACTGCAACTTTTCCCTGTATAACGTTGTCTCCAGTTCTTTCATCATTTCTTGAACTTTTAATACCGCCAAACTTAAAAATAAATTATCAGCTAATGAAATGCATATTTTATTATTATATTTTATAGGTAATTTATAGCTGATGTTTAAAAACCGCTGGCACTTCTTGGTTTCTCCTGGCAATATTAATGGGAGTAACTTAAAAATATAAAATAGGCCAGGCGTGGAGGCTCACGCCTGTAATTCCAGCACTTTGGGATGCCGAAGCGGGTGGATCTCCTGAGGTCAGGAGTTCGAGACCAGCCTGGCCAGCATGGTGAAACCCCATCTCTACTAAAAACACAAAAATAAGTCGGACGTGGCGGTACATGCCTGTAATCCCAGCTACTCAGGAGGCTGAGGCAGGAGAATCGCTTGAGCCCAGGAGGCAAAGGTTGCAGCAAGCCAAGATTGAGCCCCTGTACTCCAGCTTGGGTGACAAAGCGAGACTCCATCTCAAAAAAAAAAAAAAATTATACATATATACAAAATGCAATGCTGTTTTTAACACTAGGTGGCGATATATTTCTAAAGTGGGAATTCCCAGGCAATTGAAACACCTCTCTGAATATTCCAGTTGTATAATGTTCAGAAAAGATTTTTTTACATTTAGTGAGTGAATGACACTTGCAAGATAACTCAGTCAAAATGTTAATAACTGGTTTTTGTCTTTACTTTTTAACATATATTTATAGCTTTTACAGTATTTTTCTGATATCTCATCCAGGAAAAGGGACGGGGAAAGGAGACAGAATGACTTAGCTTGGATCAGACCCTGAAAATCAACCATTCCTTTGAAAGACGGGAATGCTGTAACTCTTATAGTTTCTTTAGATACCTGAAAATGATTGGAAAGTGGATCACAGGAATAAAAATACTTAGAAAGTGAGAACTCAGAAAATACAGGAATAGTGTTAGTCTATTCCAAAATGTCCCTTCAAAAAGCTAAAACCTGTATTCTGTATATCTGGATAAGGCCTTGCTTTAGGCAGGATGTCAAAAAAAAAGAGCAGATGCATGACTGGCATAGTTGATGTTCCCCTCTGATTATTGACACCACCGCAAATAACACTGAGTAGGCTGGGGTTCACCTGCTTATTACAAATGAGTGACTTTCGAACACCATCAGAGGAAACTAAATGACTGAGAAACCAAGGAATCTATTAATTGTGGAAGAAAACTGCTTCCTAACTACCTTCTTTCATGATTATTATTATTTTAGAGACGGGGTCTCACTCTGTCACCCAGGCCGGAGCACAGTGGCACAGTTATAGCTCACTGAAACCTCGAACTCCTGGGCTCAAGCAATCCTCCTGCCTCTCAGTTTCCTGAGTAGCTGATTACATTATTTTTACAACACACATAAGGTGGACAGGACATGACCAGGTTCTGAGATAAAATGAAATGCAGGGGCACAGATCTTAATGGAGTGAGATTCTTGGCAGATGGCCTGAGAGCCTATCCTTAGGCTAATGGTGAATTAGCAATTGTCTTTGCTGGCTTCAAGCTTTGGTTGAAATTGCTTGAATGCTTTACAGACTGAACTTCTTGCCTGTTTCATACTGTCAGCAACTTTCCCACCTAAAATATCAGTTTACATTTTAGTCAAAGGTTTTCAGTGTTTTCTAAAATGTTTATAAAGTTACTAGGCTGCCTTGCTCTTAAAAACTCACAAAAATTTCTTTCTGGAATATGTCATACAATTGGTGCTGGTATCATAGTAAAGCGTGGGTTTCTAATATTTATTTTTTGTAACATATGTATTTTTCTTTTTCTTTTCTTCTTTTTTTTTTTTTTTTTTTTTTTTTAGACAGAGTTTCACTCTTGTTGCCTAGGCTGGAGTGCAGTGGTACGATCTCGGCTCACCACAGTGTCCGCCTCCTGAGTTCAAGCGATTCTCCTGCCTCAGCCTCCTAGTAGCTGGGATTACAGGCATGCGCCACTGCACCTGACTAATTTTGTATTTTCAGAAGAGATGGGGTTTCTTCATGTTGGTCAGGCTGGTCTTGAACTCCCGACCTCAGGTGATCCACCTGCCTCCGCCTCCCAAAGTGCTGAGATTATAGGCATGAGCCACCACGCCCAGCAACATATATATTTTTCAAATGAATTGAAACATCTTTGATTGCTAACTCACAACATCACTAGGACATCACTTTCCCACATCAGTGGAATCAAATAATCGAATGTGATGTTGAAACAGATACCTAAGGAAGTAACTCATCATGCTATGATTTTTAGTTTTCTTTTAGGTAGTCTGCTGGTTCTTATATAATATAAATCCTTGATACACTAGCTTCTGCATGTCCTATACTGTGTTAACTTATCTGGCACAGAGAAGCTACCTCCTCCATAATCTACTGGGCAGAGGAAATTAACCTGTGAAATTCGCTTGTCTCTAATGATGTATTTTCTATTGACTCAGCTGTCCAACACCAGGATGTGATGGAAGTGGCCACGTGACAGGAAACTATGCGTCTCATCGCAGGTACCCGATGACCTCATGTGCAGTCAGATTTTCATGGTCTTGTTCTATTTTAAATACTTATTCTCACCCTTTCTAGCTGTGTATTATCTGAAGCAGGAAATGGAGAGTGAGTTGGTTGGGTTTTTGGTTTATTTGGTTTGTCAGAAATAAAATTATGTGATATAAAAATCATGATTCTTGATCAAAATGGTTTTCTGATCCTGTAGTCCGGGTTATAAGTGAAAAGTTGAGTTCATGTCAGGCTTCAGTTCTGTGTGGCTTGAGGACTCATGTGGAATGAGGAATAAATATAACAGAGTGACTCAAATAGACCATTTGCCCCAGGGAAAGTAATACCCTCAATCCTGGGCAAATAACAAATTGAGGCATTTGAGAGATTAAACAGTGCAAAGGGGCTGCTTTAATCTTTCCACCTACTATCTCCATTGATGGGATTTGTCTTCCCTTTGGAAAAGCACCATCACCTGGTTGTGCAGCAGGAACGGACTCTGTGTGTGGGTGATCATTGCATCCTGAGCATTAGAGCTGGGGAGTCTCATTGGGCTAAAGTCATTCATTTGATAAACAGAAAGTCTGAGTCTATGAGAAACAGTTGAAGTGCCACCGGCCCAGACTGGTGAGAAAAGAAAAGCCAGATTCAAAGCCAGTTATTTTTTTTCCCAATCCCCAGTCACCAATAATTTAACGTATGTTCACGACTCAGGACGCCATTTGACTCAGATTTGTATATGTCAGTGTTGTGTTGTGTTTTTTTCCTCATCCCTCTCTAGTGTTTCTGGATGTCCTCTAGCAGATAAGACTCTAAAATCCCTCATGGCTGCCAACTCTCAGGAGCTTAAGTAAGTGCGGGAAGCATGGCCAGCTTACCCTTCGTCCACACGGTAGGACCCTCTCGTTCAATGCCCATTCATTGCCCAAGTGATCAGCAACAAGCAGTACGTCCTGCCTGCTGAGATCACAGCAAAGGCACTTTCTCACTAAAGCGCTGGGATGACTGAAACAAAATCACTGTAATTTAATTTAGTTAATTTGCTTGCTTTGGGAGCTTTGTATTGTATAATATTTTTTAAAAGAGTGATGTAATAAACACAATACTTTTTTCTGTAAATTTCAGAATCTATGTATTAAATCAGACCTGTGAAGGTGTCATAAAGCATACCTGCCATTTAATGTTAAGGAAATTGCATAATTCTTAACCTGCTGAATATTTTGATTCATACAACTGCCTTTCACTTTGGGTGCCAAGAACAGTTTGGGCTCATTCCTGCCTCATCTACAAGATCTCAAAGTCACATATATATTAACTTTTACTTAGTGATTTCATTTTTCCTGCTCATCTTCTTTTAATACATTTGTTTATTTTCATATCTTATTATATTACATATAGAACAATAAACATTTATAATCAACCTTTTACCTCCTTAGAAATATGATAGGGCATAAATTTTAAAAGATAAAGAAATAGGATTAAACAAAACTAATTAATTTTTTTTACAAATAATAAAGTGTTAGAAAAAGTGAGTGTTGTTATATCTACTGGTAAAACAATATACGTAGGTAGCAGCATCAGCGTTTGGTGTCTAAAACACATGTAACATTTCATGTGTTATATTATATTAGAATATATTATATTATATTATAATATATAAAATAGTATTATATTTTCTTAGTGTTTTGTTAGTCTTTCACTTTTTCAAGTTGTTTAAAATATTTTTATCTAAAAATTTTTAAAACTAAGTTTATGAAAGAAGATGTGATAATGGACAGACTTGAAAATTTGGAATCTTAGTACCAAAAATAGTAAAAGAAACTATGAAATATACTTTTCTCATTTTCTTTCTTTTTTCTTTTTCTTTTTTTTTTTTTTTTTGGAGATGGAGTTTTGGTCTTGTTGCCCAGGTACCCAGGCAGGAGTGCAATGGCACAGTCTTCGGCTCACTGCAACCTCTGCCTCCCAGGTTCAAGAGATTGTCTGTCTCAGCCTCCTGAGTAGCTGGGATGACAGGCATGCAACCACCACACCCGAGTACTTTTTGTATCTTTAGTAGAGACAGGGTTTCACCATGTTGGCCAGGCTGGCCTCGAACTCTTGACCCCAGGTGATCTGCCTGCCTCAGCCTCCCAAACTGCTGGGATTACGTGAGCCACCGTGCCTGACCACTTTTCTCATTTTCGGTGTAAAGTACAATTTACTTTGTCAGTGTGGATTTTAGAAGTCATTGTATTGACTTGCAGTTTTCTAGACTAAAATATAAGTAGTAAGTAGAAACTAAGAATTAACAGACTGAAGAGTGAGATGTACCAAAACATCTTACCGAATCAGCTCTACATTTCTACATTGCCACATCTTAATTATAGCTATTGGGTCTCTTAAATATTTTCTCTAAAACTAACTTCTAGAAAAATGTGGGTAATACACTGAAAATATGTAAATTTAGACATCCTATAGCAATACTCATTACTTAATATTTTATGCAGCTTTCCAATAAGTAATGTCTTTGGTTTTTTTCCATAGATATGTTTTTTCCATACAAGAAAATCTCTTCCATGCAAGAAAAATCCAAGAGACATTTTATTGACTTCTTGTTTAGATATTCATGGAGAATGCCCAAAAGCTGTTATTCAACACAGATATTTCCATATCAATATGCTATAAAACCACTTTTTTACTAAAACATGTTAATAGAGAAAGACCAGCATGTAAAACTTTCTTATTATGGAGGATACATATTATGTCTTTAAATGGTTAATAAAAGACTCAATGTAGGTTGCTCTGGTTAGCCGCAAGAGATGCGTGCTCATTTTATATTACATTTGAAAAAAAAAAAAAAGGCATTTATTCCCTATTTTCTGACTCAGACTTGAATATAAATGCATTCTGTGAAAGTTCAGGGGAATTGAATTGAAGAAAAGGGATAGTAAACACATTTTTCTTTGGATTATCGTTTTTCTCAAATGGAACTTTTGATCTGAACCACAGTGTGCATTCAGAAAAGCAAACATTTTGTGATGGCCTCTAGTTTTTGTTTGTATTTGGGATTTTCTATAAAAACAGCAAAAAGGTGAAAGTCTACGTAAACTTTTATATTTAAGAATATTTTGAAACCTATTCCTAACCAGCATTCCTAGTAGAAATTGGATTCCCTGTCGTTTTTCACTTTTCTCATTCCAGATTTAATGGTTGATTGTTGATGTAGTTATTGATGGATTTTCCCCAAAGACTGTTTAACTTGGGCCATGAGGCAGGACAGACCAGGTGCAAATTATTGAGGTTCTTTGGTAATCCCATAAATGTTCCAAGTCTCTGCAGTTCACAAGTATCACTGTTGTTCATCTGAAATCAATGGATTATCATAGTGGCACAGCATATCAGAGAAAATAAATTATTCATAAAAATCATTTGGAGGCCAGGCATAGTGGCTCATGCCTGTAATCCCAGCACTTTGGGAGGTCGAGATGGGCAGATCACCTGAGGTCAGGAGTTTGAAATCAGCCTGGCCAACATGGTGAAACCCTGTCTCTACTAAAAATACAAAAATTAGCTGGGTGTGGTGGCGTGTGCCTGTAATCCCAGCTACTTGGGAGGCTGAGGCAGGAGAATCACTTGAACCTGGGAGTTGGAGGTTGCGGTGAGTGAAGATCACAGCATTGCACTGTAGCCTGGCCACAGAGCAAGACTCCATCTCAATAATAATAATAAGAATTTGGAAAAGTTTTCTTTTTACATAAAAGGTAAGAGCTTTGCATGACGTAGACAGAAGTCCAGCAATAAGTTGTGGACTGATTTTCAAGTCCCTTCTATATGAGGTTTAAAAAAAAAAAAAGTACAATAAATAACAATTAATCCATTGTCGCTCAGTAGTCATATATCCTAAAAAATATTTAAATTGATTATTAACCAAAACATAATTACATTTAAGCAAAAACAGTCTCACACAAAAAGCAGCTCATTGTTTTTAGTTATGTTTGGCTGTGTGACCCTGCCTACCTCCATGTGAACTGCAGAGACTTGGAACATTAATGTGATTACCAAAGAACCTAAATAATTGGGGTGTGACCCCCGCTCCCTCCACTACAACTTCTCGGCCCATGCTCTCTTCCTGTGCCTTCCAGGTGTCCAACCCCAGGCTGCGATGGCTCGGGGCACGTGACTGGAAATTATGCTTCCCACAGAAGGTAGGATTAATCCTATTTCTGAGATGTGGAAATGAACTTGTCGGCAGCAGTCAGAGAGATCACATAATTTTGTTTTGTTCTTTGTCGGGTCCCTATTTCAGCTTGTCCGGATGCCCTCGTGCAAGGAAAGGTGGTGTCAAAATGACCCCTACCAAGGAAGAAAAAGAAGACCCTGAACTGAAGTAAGTGCAACAGTTGAGACACGGGGGTCAGCTGTCTCTTGTTGGCAAAATGGGAGGGACCTTGGTTGGGATGCAATTGAACATAGATTGAGTTTCAGGGAAGGTGTACCCTATTAAATATAAGTATGAGTCAAACTATTTGGTGGTTTGAGAAAAGTTTCCAATTTATAGCTACATTTCCACAGCTCTTTGATAATGCAAAAGATTTTTTAAAACAATAACAGTTTCACACGTTTCTCAATTGTTTTAAAGGAAAGTAGTATTGTGGAAGTGCTATACAGTAATAAATATGGCAGCATTTTCCCCTGAAACTTTAATTTTGCTTAAGGAGAAATTATATCTAAATTGAATTCCTTCATCTAAGGAAGGTCATGGATGATATATGCAGATATACACGCAGAAATTTAAGTTGTTTTCTCAACAACAGTTCTAAATGCAATATTTAAACATTTAGAAACCCAAATTCCAATTCTATGAGTAATGTGCTATGTAGCATCTGTCAAGGCAGTTAACGTGTTATACCTTTGGTCCTTGGAAGCAACATAACATAGTCCTTATGTGATTGGCTCTAGACCTAAAAAGTGTGGGCATGAACTTGGCTCCACTTCTTATAAAATGGGCGGCAAGTTACCTGAGCTCTCTAAGCCTCGTTATTCCTCATCTGCAAAATGGGATAATAATACTCTCTACCCAGTAGATTGTAGTGAATATTAAGTGAGATAATACATGAAAATCGCGTAGCTCAGAGCCTGCTTATGCAATGCTGTTTTGCTAGTTATGTTGGCATCTTTTATTAAAACTCTATAATTGCATGGCTTGTTCTCTGGAGAGCATAGGACTATCACTGCCTTCTTCCCGGCTGGTAATGTCTCTGCTTTCTCTCTAGATGTCCTGTGATAGGGTGTGATGGCCAAGGTCACATATCAGGTAAATACACGTCACACCGCACAGCTTCTGGTTGTCCTCTGGCTGCCAAGAGACAGAAGGAGAATCCTCTCAATGGAGCCTCCCTCTCCTGGAAACTGAACAAGCAAGAGCTACCACATTGTCCCTTGCCAGGCTGCAATGGGCTGGGCCATGTAAATAATGTTTTTGTCACCCACCGAAGGTAACATGAGTTTTCTGTCTTTTTGTTGTAGTGTTGTGATCAGTTGTCACCTAGGCTGCCTTGGGGAGAGGGTTGTGAACAACCCCCTAAAGGTTGTTCACTGTAACAGTTGAGATATCATAACATGAAGTTTTGTTATATAGATATTGGATGAGCATGAAGAAAGAAAAATGTTATTTTCTCTATTTCTTAAAATTACTACACAGCTTTCAAGTGCTCTGGAAATGTAGAGTTGGTTTTATTTGTATTCTAAAATATTGCTTAGGCTGCTATTTCTTAATGGTTCAGTCATTTAATGGTTTACTTCAGTTCCAAGTGGTGATATCTCTTCTATTATGTTATGTAATTGCAAACTTTCACTTTACATATTTATAGAATTCCCTCTGTCTTATGGACTGGCTCAATTTGGGGCCAAAATTGTAGTTACTTTGCTACTGGGAGGGTGTGACTCATCCGCAGCAGCCAGAAAGAAAATGACACAGTGACTGCAAAGTGAGCAGCAGGATACAGGAGATCTGGAAACCCTTTTATAGTTCCCAGTGACTGCATTCCTTTACCACCGAGGGTCACGCATTCAACCAAGCCCTTTGTTGGGCAATAGTGATCTTTGTCCAGCTTTTTGGTTCACATTCCACCTAAAGGAAAAGATTAGAAGCTTCCCTACATACTTCTGCCATCAGTGGGGTCTTGTCTCATCTTTTGGGTCACTGTACATGATGCTGGTTTAAAATCCAATGAAGCTTTAGGAAACCATTGATGTTTTGTAAATGAGCAGTGTAAACATTGAGCAAAATTGGGGCTTTTTGAGATTTTGCTCAGTTCTAAAGATATATATGGATGATATCAGAAAATAAAGCCTTCCAGGAATTGCTTGTTTGGAGGTATTTAAATATTCAGTAAAACCTGTTTATGGAGAAAACTTGACTTTTTCAAGTGGTTTATTTTTTGATGGTTTTCAAATGTAGACCTATGTCCACAATAGCACACATTATTTTATTCTGAGTTTGAATTATTATTTCATATTCAGGAACTTCACTCACAAATCAAGTGTGCCTAATGGCACATTTACTATACAGTAGCTTGACTTCCTTGTAATGACCTCAGTAATATCCGTATTGATCCTGCTAATGAAATATTAATGCTGTACTGTGGTGAGCACATCCCTCAGTTAGCAATAATGAAGTTATCTTTAAAAATAGTGAAGAAGTTTTAAATGATGATGCCAAGGCTTGGTGAGGATGTGGAGCAACAGATACTCCCACACTCTGTAGGTGGCAGAGCAACTGGTAGTGCCACTTTAAGAAGCAAATTGTCTTTAAAGAGTCTAGTTGAAAACTGAACTATGCACTTGCCCCAGCACACAGCCAGACTTATGCCCAGAGGATCTCTGCCTATGAGAACCCGGAGGTCTGTCTGACCACACGTGAGCAGCGTTGCTCTACCAACTCCACGCTGGGAACAACCTTGGTGCCCACTAACAGTGGAGTGGGGAAATAAGTAGTGCTTATTGGTGGTGGTACATGCTTGTGGTTCCAGCTACTCAGGAGGCTGAGGCAGGATGATTGCTTGAGCCTGGGAGTTTGAGGCTGCAGTGAGCTATGATTGCTCCCCTGCACTCAAGCCTGGTGATAGAACAAGACCCCATCTCTAAAAAAGAATATCCTTTAAATTGCAAATACACATCATAGGTAGCTGTTTACATATTCTGTATTTCGTAATGAGAGAAAGAAAATTCTGATTTCAAAAATATAGGCTGCAATATTAACGCCAAGGTACTATTTTCTTTCTTTCTTTCTTTTTTCATTTTCTTTTTTTTTTTTTTTTGAAACAGAATCTCACTCTGTCACCCATGCTGGAGTGCAGTGGCTCAATCTCAGCTCACTGCAACCTCTGCCTCCCCAGTTCAATGATTCTTCTGCCTCAGCCTTCTGAGTGGCTGGGACTACAGGTGCACGCCACCACACCAGGCTAATATTTTATTTTTAGTAGAGGCGGGGTTTTGCCATGTAGGCCAGGGTGGTCTCGAACTCCTGACCTCAGGTGATCTGCCCACCTTGGCCTCCCAAAGTGTTGGGATTACAGGCATGAGCCACCGCACTCAGCCTCCAAGGTTTTATTTTCTAGGACATGGAAAGCAGTGAAGAATGTAGACAAAGGTAATTCAGATTTCAGCATTCTTGACTCAAAAGTTCTCTTGCAATTTAAAATATTTAAGAAATTGGATTTAATTTGGGGTATTCTCTTTAAGGTGGAATACTCTTTCTTTTCTATGTGTAGAATTTAATGGAATTGAATTTCTCTTGTGATTTCAAATATTTAAGAAACTGTATTTAATGTGGGGTATTCTCTTTAAGGTGGAAAACTCTCTCTTTTCTGTGCGTATATTTTATTTTATTTATTTATTTATTTTGAGATGGAGTCTCACTCTCACCCAGGCTGGAGTACAGGGGTGCTATCTCAGCTCACTGCAACTTCCGCCTCCCAGGTTCAAGCAATTCTCCTGCCTCAGCCTCCCAAGTAGCTGGGACCACCATACCCAGTTAATTTTTTGTATTTTTAGTAGAGACGGAGTTTCACCATGTTGGTCAGGCTGGTCTCAAACTCCTGAACTCAAATGATCCGCCCACCTCGGCCTCCCAAAGTGCTGGGATTACAGGCATGAGCCACTGTGCCAGGCCTATCTGTAGAATTTAATGGAATAATATCGCAAAACGCCTGGCTTATGCCTGGCACACAGTAGGGGTTCAACACAGATGATCGCCTTTCCTGTTTGTGAAGATAATATGAAGCCTATGTGTATATATGCAGGATGACTTATATGACTTGGAATATAACTCACAACTGACTTTTATATGTTACAAATTTGGTTCTGAAATCTCTGAGGTTCTTCGTATTCTTTCCCATCACTTGTTACCTAAAAATAGCTGACACGTATTCGGGGTTCTCGCCCATAGACAGTGCTGTTATAAGTAGCTTGCATGGTTTATTCCTTTAAACCTTTACAAAACCCTGTGAACTACAGGTATTATAACTATCCTCAGTTGATAGAAGACGAAACAAGCACAGGAAAGTTAGGGAATTGCTTTGAATACAGGTTGGCATGCTAGAGCCAGTGTCATCCTGCTTCCCCTAAGGTTTGATGATGGGTCCTCACCATGGGCCAGGCACCAAGCTGAGGTGTCACAGGCACCAGTGCATAGACATTTTCTCAACCAAAATGGGAATAATTACAAAACACACTTTGTAGGATGGTTAAGAACAATTTGACCCACACACTATGTCCATATTATATTTATATAATAACTACCTTCAAACCTTGCTTTAAATCTCTATATGACAAAATATTTCCTTTGAAAAAAATAGCAATCTGAGAAGATAACTGATATGTTAAAACACACACACACACTCACACACACACACACAATTATGGATATTTATAGCTTTAAAATCAGAAGTCCTGTGACTGATAGAACTCATTTAGTGCTATGCCATATCTTTGTGATTTTATTGAAGCTTAGTAATATATTGTAAGCAATTATGTTCACGACATACATTGTATCACCTGCTATTTTGCTTTAAGAAGGCAGAGGAAGATATAATTTAAAATTGCAGCCGGGCACCGTGGCTCACGCCTGTAATCCCAACACTTTGGGAGGCCAAGGCAGGCAGATCACTTGAGGTCAGGAGTTCGAGTCCAACCTGGCCAATATGGTGAGACTCTGTCTCTACTAAAAATATAAAAATTAGCCAGATGTGGTGCGCACTTATGATTCCAGCTAATCAGGAGGCTGAGGCAGGAGAATTGCTTGAGCCCAGGAGGTGGAGGTTGCAGTGAGCCAAATTGTACCAGTGCACTTCAGTGTGGGTGACTTAGTGAGACTCTACCTCAAAAAAAAATAAAAAATAAAAAATCCCTCACTATGTCATAATAGAATAGTAATTTTGGTCAAAACCATAGAAAGCACATTTTTTTCCCTGCCTTTCCAATATGGAGCCAAATACCTCAGCCTCTTAACATCTGCCTTCAAAAGGAAAAAGAACTTTTAAAATGCTTTTCCTGCCCTTTTTTTTAAAAAATTTAAGATTCATTTTATGTTCTGGAAGATATGAAAACTCTACATTGGAAGATACAAAATCAAGTGGCATTTTGGAAGCAAAACCTCTCTTTCATAACTATGTTCTTTGCTTCTAAGTCATGTAATTATTGATGGAGGCTTCATTAACTTTTCCACAACACTGTGTCACCCTGAAAGTTTTCCGGCGTGTTGTCTGAACAGAGTAGATCCTTTAAGGGTGAGGATCAGAGAAGTTCTAATGAGATATTAATATCCATTATGTTACAAATGGACTTACTAAAGGTCACCTTTGAATATCCAGTTTGCCAAATAAATATTCATGATTATTTTCTCAGAATACAATATGTGACATAAAACAAGACAGACGTGCAAACTCCCCGTAAAACAGATAATGAAACTTTTATAGGCCACAATTGACAGTGAGAAGCTTCTGAAAATAGAAGACACAGTTTCCAAGTTGAGTTTGTGCTTTTCTTTATTTTCTTTTTCTGTGTAGAAAAATGTATAGCTTATCAAATTAGGCAAACTACATACCCTTTTCTATATATGTAATAGCATATGTCTATTATTTTTTATATTTCATAGACTCAGTGTAGAATAATTAGTATTCTTGAAAAAATACAGTAATTAAGCACACATTTATTAAGGGCTTTGCTTCAGAAATATTTTCTTTCACTCTGCCAAATGTCCCAAGCTTCAGGGTGAAATGATTGCTTTATAGATGAGTTGTAACTAACTTTCTGCAGAAAAAAAGACTTTAAATGACTGATCATGATCATCACTATTTTGATCTAAAAATTGTTTCTACGGAAACGCAGCAAGATTGCAAAGGAATTAATGGCTGGATAGAACAACAAAATTATCTGATCATAAATGATGAAAAACAAGTTTTCTTCAATGTTGTCATTTATCATGCTGGTGCAATTTAAATAAAACAGATGACATTAAGGGAAAGAAACCCTGCTGAAGAGTGCCACTACTAAATGGAAAGGGTTATAAACACCACTGCAATGTAATAGACTGCCTCTGCAGTGATTGCATCTGAATACACTTGTGGCAGCTCCTCTTATTCTCCTTCCAGGGTACAGATTTTTTTTTTTTAAATGAAAAATGTTGTAAAAATTAAAGAAAAAAATTAAAAATGTTCCCATAACCAAACTGAATTTGCCATGGGGGCATGGGATAGGGCTTTATTTTGGCTTGTATTGAGTAATTCTATAAAGATCAAGGAACACTTTATATAAAGGCAGGAAGAACTAGATTCTGCTTTATTACTCATGGAATTTTGACTAATTGGGAGCAATTCTTATTCATAATATATATGTACAATTTCACATTTACAGAAAATAAAGTAACCACGACTAAACAAAAGAACTTACTTAAATGCAGATGAATAGCAATTTAACAAAATAAATAAAATAATAATTGTGTATCAGCAGTAACTATTTGTATCTTGATTTAAGGAAAGAAAGCAAAACATTTTACATTATTTGAGGGCATTTAGCCTTTGCTTTAGTGGGTGTGTATTCATTACTCTCTACAAAGAGACTATGGGTTATAATGTAAATAATCGGCAGCAAAAACACAAATAGTTGGTTGTGAATAAAACATCTTAATGTTTATAAGAAATAATATACATCTCATACATTAGTACAATTTCTATTTTCACAGCTTATCTGGATGTCCTCTTAATGCACAAGCTATCAAAAAGGGCAAGGTTTCTGAAGAACTCATGACCATCAAGCTCAAAGCAACCGGGGGTAAGAGCGCAGGGCTGGCTGTCACCACCTCCTCCAGGGTGTAGACCCTGGCTCCCTAAAGGGTTTCGTGTATCAAAGTATTCACTAGGTGGGAAGTATAATTTTAATGTACAAGAAGAAAGGTTTCCTCAGATTTGAACTGAAATTATAACTTTGTTTAAAAACAATTTTTTGGTGTCTTCCTTATTTTTAAATAAGGAGTGATCTCCAACAGAGAAAGTCAAGCAGTGGGGTATGATGGGTTATTTTTAAATAAGGAGTGATCTCCAACAGAGAAAGTCAGGCAGTGGGGTATGATGGGTTAAGATACACTGGTGGTTGGCAGGGCATACTGGTTCATGCCTGTAATCCCAGCACTTTGGGAGGCCAAGTATAGAGGATTGCTTGAGGTCAGGAGTTTGTGACCAGCCTGGGCAACACAGCCAGACCGCATCTCTTAAAAAAAAAAAAAAAAAATTAGCCCAGTGTGGTGGTGCACACCTGTAGTCACAGTTACTCTGGAAGCTGAGATGGGAGGATTGTAGAGACCAGGAGCCCAGGATCGAGGCTGATGTAGTAAGATATGATAGTGCCACTGTACTCCAGCCTGGGCGACAGCAAGAGAACCTATCTCTAAACAAAACAACAGCAACAAAGATACACTAGTGGAAGTTGTGTCCTTCAGTCTCTCTCACATGTGTGTGTTCTCTCATGTGTGTTTGTGTGTACATGTGTGTGTGTATGTGCACATTTTTCTGGTATAAATCCGCTATAAAAATTCAGGAAGCAATTTCTAGCATCTGTATTTGAATCCTTCAATTGTGTTCTTCTGTGCTCAACATGATATTTTTATAGAGATTCTGGAAGGTTTGGATTTAGCATCCAGATCTTTACCTAAGTCTACATTTCCCTAGATATTTCCTTAGTGTCAATCTGCTTTCCGAGTTCAGAGATACAGTTTCTGAGTTCTCTGGATCCTCCAATTTTCCTTTGATTCTTGAATGCATTTCTTGAGATTTCTAATCAGCATTATCTGGGGCCTGTGTTGTTTTCCATCAAAGATCATTCCAAAGCGTTTGAGAAACAATGGCAGAGCAATTATTTTGCTCTGGAGACTTTATTTGATGGCATCTTTGGCACATGACTCGAATTGAGCTGTTGTTACTTTCCCTGAAGCTCAATGTTTTTAACTTGTGTGTGTGATTTTTAAAAAGAAGATATGCGGTATCCAAGCGGGGGAAAGCACTCGAGCTTCCTACTGTTTCCCTCGGAGGCCTTCATCTGCTTTATTTAAAGCGGTCCTTGGCGGGGGTGCTCTCTCTCCGTGGGTCCTCACCACTAAGCGCCGAAGGAGAGGAGTGTACACGCAGAGGAGGAATAAAGTCCCGGCTGCCTCCTCCCGTCTTTCCAACATTCACATGCTCAGTAAAAGAGCTTTTCCCTAGATGTTCTGACTCCTCCTTGGAAATACTCCCCATTCCCTAAATACCTCTAAGTACATACGCAGTGACATTGGGACAATTTAATGTGTATTTATTTATCGTCCCATTTCAAATAGTATTTAAAGGATAAGGACTGCAAAGCTACATGAACTTTTTTTTAAATGCTGGTTAAAAATTTAATTCGGCCAGGTGCAGTGGCTCACGCCTGTAATCCCAGCACTTTGGGAGGCTGAGGTGGGCCGATCACAAGGTCAGGAGATCAAGACCATATTAGCCAACATGGGGAAACCCTATCTCTACTAAAAATACAAAAAAATATTATCCGGGTGTGGCGGCACGCACCTGTAGTCCCAGCTACTCGGGAGGCTGAGGCAGGAAATTGCTTGAACGCTGGAGGCAGAGGTTGCAGTGAGCCAAGAAAGCACCACCGCACTCCAGCCTGGGCAACAGAGTGAGACTCTGTCTCAAAACAAAACAAAACAAAAAATTAATTCAAAAATGAGACAAAGGAAGGTTGAAGATAAGAATGCAAGACGGAGCAAGCCTGAGGACACTAAGACGTGCGTGAAGAGTCATTTCTCGCTGGGTAAATAAGGATCGCAAATTTGACCTTGCCTTTTAGAAACCAACAACAGAAGAAAGCTATAATCGCCATGTGGATCACGTGGCAGTAAGTAAATTCAGAGCAAAACTCCTTCTGGAACCCAGTGCATGAAGAAAATATTTCCTATGAGTTCTCATTAGGAGAACACCAATACCATCCATCCAACAGAATATAAATTACAAGGCCACTCCTAACAAAGATAAAAACAAAACAGTCCTCTGGCATCATTACATCAAATTGTGATGGAGCTTTGCAGGGGGCCAGCAGCAGGTGGTCTGTCGGAACCCACAACAGACTTGCACAGAGACCCAGGAGCAGCAGGGCTGAGCACATACACTTCAAAGGGTCCCTATACGTCTAGCATCTTCAGCTGAGCTTTCAAAGAATATAGAGCAGCAGTGAGCTGGATTGAACCCATTGACAAGTGTCAGGGTGCAGTCATTCTATGTGGACAGGTAACTAACTGGAAAAGTACACGTTTTACAATCCGAGAAAGTAGAGGCTGATGCTCTGTAAAGCTTAAGAACTTACCATGACTTTGCAGGAGAAAAAGCCCACCTGAATTCAGGTCAGTGGTTCGTTGAAGGTCAAGAAGGACCTAAAGTGATTTGGGGGTCTTCTCTAACAATGCTGTGTCTCATGATCCCTTACCTTAAAGTGAGGCCACAATGATTGTTCTCTGGATGATCTTTAAAGTAGATGTAAACGAACACACCTTCAGACATTAAAAATATCAAATCAAATTGCAATGAAATATAAAGTGCATATGGCTTTAACTTTAGCATACTATATTAATTTAAACTAGGTACAAATCATTCATGCAATTAGTTGAATTAGGTAATATTTTAGGGGAATATTATGCACAAGCCAGTTTAAACATGGAGGGTCTATATCAAAAAATGTGTACATTAATTTTAGAATAATTGATCCTTAGTTCTCCATCCTTGCCATAATTAAATTGCCACGTTAATTTTTAAAGACCTTTATTAGTCCTTGATAATAAAATTAGGCCATCTGTATAAGAAAGAATGCCAGTCCTTCTGTGCTTTGTAGAAACAAGCAGAAGTTGTGATAATTGGTCTATGTATATGGTCTTGCACTTAGGAGCTCCTTCTAGCTCTTCTCATGTGACAAAATAGTGTGTCCTAAACATTGTTATATATCATTTCTTTCTGGATATTAACTCTCTTCACTCCTTTAGTAACTAAATAGCCAAATTTACATTAGTTCATTTTCCCATAAATAAAAAAAAAAGTACAATTTTGTGGTGTAAACACAATTTAAAAATCAAAGTTCAGCCGGGCGCGGTGGCTCACACCTGTAATCCCAGAACTTTGGGAGGCTGAGGAGGGTGGATCACAAGGTTAGGAGTTCAAAACCAGCCTGGACAAGATGGTAAAACCCTGTCTCTACTAAAAATACAAAAACAACAACAACAACAAAACAAACAAACAAACAAACAAATTAGCCGGGCGCTGTGGCAGGCGCCTGTAATCCCAGCTACTCAGGAGGATGAGGTGGGAGAATCGCTTGAAGTCAGAGGGCAGAGGTTGCAGTGAGCCAAGATCGAACCACTGCATTCCAGCTTGGGCAACAGAGTGAGACTCCATCTCAAAAAATAAAAAATAAAAAATAAATAAAAGTTCACTCAAGAAATATAATAGAATTTGTTTGAAATATGATAGAATTGTTTCATTTGTATAATATGAAAAAATGTAACTATAGGACTTAAAGTCTCTTATAAGTTGAGAATACCTGCTCTATACAGGTATATACATAACTTGCATAATTATACAGAATATAAAGAAAATATATGACATAATCCCCAAATATGCAAATTAGGCACAGATTAGTACCAACTAAACATTAGAATTATTAAATGAAAAGAAAGCATAATCTCTTGCTTTTACATAGATGAATTATATAAAGAATCAAAGTCGCTGAAGAGTAAGTAAAATATTTAGCGGAGGCTAGGCGCAGTGGCTCACGCCTGTAATCCCAGCACTTTGGGAGGCAAGGTGGGTGAATCACAAGGTCAAGAGATGGAGAACATCCTGGCCAACGTGATGAAACTCTGTCTTTACTAAAAATAAAAACATCAACTGGGCATGGTGGTGCATGCCTGTAGTTCCAGCTACTCAGGAGGCTGAGGCAGGAGAATTGCTTGAACCTGGGAGGCAGAGGTTGCAGTGAGCCAAGATCATGCTACTGCACTCCAGCCTGGTGACAGAGTGAGACTCTGTCTCAATAATAATAATAATAATAATAATAATAATAATTTAGTGGATAGTTTATATGGTTTCCTTGATCATCAGCCATACCTAGCTAGTCCAACACCCTACTAGAAGTATATCTGTAAACATCAGGGCACACATTTTACTGATACTTCCAAAACAGATGAAACATCTATGAATAAAGATAGCATTTTCATGGTTAAAAGAACATATTCTGGAACCAGAGAGCTTATGTTTGAATCCCTGCTGTACGACTTACTTTGTACCTTGGTTTCCCATGCATACTTTGAGGTAATAAATGTTTCTATCTCATGGTTTTTAAATGAGGATCATATGAGTTAATATTCGGAAGTGCAGAGTGAAATCCAAAGGTTTTTAAAGACTGTGTGCATAGAGAGAAGTTTGACGGATAAGTGACTCAGTGGAAACAGATAAAGTGATATGTTAACAGGAAACATTACAAAGAAATTGGTTGCATTTATCCTGTGGCTAAAATAGCTCCCCAGATCCCAGAAATTATAATAAAAACATTAATTCCTTCATTGATTAATTCTATGAGCATGTATGGGGAGCCTGTTACGTATTAGATCCCATGACACTGTTTCTTTTTTGAGATCTCATCTTATGATCTTCCCTCACAAGCTCCAGGCATCTTCCAAATGGCCCCATTTTGATTATGAGTCCGGGGTGTCTTCAGGAACGTTGGCCCTCAGGGAAACATAATCCTAATATAGTCCCAGAACCAAGAACCCAGGCTGTCACTTAAACGGTCTTCTCACAAGCACTCATAACTTAGCCAAAATTGAACTTTTATTTATCCTACTGCAAGTTTCAGCCCCCCAGTCTGCCTCATCACAGAGACAGCTCTACAGTTGCCCACCTACTCTGGCAGAAGCAAGCAGTCGGGGTCGATTCCTCTCTTCTCTCGCCCCCTACCTCCAGCCCTCACAAGTCCTGCAAATTCTGCCTACAGATTAGGTCCTGAGTCTGTCTCCTTCTCTTGGCCTCACTTCCCTACACCCAGCCAGGACTCCAGCAATCATCTCCCCATGGGTCTTCAGGCTTCTGCTGTGTCTCTTCTCCAATCTATCCTCTACTCAAAACTCCAAATTACATTTGTGAAAAGTCAACTAGATCATCCCGGATCCCCTACCTAAAAGTCTTCCCTGGCTCCTGTTGCACTTGGAATAAACCTAAGCTCCCAGGATGTCCCCATGGCCTGCTCCCACCATTCACTGTCTTGCTGTCCATGGGGCACCCACTCCCTTCCCAGTCTGGACTCTGGACTTCCTCCCTCCTCTTGGATGCTCAACTCCTGGCTGGTTTTTCACAGGCCTGCCTCCTTCTGATCTTGAAAGTCTTGAAAGGAGTGCATCTTCTCCAGTGAAGGGACCCCCGCACCCTCTGTGCTTCCTTCAGAGCACTTCATGTTTTACAAGCATCTCCTTGGTTTTTGCCTGCCTCACCAGATATTATGTAAGAAAATAGCATTGTTTGAGGTGGAATTTTACTGTAAAAAGGCAGAAAAGAAAAACAATATGTCAAAGAAATTTATAGCAATAGAAGTTTTCAATTGCTCAAATCAGAAAAGTTTCAAGTGCTGATAGCACTCCAAATACCTGTTTCATTGAGAATCCAGATATTTCAGTCCTTTCTTCCCCAGCTCTTACCCATCAATTGTCTGAGAGGAGATTCCTGCACCAGT
Organism: Papio anubis; assembly: GCF_008728515.1. Lineage (NCBI taxonomy): Eukaryota > Metazoa > Chordata > Mammalia > Primates > Cercopithecidae > Papio > Papio anubis. The sequence goes on along the minus strand of NC_044983.1, from coordinate 47,670,341 downwards.
GCACGAACCAGTAAAATACGGTGCTCCAAGATGCAGTGCAATTCTCCAGACACAGCCGGACAGTGCAGAATGAATCCTGAGTCCCAGATACTGTAGTTCCATGAGTATGGTCCTGGGTAACTGTTGGTTGTTTTCTTAGTAGCCATGTCATACTGTTGACTCATATTCAGACCGGTCTAGCTACTAAGATACCTAAGTCTTGTATGTTGGTTTGTTTTCCTTTTTTCATTAAATCTTAGAGCCCAGAATTATATCAATCTTATGATACACTCTCTTCGTTGGTCCATGCATGGCTCACTTTATCAAGTAGTTACTTTTAATAAAGCAGTAAGTACCCACAGAATAGCCATCTGTTTTATCATGCTGTATGTGATGTAACTTTCGGCTTACTTTTTTCTCTTCCCACTAAATTACTAAGAGTCACCCATGTTGTTTTTGGTGGGCATGTGGCTTCCTTTCAAGTTGTGCTTTTGGCGAGCAATACTGCTGTGTACACCTTATGCATGCTTCCTGTGTACAACGATTTGTTTTGGGTGTGTACCTAAGGAAGAAATTGGAGGGTCATAGAGAATGTGAGCATCCACCTTCAGGAGGTAATGGATTATTTCCCAAAGTAGTCACCCTAGCAAAGTATAAGAGCCCAGATCTCTTTCAAACCAAGTGTCAGGCCAAGTACCCTTTATCCTGCTCTCATGAAATTGCTCCTATGAAGTCTCACTGTGGAAGTTCACATGTCCTTCTTCATTGTCACTCTGGTTCAGACTCATTCTTCTAGGAGATAAAATTACCTCCAATCCTGCTTCTCGCATCCTTAATATTAACTACCTTCCCCAGTCCTTGAAACCTTTCAAATGTAGTCATACTCCTTCTACAAAGTAATCATGGGAAATAACCACCATTCACTGAGAGCCTGTGGCATGTTTAGCACTCTACATTTTATTGCATTCATTCTCACAGTGTAGATATCATGCCTATTTTACAGAAGAAGAAACTGAAGCACAAAGAAGATTAGTAAGTTGCCCATGTTCAAGAACAGAATTCAAACTCCCAAGCTGATGTCCTTCCCCCTAAATTACATTTTCCTCATCCATGTCCATGTGGAAGACTCTGCCAATGTGTCTCTGGACTCTAATTCACCTGCCAGCAGCCCCGCAGCTCTGCCTCCAGTCATGGTTCCTAAGGTCTGATTCAACTAAACAGATATTTAATTACTCAGCATAAAACTGTCCTTGCAGCATTTTGAATAAGGGAATGCAAGGGCTTTGAGGTTTAATCCCAGCTCTGCCTCTTAATTTGAACTTGGGCAGGTTATTTAACTTCTATCAGTGATTCCTGAGGCCTCACTTAACCTCTCTGGGCTCGGTGTCTTCATATGTGAGGAGGGTATAATGGAGCAAGTCCCGCTGTAGGGTGCGGTGAGATGTAATTGAAGACACATATACAAACACGCCTGGCAGCACCCCGGGACATAACTGAGCTACATGCAACGGTGGCACTTTTCTACTCTCTCTTTTCTTTCTTACCAAGAAATTAAATCTGCAATTTCTCTTATCCACTTTTTCAGAATCCTTGATATGCATTGTTTTGGTAAAAACACTTCAAATGGAAGTCTCATTTTCAAGTAGCAAATCACAAATTAAACATATGATTCAATTGTTAACAGTTTTCAGTTCGAACTAAGGTAGTCTTACTCTTTACAGGAATAGAGAGTGATGAAGAAATTAGGCATTTGGATGAAGAAATAAAGGAACTGAATGAATCCAACCTTAAAATTGAAGCAGATATGATGAAACTTCAGACTCAGGTAAAAAAAAAAATAATTCATGATCCTTAATCTTTGGTGGAAACAAAACATTGAACTTTTTAAAGCTTGTGTGAAAATATATGATATCTTAGAGTCAATATGCTGAGTGTTTCTAGATTCCATAATTATTGTAAAATTCTGAATAGCTGGATTACCCCAGGTTACCGTTGATTCAGTAGCTGTGGGCAAGCTGTCTCCTGTTTTTGTCCTGGTAGCATCAAAGGTTTCATAAGCAAACAAGGCAGATTATTCTATAATCAAACAGTCTGGTGGAGTACGTAGTGCATTAGAAAAAAAATGTGATGAAAAGGTAAGAATCCTTGGTTTCATTTCAAATTCAAGTAAAATATAGCAACTTTTTCATTTAATGTTTTTGGAACACCTCTGAATGTGTAAGTATTTATTAGAAACAGATCTTACTGAACATTTTCTTGAGCAAATTCTTTACCTAAAAACCCAAGTAATTTCTCAATTCTGCATTCTTCTTTATGATGTCTGCCTCATCCCATGGAAATTAACAGTTCAGTTCAAGATTTTTAAAACACAAATCATAACTCTCTTGCAACAAGTTAGCAGCAAAAGAATGAGACAGAGAATAGGACTGAGTATCTTTCTCCCTTTCCCTGCAGGGGATTTTTATACCACCATAGTTACTGGATCTCTTGGAAGTCCTCACACAACAGCTTAAGACAAAGGGTTTTAATCCATCTGAAATTTTGGTTTCCTTACCCAGAGTGACCATTGTTGCCATCATCAATTAATGGCCATCTGGTCCACAGATTGACACTTTTGTCTAGAAATCATGGGAATTCCTCTAGAAAACCATTAGCAAAGAACACAAAGGCCTCTGCCCTCTTGAGACTTATCGTCTAGAAGGAGGAAGCGACACTAAACAAAAAAGTCATAAATGATCAATTATGTTGTATGCTAGAATGGCAGGGGGCTGGGTGAGTGCCTGTATTTCAATACTTAATGGGACCACCAGCCCCCAGGGAGAAGAAAGACATCCGCAAAGACTTGAGGAATGAGGGAGTTGGCCAAACAGGTATGGAGAAAGAGTGTTTCAGACAGAAGAAACCCCGCAAGCACAAAAGCACTCATCATGAGAAGGTCTGGGGATTTGAGAAATAGCAAAGAGAAATGTGGTCGCAGGTGAGTGAGCTGGGTGGGGCAGGTCACAGGAGAACAGTCTCAGATGCAACAGGGCAGCTCACATGGGGCATCTTAGTCCATTTCAAAGACCTTGGTTTTTATTCTGAATGTATGCAGAACTGTAACACAGTTTTGACCCAACGAGTAACATCATCCTCTCTGATTGACATGCTGACTTGCATTTTAAGAGGCTCATCTTGGTGGCTGTGTTGAGGAAAGGCTGAGAATAGATTAGATGGGGTAATGGCAGACACAGGGCCACCCACGAGAAGGCAGCACAGTCACACTGGTGGCTTGGCCCAGGGGGCAGCAGTATGGAGGGGACAGTGGTCTCATCCTGGATATTTTGAAGGAGGCGCCAGTGGAGGAGAGGTATGAAAGAAAGAGTCATGGGGGATCTGCACTTAAGCTGAGTTGCTGCTGGCTGGAAAAGGGAGACAGCAGATGGAGCAGGTTTGGGGAAAATAGCAAAGTTTGCTTTAAGCATGTTGAGTTTGAGATATCCATCATACAGCCACGTGGAGAAGTTCCACAATTCCTGAGGAAGTCTGGGCTGAAGATGAAAATTTGGAGATGTGATTCCAGCACTTCAAACAATCCAATGGGGCTGCAGCTTCATGCTGAGAAGTTGCATGCATGCATCTCTTAGTGTTCAGATTCACTTGGTGCGTTTTCTTTCAGGGAGAAAACTTTTGCGATCCTTCCAAACTCCACTACTCACATTCCCAAGTTATTTCTGTTGTAGATCACGTCTATGGAGAGCAACTTAAAGACGATAGAGGAGGAGAACAAACTCATAGAACAGAACAATGAAAGTCTGCTAAAAGAGCTGGCGGGTCTGAGCCAAGCTCTCATTTCAAGCCTTGCTGACATCCAGCTTCCACAGATGGTAAGTTCAAGGCCAGATCCTTGCTGTTCCATTACAAGCATTTGCAGTGTCATCATGCATTTACCGACGGGGTTGCCATGACTGAGCTTTGAGGAGACCTGTGAGCAGTCACAGAGTGACCACACTTCATCACAGTCTGGTTTGGAGTAATCTCCCTCTCTGGGAACGTGGTAGATACATTTATTTAAATTATATTAAGGCCAAGAATTTTTTTAGAGGCCAAAGTCATTTAAAAACAAAGGATTTTTTTGAAGCTTGGTTCATAATGTCATGTGAAAGTTGAATGGGCAAAACTCCCTCAGTGAAAATGTTATTTCCAAGTAGAAGATTCCATGTCTTATAAAATCTGAGACCATTATTTGCATCATCCACCCAACTCAAGAACTGTAATCAAAGATGTTCAATTCCCAATGGACTAAGTGCTTTCTTCATATGGAAGTATGAAGAACCTACTTCAGTTCTCCTCATATAAAATAAAAAGCAAAAGAAAAAAAAATGAGCAAGGAATCCTCATTTTCAAAATCGAAGCATGTCTTTCAGGTATGCAACTATAGACCTCCAACACTTAATAATGGGCACACATTCTAAGAAATGTGTCCCTTAGGCAATTTTGGCACTGTGTGAACATCATACAGTGAACTTCTGCAAACCCAGATGACAGACCCTACTTTACTTACTGCACACCCAGGCTATATGGTACAGCCTACTGCTCTGAGGTTACCCACCAGAGCAGCATGTTAGTGTACTGAATATTTTAGGCAATTACTAGTATTTCTGTATCTAAACATGGAAAAACATATCTAAACCATAAAAATATGCTGTTGTTATCTTATGAGACTACCATCATATATTCAGTCTATCATTGACTGAGATGTTGTTATACATTGCGTGACTGTATTTGGAATTCATAGAAAATTAGCCTCTTTTACATATTCTTAAATACAGACAAATATTTGGAGGAGAGTCTACATTGCTGAATGCTTTTAATCTCCTCAGAACCTAAATTTTTAGAATAATTTTTCCAAAGATGCCAATTTTATATATGAAATTATTTATGGAAGCAGCAATGTGATAAAGAAATATAATTGATTTTGGTTGAAACATTAAGCCCCTCAATTTTACCCAAGTTCTTAGCATGGAGTTCTTATCTTAAACAATTCCAAATATGTTTCTTGACTCCCACCTGCCAAAAATCAATAATGTAATAATGAACACAAAGCAAAATAAATGATGCCACTATGGTAAGGATTAAGATAGTTATTCAAAATCATTGTAATGTTATTTATTAACATTGCATAAATCATACTTTGAATATGCATTCCTTAGTATTTTCTTCTTCACCGCTGCCATAAAAAATAGGTACTACACAAGTTAACTTGTGCCTTGTGTACTCACCACACAGAGCACTCCAGTGGTGATTTTTAGGGCTGATCACACAAAATGTTACAAAAGCACCAAAGAGCGAGCATTAGTATTCCCATTCCATAGTTGAAATCAGGGCTCAGAGAGCTTACTTAATTTGATCAAGTTTCCAAAGCTAACACAAGGTAAGTGGGCCCGGCCCCGCAGAGTGGCCTTTATCCACTGCGCTACCTGGGTCCCCATCCCATTCCCTGACTCTCCAAGAAACACAAGGCACAGCAAAGGCAGGAAAGTGAAGGGGACAGAGAATCACGATTGGACAATACTAATAATTTAGATCAGCACTTTGCCGAGCAGAGCACAACCAAATAGCTTCAAATTTAGAAAGCTTATTTCCTTAAATAGCAACAACAGCACTATACTTTGTCATTTAAATGTCGTTTCTTCCAAGCACCTTGCAAAGTAAGTCTCACGCCATGTGTTTTTAAAAAGGAGGGGAAATGGTGGCAACAGAAATGACTGAATAACATTCCCCTTGTGATATTCATTCTGTTTCACATTTGTGTGAAATTTACACATATCCAGCCTGTGCTCTCCTTGAAGCATCACACTGGGTAAAGGAGAGACCAACACATACAAAAAGAACAGAGAGGCCAAGTGCAGTGGCTCAAGCCTGTAATCTCAGCACTTTGGGAGGCCGAGGCGGGTGGATCACCTAAGGTCAAGTATTTGAGACCAGCCTGGCTAACATGGTGAAATCCCATCTCTACTAAAAATACAATAATTAGCCGGGTGTGGTGGTGCACGCCTGTAATCCCAGTTACTTGGGAGGCTGAGGCAGGAGAATCGCTTGAACCTGGGAGGCGGAGGTTGCAGTGAGCTGAGATCACACCACTGCACTCCAGCCTGGGCGACAGTGTGAGACTCTGTCTCAAAAAAAAAAAAAAAAAAAAAAAAAAAAAAAAGAATAGGGGATGAATACATTCAAACTTTGTGAAATTGATATTCTGCCTGCAAAGACTGAGAAATGTAAAAAGTGTTATTACGATGATGCCACAGGAGAGAAACAGGTTCAAAGGGTCTGAGGATGGAGGAGGAAAATTTTCCATCACAACTGTTACTGAGTAACTTGCTCAAATCTTAAATACCTTAAGTTTCTGCCCAGTGCTGTTAAAGGCACCACTTAGTACAAGCAACCCTTCCCAGCCTCACAAATATTCACCTTCCACAAACAGGAGCCTCTGTTGTGCAAGGCATGTGCAGTCAAGGCTGAGACTGCCTCCCAAGAGAAGTAGAAAAGTTCTGTGGAGTCTGAGTCCACAGCCAGACATATACTTTATGCGCTCCAAATCAACCCCAAATACTGTACAAGTCAGTCACATTCGTCTCCCGAATTAAGAGTGAACAGATGAATCCCACACACACTCCATCTCTCTCCATCTCCTGCAACTCCAGCAGCCATATGCACCCTTGCCTTCCCTCCTGACTCCCGGATCACTGATCTTCGATGTCACTGGGTCCTTCTTTTCCCTCAGCCTGAACCACTGTGATTGGGTCAATGTGTTTTGTCTCCATTTAGGGACCTATCAGTGAGCAGAATTTTGAAGCATATGTAAATACACTCACAGACATGTACAGCAATCTGGAACGGGACTATTCCCCGGAATGCAAAGCTCTACTGGAGAGTATCAAACAGGCAGTGAAGGGTATCCATGTGTAGGATCACAGCACTGCCGGGCAACAGAAATTACCAACAGCAGCAAACTCCAGATGGATCTGTTAATGGTTCGTGTACTGCTAAGGCGTGGAGGTTGCCGTACTGCATTTACAATTGCAACATTGCACTAATTTTATTTTCCCCAGCTGATATAAAAAGGAAAGAAAAACTATGATAGACTTCTTGGATTAAAAGCAATGCAGTCAATTATTAGATCTTATTTATTTTCATATGATTTTCTTTTATTTCCTCATTGTACTCTTTTTTTGTAAAGTATATGTAAAATAAATGTCACATTTTTATAATTTATTTATTACTAATCGAAGAGTTTTTTATCTTTTAACTGCATTTTGAAGTCTGCCATATTTTTACAAGTGTGTTATTAATTTATTTTCCAATAGGATTTAAATAGAAATGCTATTCTCAAGTCATCTTTCTTGCTGGGTTTTAATGAGGAAACAGGAAAGGGTGAAGGAAATCCTTGTCTAAGGACTGCACTATAGTTGAGTTTGATTTTTATTGCACACTTCTTCCCCCACCTTTCACTGGTTTTTGTATTTATAAATGAGTTTGTGGTAAGGTGAGCTGCACAGAAGGAATAAGAAGACAAATGGCGCCCACTAGTGGGTAATCCGCACTCACAAAAGCACAGGATGCTGGAAAACAGCCTGCTCAGAATTTGTTAGCAATAATTAAATATAGCAATCAGCAAAGTATTCGACTTGGCTGGACGGTTTTCGTTAATATGAATTATTTATTTGAAATGTTTTAAAGAAACATAAGCTTTTTTAGTGATGCAGATTTGTCTGTTTGTTTTTCAAGTCATATCAGATCGTTGGCAACTCGTTTCCCAAGATGAAAAATAAGACTTGGTGTGACCAGCCAGGCTTTCCTGCCATATGTTGGTACAATATACAAGTGACAATATTGGTGTATATTTGTACTTAGCAAATACAAACACATCCAAATGAAAAATTTTGTAGATACCGTATCCCCTGAAATAGCATTTATCTTACTGGGTTGACTGGAAAGGAATGGAAAATATAGTAACACATGAAGAAATGTTACTCCAATCTGAGTGATTACTTCAAACACTGGCAACTTGGGTCTCACCCTCCATAGGAAACAAGACAACATTCAATTTGATAGAAATCTTGCCATAGACCTTCAAGTACTACAAAATATACACACACACTCACACACACAGGCATTCTCTCTCACACACACACACACACACACTCATCCACACTTTGAATTGAGCCCACAATCTTGAATTTCTGAATGGGTCAGAGTTTCATAGTTGCTATAGTAAAGGCAATGTCTATTTCAGGGATTGTAAAGTAGTTAAGCATTGTTTCAAAAGTTTTTTTATATTTATTTTTTTTAAGGAAAAGGTATAGACAACCAGCTAAACTGCCTTTTTGGTGTGCACACACATTTCATGTGCAGACGTGCCTCTGTGTAAATGTACACATGAACTTAGTGTGGGCTTAATTTTCTGTGCTATAAACGAAAGTGTTTATTTTTTATTAACCTCATGGATATTTAGATGGAACGTGATGGCATTCACAGGCTTGATATATTCCACTGTTATTACTGTTACCTGCACAAATGAAAAACAATACTCAACAATAATTCCACTCCCATGAAATTGTGGTCATTGTTATGCATTAAGTGAGGCTTATGTTTGGTTTGGAGTTCATTTGAACTCTTGAATCTTAGTTTAGTGAAGATGAACTGTCTGTTCTTAGGTAGAAACGGTGTTTATTTAAAAGTCAATTTAAAAAATGAGCTACCATATGTGCTGTCTATTATAAATGGGACACCAAACAAAATTTTCTATTACAGTTATGTACTCGCAAACATTTTGCTATACAGTACTTCATGGATGCATACAAATGAGTTCACTTATTACAAAGACAAACGTTTAATTTGCTAAATATTTTAACAAGTTTGTTATATATTTTATTTAATTTAAAAGAAATCTCTTACCAACCTACATATTTATTACTATGATTTACTATGACTTCAGGTTAATTTATTTGTGTTGGCATAGTTTGAGCAGGATGTTTTGTGAAGTATGTTTGTATTTATTTGCCTACTTTGTACTTGATGTGTTTTGTAATGTGCACTGAATTTATTTTCTTTTCAACTATGTTAATGATCAATACTGTAAATTGGTCTTTTGTAAACAACAAAAAGGCAATGATGTATGCATTTTTTTATTTGAGGTAGTTTGTTTGTATACTGTTTCTCCAAACATTTAATATTTCTTACATCAAAGCAACAAAATTGTGTTCAGTGCTGTACATTTGGTGTATGGTAGGAAATAAAAACTGATAACGAGTTTTGATGTGATCTTTCTCAGGCTGTTATCTAGAGACTAGTATCCCCTTCCCGTGGAATCCACTGTCCAGAACGAGCCCTGGTGAGGTCCCCAGAGTGCACTTGAGCCTGCCAGTCATTTGGAGGCATTTCTGTTCTGACAGCTGGTCTGCTTGCCTTAAAGTGGACAGGACTTTTGGCCAGTTGACAAGCTGTCCCTGCCTTTGATGTGGCATTCACCTCCAGAACAGGGAATGCTTTGACATAAGGAAGACCTTTGCTAGGAGTGGCAGCAAATTCATTCAGATCTAATAGGTGGCAAGATACAGGGCCCACCCTCCTGATTCCAAAATTACTTTGGATACAGAGTATATCTCTAGATTCATATAAGCTAAAATTAAAGAAACTTGAATTAAAGAAAAATGATAATAAATTCTTGATAGCACCCCTTCTGCTTATGTGTTCTTTCTATCTAATGTCAAATAGTCATCCTAATTTAATTTTTCAGTTTCTGCCCAGATTCATACATCTCTAGAATAAGTTTCCACCTACATTTGATCTGGTTAAAAAAAAAAAGTCTATTTAACACATGTAATGAAGCCAAATTGACTGAAGGGAAGTCTGGGTCCAAAGAGGAAAGTCAGAGTGGTACTTGGGAGACCTTCATTTACCAGGAGCCAAAACATAACCATTAATGCACAATATAGCTTTCATTGAGTCACCACACTCACATGTTGAAGACGCGCATAAAATGGATCACAAAATGCAAATCTGCTCAGTCAGGCTCTTAGCTTACCCTTAGCCAAGCATGTGCATCTTGCCCTGATTGGAACTTTTTTTTTTTTTTTTCTGAGATAGAGTTTCGCTCTTGTTGCCCGGGCTGGAGTGCGATGGCACAATCTTGGCTCATTGCAACCTCCGCCTCCCGGGTTCAAGCAATTCTCCTGCCTCAGGCTCCCAAGTAGCTGGGATTACAGGCATGCACCACCATGCCCAGCTAATTTTTTGTATTTAGTAGAGATGGGGTTCCACCATCTTGGTCAGGCTGGTCTTGAACTCCAGACCTCAGGTGATCCACCCTCCTCAGCCTCCCAAAGTGCTGGGATTACAGGCGTGAGCCACCACGCCCGGCCTCTGATTAGGATTTTATATCAATGAGTAGTGTCTACAACTCTGTCAACAATGTGTCATAAGAAGAGCACCAGTCTTACTGGAAATGGTGACTAAGAGTCATCCATTCATCAAAAAGATGTTTACTTGGAACGCGTTTATGCCGGGCCCACTTCCTTACTCCCGTGGGAGTTCAGCCTCATGGGAGACAATGAAATAAGTGAAATATTTTGGTTTGGGTATACACAGGCTCCTGTGGAAACCATGTGAGGGTTACCTAACAAACCTGGATTTCCAGGAAGAATACTGCTTCCGATTCAGCAGGGCAAGTTTGAGAACACGTGCCGCAGGCAGTGACAACAGCATGGGCAAAAATATGGCAATCATCAAGGCAGCAGCTTCATGTATTTAAAGCACTGAAAAATTGGTGAGAAGTGAGAAGATGAGAGGCCAAAGCCCAGGTGAGTGGGAAGAGGAGGAGGTCATATTGTAGACTGGCATGCTAAAGAGTTCTAACTTTCACAGACGTCAACATGTGAAAGAAAAATTTAAAATCAGAGGATGACAAGATCCGATTTTCACTGCAGATAATTTGTTCCAGCAATTCAGACGATTAACATTTCATACATCAGGGCAAGAAAATTGTGTTCAATGCTGTGTATGTGGGGTATGGTACAAATAAAAACTGGTAAGGAGTGTTGCTGCGATCATTTTCAGGTCAGTGTATAGAGACTATCATTACCATCCCATGAAAAGTCCTGGGGCCTTCAGACATAAGACTAAAACCCTTCTACTGGAACCAAGGACCTGAATAAAAAGAAGGGGGTGAATAATTTTTTGATTTACCCCATTAGAAAAAGTTTCAAAAATTAACTTGTTATGGTACATAAGTATTTTATTAATATTTGTAAAAACTAATGTTTTCTACATCTCTTTTCACACATTACATTCATTTTATTGTGGTCTGGGAAAAGTGCCCTGCTATTTCCTCTCATTATTCAGCAGATAATTATAAAGTAAGCAGATTTAATTGGCTAATAACTATCCCCGCTGTCAGACACAATCAATGATGTTTTGTATACTTCATCTCACAAAATGTATCAAGCAAATATCACCATGCACAATTAAACTGATGAGGAAACTGGTGTTTAGCAAAGTTAGTAACTTGCTCAAGACCGTAAAACTAGGAAACGATGCAGCCAGGATTCCACCTCAGATGTGTTTGATTAAAGCAAGGCAAATCCTTTGTCACTATTTTTACAAAAATAATTCTATTGTGGATAGTCCTTCTCTAATGAGGACAATAGCAGGACTCACTGACTTGCACATTTAGAAGTACATGAGCCCCGTGTAGACCTCTCGACCTAGATGCTCTAACCAACAGGATCTGTCTCATCACCTGTCTGATGTAGTTTCATCTGGAGGACAGAAAATAAGAACGAGGTAAGATTGAGATGCATGCCAGCATCCAGACATATTCCAATATTCCTCAATCTTAACACTACGGTAACGAGTACATCTCTGAATTCCCTCTTGTAAGCTTCATTGTCACACTGCAACAGAATTCTTATGATCAGCATTACACTAAGAGACAACCAAGGGTTAGAGAGAGTAAACTCCACTCATTGTTTGATGCCCCAGAGATAAGTACCAGGGTCAGAATTCAACTCAACTCTGACCCAGAGGCAAGTTCCTGTCCCTTCTGCAGGCCGCCACGACTGCATTTAGCCATACTTGCTGTGCTGGCCAGCACCTTACTGGCCTCTGTGCACAGTCATTCAGCAAGAAACAGTTAAGATATATGCCAGGGCCCATTCCAGGAAAAGTTGTTCAAAGAAGCATCATTTTCACATTTACACCACACTTTATGATGTATTTTTCTTGCGTATCATAAAAAATGTGACATCCTAATAATGTATTTGATGAATTGGGATTGAAAAATCTTAATATGGGTTTTAGTAAATAGCCAAAAATAAGAAAAATGCAAATTGCTCATTTTTTTATTGTTTTTAGAGCAAAACAATATAAATATTTTGTTCTGTCATTAGCTGCTTTGTGTATGCTTGACAGTTTTGAATTGGCCCCTGACAAATAAAAAGACAGTTTGTCCTGAACTTTACCAGCTACTAAATTTTTAAAACATAAATAGAAGGTGAAGTTCCCTGCTCTTCAGAAACAGCTGCTGTTTTAGTAGAGTTTTCCACTTAGATGTATATTCTCATATATAAATGTAATCATCTGCCTTCTGTAACTGATGGCCTTGTTCAGTTTTAAGTGAAATCCAGGGTTAGATTTATGGGTTTGATATTCGAAAGTGCGAGTGGCACTTTGGGGATATGTCGTGCTGCTCTGGTTTGGATATTTGACTCCCGAAACCTCATGTGGAAATGTAATCCCCAGTGTTGGAGGTGGGGCCTAGTGGGAGGTGTTTGGGTCATGAAGATGAATTGCCCACGAATAGATTAATATCCCTATGGGGGTGGGGAGGGAGTGAGTTCTCATTCCATTCACTGAGAGAGCTGGTTGTTAAGGAGAGCTGGGCACCTCACTCTGCCCTGCTTCCTCTGTCGCCATGTGACCTCTGCACAGTCCAGGCCCCCTTCAACTTTCCCCATGAAGGGGAGCTTCCTAAGACCCTCACCAGAGTGGATGCTGGCATGGGGCTCCATGTACAGTCTGGAGAGCTGTGAGCCAAATCACCTCTTGTCTTTATAAATTTTCCAGCCTCCAGTATTCCTTTATAGCAACACAAAATGTATTAAGACACACTTTAATAATGCTCTTAAAGGGTCAAACTTTTAACTATCAGAAATCTTTGTAAGTATTGATCCCTGAGACTAGTATACTTGAATTTCAAAAATATGAGAGAGAACGCTCAAGTTCTGTGTCTCATCAAAGACCCAAGGACAAAAACATCCACACCCACACAGCTGGCTTCTTGCCTGGGCCACGGGTCAATGTCTGCATGGACAAGCCTCTACTATGGGATTGGCTCTATTAGCATGAATGTACTATTCCAGGAAATTCTTGCCCGGGATAAAAAATGGAAAATATCTTCATTATCTGTTCCAAGAACTTCCTAACAATCCATTTACCCGAACCAGATAAAACTAGAACTACTCAATGTACTCTCAGAATAAATACCCCTTCTCAGGACATTCATTCATGTCAAGTGATTGTTTACTCTTTGAGACTCACATTGAAACCTTGGCTTTGCTGTGTGTCTTTCTCCTAAATTGTTATGTTGTGAACTTGCCCAACCCTAATCATGCCCTCACATTCAAGGGCCCTCCTTAAGTCAGTCCCCTCAAATCACATAAATACCCCATGCTTGCTAGCCCCCTTTCCTCACATGCTGTTAAGATTCTGTCAAGGCAAACTCAGTTTTGTTTTATCAATAGATTATTTCAGTTGTATTTTGTGGCAGCCAGCATTTGACAGACCCAAGTAATGTCTACATACACCCGCCAATGTATCTTCCATCCATAGCCCCACTTTTTTGGTAATTATGTATATAAATCCTTCAATTTTGAATAACTGAAAAGCTGTAAGTGTAACAACTTTCTTGGGTATTTCTATGAACAAAAAAAAAGGGAATGTTTTTATCTCTCCCATGTACCCTTTTCATCGCCAGAGATTCATCTAGATCAGCAGGAAAACTGTACGTAATCTACAAAACCAGGAAAGGAAGAATGGAGGAAAGGAGAAGAAACGAAAATAAGAAAATTTATCCATCCTGATAACATGAGGTTTTTAAAAGTAAGTCAAATGTCAATACAAATTCCTCAAGGGCAGCAGCAAAAGTTAACACGTGGTCTTGGAAATGTTCAAAGTCCCCACAGGCACTGCAAGGCACCCTGAAGCTTTTCATAAAGGTGTGTCTGTGTGTTTTAACACCAATCAGGCATTTAATATTCACCAGAAATTTCCCAAGTGCTTTATACATGTTATTTAGTTCTCACAACAATTCTGTAAATTATGAGTTATGATAATCAGGAGATGTTTTTTAAAGGATTCATAAAGCGGCTCAGTAGCGTGGGCACAGCTGTATGCATCCTCTTCTCAGCACTGAGTGGAGCCTTCTCCCCATCACGTGGAAGGAGTTCTGCTCTCCCTCCCTCCAACGCCTCCTTTTAGCCTCTTGCCCCACTGGTTTCTCCTCCATCGCAGCCTGGCTGCACTTCTTAAAACAGTAGTTGTAGAGCACTGAATTATGGCTCAAGACCACAAATTGAAATAAAAATGTGTTGAATATATTGAGTTAAATAAAGTCTAGTTTTAAAATGAATTTCCCCTTTTCTTTTTATTCATTTTCAGTATGAATGCTAGGGAATGCTAGAAAATATATAATAACATGTGTGGCTCTCCCCACATTTCTATTAAACAGTGCTACTTTACCGTTTTTTCTGTAAGAAACAAGGTGTTCAAAAAGAGAAGCCAAGGAAATAACCTAGTTTTTATCTTTCCTACAGCTCAGAAATCACAATGCTTTTTTTCCCTTTTTGTGAGGGAGAAACACACCAAAACAGAAAATATCTAAAAAGGATAACAATTTTTACATGATCAGACAAAGAGAGTGGCTAAATCACACTCTAAAATCCACAAATGTATCAAATGTGCCTGACTTGATGCAACCTGAAAACCTACTCATTTTAGCTTTTTTTTTTTTTTTTTACAATTACCCATCTACATAACCAAATTCTGATTCACAAGATGACCATAATGGTTGGAATAGGACGGGGATGGTGGCGGTTGCCTGTAATCCCAGCACTTTGGGAGGCCGAGGCAGGTGAATCACTTGAGCCCAGGAATTCAAGACCAGCCTGGGCAACGTGGTGAAACCCCATCTCTACTAAAAATACAAAAATTAATCGGATATGGTGACACATGCCTGTGGTCCCAGCTACTCAGGAGAATTTAATTACAGTTTTCACAGAAATTCCATTTATCATTAGGTCCTTGAGAATTACAGATGAGCTATACAATGTCTTGGGTTGGTTTACGCAGGCTACCTAACATTCAGTGAATGGGGTGCAGTTCATCTCAGCAAGTGTATTTTCATATTCTTTGTGCCGTATTGCTTAAGTTGATTATGTTTTCATTGTCTTGTTTTGTTGTATTATATTTCTGATGCACACAAAGGAATCAAGCACATAAAACATTTATTGAAGTGACATGGAGAGGTGGGAATTCCAACATAAAAATTTAAACTTAAAGAAGCATATTCCCATAAGGCAGATACTAACACTCTCACCAATGATAGATGGGGAAACTGAGGCACGGTTTTATTTCATGTCAGCTCCTATAACAAACTACCATAGGCTGGGTGCCTTGTAAATGACAGAAATCTATTTCTCATGGTTCTGAGTCTGGGGAGACCAAGATCAATGCGGGGTAGGGCCTGCTTCCTGGCTCATAGATGGCTGTCTTCTTGCTGCATCCTCACAAAGCAGAAGAAATCAAGGTAACTTTTGGGGGTGTGTTTTATAAGGGCACTAATCCTATTCATGAGGGCTCAACCCTCATGACCTAATCACCTCCCACAGGCCCCACCTCCTAATATCATCGCCTTGGGGATTAGGTTTTCAACACATACATTTTAGTGGCACACAGAGATTCCTTAAGACAGGATTACAAAGCTCCTAAGTGGCAGAGCTTGGATTTTAACTCTACCCTAGTGAGTTTGGAGCCCACACTTGCTCACACTATAAAACGCTGCCACAAAGTGAGTGAGGGAGACCTGTGCTGTTATTACCCAAAGCCTGTGAGATTTCTTGCTAAATTAATGACTATTTTTGATCCATTATTTACACTTAGTTAGTACTAATTTGAAACACCTGCTAAGTGTGAAAAAAGGAAGGGCATTAATATTGGAATAAAACTGGCTAAACTTGAATGCCCATCCAGAAACTGCTTCGTTCACAGACAACAGCTGGCACTGCAATATGTTTCTGATCTTAATGCTGCGTTGGAGGAAATAGGGGACACTGAAAATTTATCTTTGGACACTGAAGATACATATGTATATATATGTGTATATATCAAGAGAGGGAACACATGCTTGGTGAAGAACTAGTAAGTGAGTTTACTTCTTCACATATTAGTATGCTCTCTAATAAAGGAGAAGGTGTAGGTGCAATTCAAGATTTTTTGTTATTTATTTACTTGTAGAGACAGGGTCTCCCTCTGTTGACCAGGCTGGTCTTGAACTCCTGACCTCAAGAGGTCTTCCCTCTTTGGCCTCCCAAAGTGCTGGAATAACAGATGTGAGGCACCGTGCGTGGCCCCAACATTTTTTTGAATAAGGAATGAGATAAAAATATTTTCTTATTACCCTGATAATGTTACTTAAAACCGTCTCTGAGATTTCAGTGAGCTTTGAAAGTTTTTGATCTCAAACACATTCAGCATCTTACCTAAACTGAACCTGAACTTTAAAGCCAAAATGTCACAACTTTTAATGTTGAGAGCAAGATGGTAGCGTGTCCTGAATAAAACAAATTATGAATCAAACAGTCCAATCACCTGAAGCTCAATGTTTCACAGTACTTGATTACTCAATTATTTCTTTGCTCACTGAAGAAAGAAATCAATGACTCATTATTAGATTATTTATATATAAATGACACTAAGACCAAATAGTTTCCAAAATGCTTCCAGAGACAGATACAACCAAGGAAAGAATTAGGACTCCACTTAGAGCTATTGTTCAAGTTCACACTTAATCTCCTAGTGTTTGAATGTGAGGTGTTTGTCACCTTAAGACGTTTGAATAATCGAAATTAGTAAGGAGCAAGAAATTGCAGCATTATTTCTGGGTCCAGTTTCAATTCAGATCCAGAACTTCCTGTCAGAACCACTGACCAATTGCTCTCATCTTAATGACTTATAATGATGTTAGAATTTCCCAATTTAATAAAGAGTAGTGCACTTTAATTGTGTTAGATTTGGTTTATCTGGACAACATTAAAGTCTCAGAAAGAGTAACTTTAAAAAGATAGGAAATTCTCTCTCTCTCTCTCTCTCTCTCTCTCTCTCTCTCTCCCCCTCTCTCTCTAAAGAAGTCAGCTGGTAAGCAATAAAATGAGGCTTTAGTTTCATCTACCTTTCTAATCAATCAACCTGTCATCCACAAAGTTATCACATCATCTAAGGTGGCTGCTAGAGCTCCAGCCATTTCACCTGCATCTTACACTATGGAAGGAGGAAAGACCAAAGAGCAAAATTGGAACCCCCAGAGCTCAGCCATATCCCTTTAATCAGTCACCCTAGACACCACCTATTCCGCTTGTACTTACATTTCATTGGCTGGAGTTAGTCACATGGCCTTGCCTAACTCGAGGGAAGTCTTTGCTTCTGGGTAATAATGTGCATACCTAAGAATTGGTGTTGGGAGTTCTGTTCCTCAGTAGGTAGAGAGAATGGATGTAGGGGCCGACATCTCACTTTCTCCACCAGGAGATGTGAGCCAAGTGCATGGGGAGCTTGAACCTGTGGCTTATTTATCCTGGGTAGAATTGGATGAACATTTTTCAAATCATGGTATCCCTTTTACTGCAATTTTAAAATTCATAATTTTTATCAGTATTATTTTTGTTTTATGATTTTAAAATTGTGAACAGTCTTTTTTCTTCCTAAAAATGGACATTTGAAATTGTTGGACCCTCATTAAATGGATTACATATGCCCAAAGTTTGATATGCACTTATCCATATGATTCAACTAGAAGGGGCTAAAAGGCCCAGTTTTCCTGGACACCCATCCCAGTGGGTTCCGCTCCCACTGAGCCTGACATCCCCACCGACAGGATGGCCATGTGTTTGGCATTTCAGATACACCAAACATTTCACAATTTGCGTGTGACTGTGGAACTGAAACACGAGCTACAGCAGGGCCAGATCTCTACCCTGGTCCTCACTGTTCTCAGGAATGGGGAGAGGCCCCAGCACAGAGTTAGAGTAACTGAGTGAATGAGTCAGTGAAGGAAAGACTTAGCGAGTGACATCGAAAAGGCCACCAGATACTCCCTATTCCTGTTTTCCCAAATGTAAAATAATATATGACCCAGTTCTGCTCAAGGTTCTTGAATGATAACAAGTGTGAGAACACGGGGTCAACTTTTAAAGAGTAGAGTTGTGTAGTATTTATCTCATTTATACACTCTGTATCAACTGCGATCACTATTAATCTTCAGTGCGGCACTGCTTTTCAGTTTTAGAAATACTTGCGGTGTCCTGAAAAATCACGCAATGCCTCATGTGACATAACCACGAGCTCTGGATTTTTTTTTCCATTTTCACCGTATCGTCTTTCAGGGGGAAAAAAAAAAAGCGGCGAACTTGTCTAGACCCCAATTCAATTCTCCTGTGAAATACAGAAATACATAAAGTTCTAGAAAATGTGGAGAACTCAGTTCAGCAGGGTATGCCGAAAAGGGTAGGGTTTGAGCCCCAGCCCTCCGCTGGCCAACGGTGCGCGCAGAAAGGTATTTAACCTCTCGGTGGGTGGGGTCCTGAGAGGCCTCGCAGCCTCCCCAGCCCCAAGGCTCCCTGGCGCACATAGCGCAGGCGCCACGCGCCAAAGCCACCCCGCTGCCGCCACCCGGCCTGCAGCGCCCCCCTGAAACTGGCTGCAGCCTCCTCACAGCCTGGGAACCTCCTGGAACCGCACTCAGCCCCAACCTTTTCCACCTGCCCCTTTATCTGGGTCAGACTCGCCCCAGGCTGAAGTCTGTGCCCACCTCTCCTCCCCTCCGCGCCCTGGCAGGCACTCCCCCGACCCCGTCCGGTCGGATCTGGGCGGATACTTCCCAGCAGCCCTGAGCTAAGACGTAGCCTCAGCTTCTACCATAAAGTGGAGATAATCCAGGATAGTTTCAAACATAAGTTCAGGCTTGAAATGTGACACATGCTTCGCCTGGCACACTGAGGGGTACGTCGGAGTCCCCCCCCCCCGCCCCGTCCTCCCACCTATTTGCAGTAACCGCGGTTAAACTCTTCCCTCCCCCACCACCTCCCCACCCCCGATAGTGTGAAAATTTACATGTGTGGACAGGAAAGGAAGCCAGAGAGGATGGAGACTTGGGAGCTCAAGTATATCATCAGGGATAAGAAGAGCGAAGTGGAGAGGAGGCCCTGAGGTCTGGGCCGGTCCTGAAGTCTGAGCAAGAAGCTGCAGTCCCAGCGGAGGCTGCTCCGGGAAGGGGACGGGGGTCCTCTCAGCCCTGCCAGGGGGGTTGGGGTCTCGGCGCCCTGGATTCCTTTAACAGTGGTGTGACCCCTGCCTGGGATGCACACCACTGATGCATGCACCCGTCAGGCTGCCGTGGTGTCGCCAGGGTGGCAGGGCCCGGGGGTTTGCACCCGCTCCCCGAACACCGCCCTCCTCTACCCCAGCTCCCTCTCCCTGACTCACAAGGCTTGGAAGCCGGAGCTGCAGGGTCCCCAGTGTTCCCCTGTCGGGTGAGCCCCTAGCCTGGCCCTCTGTCCGTCCATATTCCCAATCCCTCACCACTCTTCCCAGACCAGTTTTCCTTAGGAACACCTCCCACTCTCACATTGGCAAGAATCCTGGTCTCAGAAACTTCTGGAGGATCTGGGTTGAGACTCCACAAGGGTTAGGGGAGCAGCCCCGGGGCAGCAATGGGGTGTGGCCAAACACTAGGCGGATCCGCCTCCCGGTAACCACTTGAGTCACTTGTCTTGATTGAGGCTGCCTGTCAGCGCCTGGCCGATGTCAGAAGGGCCAGGCGGGGACAGGCAGCCTCACAAAAACCTACTGAGCAAGCTAATGGTTGTTGTTGTTCCCACCCGAAACTTCTGAAAAACTATAATTCATATTAGCAAAAACCGTACGTACTTCAGTGAAATATTTGTGTCTTAGAGCCAAAAACATCTGCATCTATATGAATACAGTTTTCACTTCTCATCTAAAGGTTTTTGGCACTAAGTAGGCAGAGCCTGAAAAATATTCCAGCCTGACTCATGTTAGCTAATGTTACATTGCTTTAGAAAAACAAATTGGCCAAGATGCAGTTTTTCAAAACTGCTATGCAATAATCTAGTGCTAATTTTTCCACTGCAATTACATTTGGATCTGGCACCAAACAATGAGTAAATCAACTTTTCAATAGCCTTTTTTAGCCTGTTCCTATGACTGAATTATACACATTTCCCACGATGCTCTTAATTTCAAAACTCATTTCCTACCAGAGTGGATAACATTTTTCTGAATGTCCTTCCATGATTTTGAGACTGTTTCTGTAACTGATTCCTCAAACACCTGATTTGCTTAGGACACACAGTGCAAGGAAAGCTTATGTCACATATAAATAAATTTTAACTCTTTAGTGAAAGGATTGGTTTACACGATTGTGGATTGTAATTCATTAAAATGGGAAGGGGGGATTTACATGTATTTCATAGACAGTAACAACAATGACCTTGTTTCATCACCTTTCAGCACCTCACTGTAATTTTTCTTCCATCTCTTTTGTTATAACAATTCTTTCAATCAACCGTATGCAGTATTCTATTTGAAAATTAGTCTGACATACTCTCTGATTTAATTTGTCAAAAGCCCTGCTTAATAGACGTATAGTCTATTGATTTTCACTCTTCCATTTTGTAGTCCTTAATATAAATTTCTCTTTATAATGTCCCTTAATTGTCTCTAGAATGTTCGGGTTTCTTCTAAAAATTCCCATACTAAGTTTACTTTTATTACCTTTAGGGAATGCAAAGATGTGATAAGGCAAAAGCATAACATATAGCCATAGTGTGGCATGTCGTGTTTCTCCCAAGGATTACCAAGCAGACATCACTGCACTGTGTGTAATTTCTTCAGGGGTCATCTGCAGAGCAGCTGCCCAAAGTCAGAAGGAAAGATCATCTTCCCTCAGTCATTTCCCACCCAGAACCACAGAGAGAATTCATCTCGTACAGCCGTCCCATGAAGCTGTCAAGTGGATGTAACCTCCTCCCTTCAGGACACGTGATGCAGCCTTATCAGAGGAGAAGATGGAAATGATGAGTTCCAGGAAGCTACTTCCTTGGCATACACCTAACGTTAACCTATTGTATGACAGCTGGGGCTGTCGTAACAAATACCACACAGTGGGGGACTGGAATAACAGAATTTTTTTTTTTTTTCACAGTCTGGAGGCTGGAAGTCCAAGATCAAGGTGTCAACGGGTTGGGTTTACTCTGAGGTCTCTTTCCTTGGCTTGTAGATTTGTGGACAGTTGTCTTTTCCCCTATCTTCACATGGTCTTCCTTCTTGTGTGTCTAGATCCTAATCTTTTCTTCTTATAAGGACATCAGTCCTATGGGATTAGGGCCCACCTTCATTACCTCAATTTACTTTAATTACCTCTTTAAAGACCCTATCTCTAAACACAGTCCCATTCTGAGATACTGTGGGTGAAGGCGCCAACATATGGATGCAGAGGGACACAATTTAGCCCATAACCCCCACTTTGGGTGTGTTGCAGCCATTGACTCTCCTGGCTATGGCAGGTCCATCAGGAATTCAACATAGATTTGGGGTTGGCTATGGCTTGAATGTGTCCCTCCCAAAATTCAGGTGTTGCCAATATGAGAATATTAAGAGGTGAGGCCTTTAAGGGGTGATTAGACTGTGAGAACTCCTACCAAGTTAACCAGAGTAAGGTCCTTTTAAGAAAAGCTTCACATAGCATTTAACTAGCTGGCTAGCTAGCTTTTTGCTTTTGTGCTGTGTGAGGAGTCAAAGTAGCAGCTGTCACTGACAACTGAACCTGTCAGCACCTTGACCTTAGACTTTCCAGCCTCTGGAACTGTGAGAAAATATGTTTCTGTTCTTTATAAATATCCCCATCTCAGGTATTCTGTTATAGCAACACAAATGAACTAAGACAGGGTCCAATGCTGGAGACAGAAGCCTGAGCCCTATTTAATTTACTCTGCATTTTTGCCAACATCTCACAGCTCTAAGGAGCTGCACTGCTGGACACGGAGACCTGAAACCCCCAAGGATGCCCAAGACAGTGACGCCTAGCAGGGCAGAGGCTGCACATTCCTGCTGGAGACCTGGGGGCTCTTAATCCAAAGCTACTGTGGACGCACATCCAGAATTACTCATGACTCTGTGTCCAAATTGACTCTCCCAACTATAGCTAGAGAACACCCAGAAAAGAGCCCAGGCTTCAGAGGGACAAGAAATGTCTGGATTTTAGTTCAGCAACAAAGTTGGGCCTGAAACATGAACATCAATGTAGAGATAAACTCCTTTTCTTCTTTTCTTTTTTAAATTTCTATAACGATTCAGTTGGAACAAAGACTATCAGAGACTGTAAGTCACAGACTCTATATGGATGGGAAGATGTCCTTACTGTGGAAAGGACTAAATTGCAGATCTAGTTCTTTTATGTGTGATCTCGGATGAGTTTCTTACCTTTCTTTAACTGTTTCTCCCACTGTAGGAAACATAGGTTTAATTTAATTCAATATTTGTTGCATTTTCACCTAAGAATAAAAGACCCAGTCTCCTAGATAAGTCCTTTAAACAACTCAAAGATGTCATGAGAACAAGAGCTAGACTGGATACCTTTTTGATACTGGGCTTTGATTAAAAGGTAGGACCAGGAACCTCTCTTCTGCTGAATCAACACAGTCTCAGTACCTCCGCAGACACATGCCAAGTGCTGACAATGAGGAAAAGGTGGGATCCCAGGAAAGAGATGCTGAGGTGAAATTTGCATGGAGGAAACTTAATGGGGAATGCCCTTGGGATCAAGTCTTAAGGAGTGAGAAGAAAGCAGGATAGGGCAGAAGGAAGAGTTGAACCCAGATGTAGTCACCACCAAGATCTTGGCTGAGCCAGGGGAAGCTCTGGAACTGAGACAGCCTTGCAGAGCTGTTTCACTTTGAGGCAAGGGGACTTGCCCTTTATAAACCCAGCCATCCCAGATGGATGAGTCCTTAGACTAGCAGCCCAGGAAAGAGGATACGACCCGGCCAAGACAGCTCGATTCTAGAAAGGGACTCAGCTGCCAGGGGCCAGTCACCCATACTCCCAGCAGCTGGGAGCTCAGTGCTTCACTCTGGTAGCTAGAGAGCTGGGTGGTGCACACAGCATGCACCTCAACTGCACTCCCTTCACCAGGAAGCCTTCTTTCTCATCACTATATCACAAAGCAGAATGCAGCAAGCACTGTACAGAGGGAAAAATACCCTCAAAACAATGCTCTGAGAGCACACAAGAATGACTCTGATGAGACCAAAGAAAGCCCCATGGAAGCAATAGCATTTGAGTTTGGATTTGAAGCATAAATGGAATTTTGGAAAAAAGGATAAAAGATGGGCATTCTAAGTGAAGGAAACAGCATGAAAAGAGGAAAGATGTAATGTGCAGGATGGAGTTTTTAGGTAAATATTGAGCGGTGCAAACTGACTAGAGTAAAGGCAATAAAGAAAAAGGAACCAGGGGTCACAAAAGAATGGTGAGAGAAGACAGGAGGAAGCCTGGGGCCTACCATAAGGAATTGTGACATACCAGTGACATTCGGCAATGAGGTACAGCGAACAAATAAGATGGACATTTAACCCGTAAAGTCTGTTGTCATTATGGCACTGTCTGTCACAAGATAAAACAATAGCTCTGGGCAGCATTATTTGTAAGTATTAGGAACATCCTCGAGTTCTAGCTTCGGAATCATTTGGCTATTGAAGGAAACTGATTCAGCTCAAGTCTCTACCACATATCCTATGGGCATTCCAGCACCTTCTCCAATACATATTACAGTTCTCAAAGAGAGTACGTTCTTCTGGTCACCACTCACTCTAAATTCCTGCCTCATAAAATTTCTGGTCACCGCTCAAAGCAGTTACAGCTGCTGGCCTTGTTCCACCAGACCTCTTCCATCATGAGCACAGGCAGTGTCCTGCAGAGAGGTTGACGACCAGCCTAAGATCACAGGGCCACCAAAAGGCTGGCCCAGAATTGAGACCAGGTCTCCCTAACCCCAAGCCCAGCTTTTCAATCTTTCAACATTACTGGATGCAAAGGGGGATAAAACTCTTAGTGCCATGTACAGATTTTACTGTTTTAATGTTTAATGTAACTTTTAAAGGAGACATAACGTCTAATATATATTAACTACAAAGATGTGTGTGGCCATCTAGTTATTATAATAGAATTATGAATTCCTTTCTATGATTCACATTGTATGCCTTTAATAAAAGATACAGAATTTCATATATCCTTACGAGAGTCAGTTTAGCAACAATTGGATAAATAATATAACATTGTAAAAGCCTACAATTTTGTTACTAGTTCATAAACTATTCATTTTGTTTAAAAAATCAGGGTAATAAATTGATACAATTTCAACAGTATAATTTACAGTAATAGACTCATTCTCTTTTCCCTCAATGGAAAAGCTGAAAGAAGTGCAAATCTGTGACTGTGTTTAATATATATTGCAAGCAGCTCCTCTTTACTGTATTTCAGGAAAGATTCAGGATAAAAAAAATCTCCACATGTTTCTCTTGTCTGACTTCTAGTGGAAATAACAATACTCTTTTTCATTGTTGTTTAATATCTGTTTGCATTTTTTTCTTGCAAATTCTTCTTTGACATGCAGGTGCATTAGCAAGTAAACATAGAAAAAAATTACACAAAGAAACACTACAAACAGGTTTTTAAAAATATTAATCATTAAATATATGCATTCTTTAACAGCAGCCATTTCCTTATGTAGCAAATTCTTTATCCTGCCTTCCTCCAATACTTCCTGAAGAATTTTCCTAACACCTATATATTTTTGTAAAATTTTTATTATTAAACAGAGGAGTTGAAAAACCTGGTCAGTAAAAACCTTGTTGAAAAACTAGTCTGAAGAAAAAAAATTTGTAGTTTTATCCAGAAAAAAACATATTACCAGGTGCTTTTGTATGTCCTGCTGCTCTCAGAAAACATGAAAATTGGATGTGAGTCTTGTTTTGATTATACATGCCAATCTCATTTATCAGAGTGCAATGACAGGTTGGTGTGTTAAAGTAGGAAAGTTCTGGTGCAGTTAGACATTTTTACACCTACCCCCCTCCTCTCTCCCATTTTTTAAATTGCATTTCCCAAAACAATAAAAACAGCAAGGATTAAAAGAACCCCTCAAAAAACAAAAAACAAACAACAAACAAAAAACCACGAGCATGAAGAATACTACCCAGTGAGAGAGATCCCTGTACAACTGCACAGGTTGTGCACTGGCTCAATGGTACCTGCAAGACATGAGTGAGGGTAAAATCTAGTCCTCACCAAACTTACGTCCTGGTCCAGGCTGTGGCACAAGAGGAAGTGGCTTCACCTTCTGCTAATCCATCTACTTAAAAGGAGCTCCTTACTTGGGAGGCTGAGGCAGGAGGAACCCTGGAGCTCAGCAGCTGGAGTCCAACCTGGGCAAGAGAGAAGGACCTGTCTCTACAAAAGCAAGGGGGACCATTGTGTGTAATTTATTCAAAGGAAGTCTTTGTCCTCTCAGTGGCCTTAAAACAAGAGTATACAAAAGAGAAAGGCAGTGAGGAGTGTGATGTTTACAGTGGGTGAGAGAGACCTACCAAAAAAAGGACCAAGAAGTACCAGTCAGAAATGTGGAAGGCCTAGGCCAGGCACAATGGCTCACGCCTGTAATCCCAGCACTTTGGGAGGCCGAGGCAGGCAGATCACAAGGTCAGGAGTTCAAGACCAGCTTGGCCAACATGGTGAAACCCCGTCTATACTAAAAACACAAAAATTAGCCAGGCATGGTGGCACGCACCTGTAATCCCAGCTACTTGGGAGGCTGAGGCAGGAGAATGGCTTGAACCTGGGAGGTGGAGGTTGCAGTGAGCTGAGATCATGCCACTGCACTCCAGCCCAGGCAACAGTGAGACTCCGTCTCAAAAAAAAGAAGAAAGAAAAGAAATGGAGAAGCCCTGGGAAAAAGTATCATGGAATTCAGGGAAGCAGAAGCTCTGAAGTAGGAAGAAAGTTCATATCAAATGTAGCAAAGAGGTCCAATAAGATCATAATGGAAATGTGTTCTTTGGATAAAGCCTCTGGAGATCATGAGGACCTTCCTCGAGCATTAACGTTGG
This sequence comes from Papio anubis, assembly GCF_008728515.1. Lineage (NCBI taxonomy): Eukaryota > Metazoa > Chordata > Mammalia > Primates > Cercopithecidae > Papio > Papio anubis. Next base: position 47,643,867 of record NC_044983.1, on the reverse strand, counting down.
CAGTGGAGGCAGCAGGGGCTGTGGCAGAAGAGGAAGAAGGAAAGGAGACAAAGGCTGACAGTGCCAGGCAGTTGAACTTCTGATTATCTTCAGCTGATTACGGTAGAGAAAATGTTTGTTTGAGTTGGTTTCTGTAAGAATACAATTTTTTAGAACATTGTAAGCAGTGCAAGTTAAATTTCCTTAATTTCCGAGAATTTTAGGAATATTCAATGATAGAAATGCTTATTTATCTCCAAGCCAATCAGCGTAGTGTCCCTTTAAGATATTTTTATAATTTAAGTTATTAATACCATCTGGAGGTAGGAAAACACTACACACTCACACAATGAGAGATAAATGTCTTTCTAAATTACAGACAGAGAAACATAAACAATATGACATAGCGAGAAAGCTTATAGCTTCAGTTCAGAATTTCAGCCATGGGTCAAAGTAACACAGAATTACAAAACTCACCAGGCCATATCGATAAGCTGTAATATTCCCAGAGAGTGTGAATCCTTAATTGATTTGAGCTCAAAATAGACAATCCGAAAAGAGGAACAGGCTGGGTGAAGTGGCTCACACCTGTAATCCCAGCATTTTGGGAGGCTGTGGCATTCAGATCACTTGAGCCTAGGAGTTCAAGACCAACCTGGTCAATACAGAAAAAGCCTATCTCAGCCGGGCGTGGTGGCTCACACCTGTAATCCCAGCACTTTGGGAGGCCGAGGCGGGCGGTTCACCTGAGGTCAGGAGTTTGAGATCAGACTGGCCAACATGGCGAAACCCTGTCTCTACTAAAAGTGCAAAAATTAGCCAGGTGTGGTGGTGCCCATCTGTAGTCCTAGCTACTCAGGAGGGTGAGGCAGGAGGTACGTTTGAGTTTGCAAGGTTGCAGTGAGCTATGATGGTGCAACTGCACTCCAACCTAGGTGACACAGCAAGACCCTGTCTCAAATTAAAATAAAAGAAAAACAAAGCAGATTCTCCATTGTTTTTCACACAGCAGACATAAGATTTCCATAAATCATCAATTCATTTACAGAGAATCCCAAATGCTTAGACAATAAAATCAAAAGAAGCTGGCACCAGAAATCGAGTGAATACTCAAAAAGAAGCATAACCAAAACCTTACAAGGGGAGGGTTTGGACAAGAGGCAGAGCACAGGGCCAAATGTCGGACATACCCTTGGTCCACAGCTGGCAGGCTAGGGAAGAGCCCTGTGAAGAAGGCCTTCTTACTGGGAGGCGTGAACAGGGCTTCACAGATGAGGTCCAATCCTGTGGAGTCACAGCACCACAGTGACACACCAAATGCACAGGACAATTCCGGAGATGATTTTATTCAGGTTGTTGCAATAGGAAGAATATTCATTTATAAGGAACATCTCTGAGAAAAGGAAGCAGCTAAACAAGAGATTCATTGAGTCTTCAAACGGGAGTCATGAGGAAAGATGGAGAGGGATCTTATCTCAGAATATTTGGGTTTATGGTTAGCTCTTTCTTTGGGAAATGATGGGATGCAAAATGATGGGAAGATTTTTGAAAACGAAGGGTTGTAGGGTGGTGTCTTCACCATTACTGTTTTTCAGGAGCACAGGGCTCAAGTCAAGTTCAACGTTGTCAAGCATTTGGCTGGGTTTGGAGGATAGGGTCTAGGAGAGGCACGAGGGAAGGATTACCAAGGAGGACCAGGAAATTTGGGGTGCAATGTACGCCCTCTTATCTTGATGTAGATGATGGTTTCACCCATTACAGAAATGTGAAAGAATGTACATTTTAAATATTTACAGTTTATTGTACATCAGTGATGCCTCAAGAAAAATGTTTAAAAAAAAAAAAAACCTGCTTGATAGATTTGCCTCACTGGCATAATATTTCTTCAGAGGAAATGTGCTAATTTTGTAAGTTACTATATCATGTTCAAAATTTTGGAAGTCTGACTACTATTCAAAAGACATTTCATGTGTTCAAAATAATGAGCCTTTGTACCAAACTGTATCCTATATTTCAAAACTAATAATCATTTGGGAGATATAATTATCTTAGATGTCACAAATTGCAACCATTGTTAGAAACTTAAAATTCAATTATTTGACTTAGATTTATTTCCTCAAGTCAGCAATTATCATCATAAAAGAACAACTTTTAGGTCTTGTTCAATTCTACTCTGCTTTAATATATTAGAAAACCACCTTTGCAGCCGGGCACAGTGGCTCACGCTTGTAATCCCAGCACTTTGGGAGGCCGAGGCGGGTGGATCACCTGAGGCCAGCAGTTCGAGACCAGCCTGGCCAACATGGTGAAACCCCATCTCTACCAAAAATACAAAAATTAGTTGGGTGTGGTGGCAGGCGCCTGTAATCCTACTAGTCGGGAGGCTGAGGTGCGAGAATCACTTGAACCTGGGAGGCAGAGGCTGCAGTGAGCCAAGATTGTGCCACTGCAGCCTGGGCAACAAGAGCAAAACTCCATCTCAAATTAAAAACAAGAAAGAAAGAAAACCACCTTTACACGACTCAAGTAGAAACATATTGTGGTATTTAATTTTGCTGTATTGAATTATGTAAGAAACGGCTACAATAGTCTGTTACTTTGCGTTAAGTTCTTAATCATTGAAATATATCCTGATTGTCTATGATCGTACCATTCTGAATGTGCCTGATCTTGTCTGAAATATATCCAGATTATTTCAGCAGTATTTTAAAAATGAAATCTAAGTTCATTTATATCTATCAAATCGGGTCTAGATATTGCCCACACATTGTGATTTTGTTCACATTGTTTTTGCTCTTCCATATACAAATTACTTATAATAAAAATACTTTCTTCCTGTTTTGGGTTGAATTGTGTGCCCCGATATTCACATGTTGAAGTCCTAACCCCTAGTACCTCAGAATGTGACTACAGCATTTAGAAGTAGGATCTTTAAAGTGGTAATTAAATTAAAATGCAGCCATGAGGGTGGGTCCTAATCCAGTATGACTGGTGTCCTTATAAGAAAATGAGGCCAGTGCGGTGGCTCACGCCTATAATCTCAGTACTTTGGAAGGCCAAGGCGGACAGATAGCCCGAGCTCAGGAGTTCGAGACCATCCTGAGCAACACGGTGAAACCTCGTCCTACTAAAATACAAAAAATAAAAAATAAAATTAGCTGACCATGGTGGCACACTCCTGTAGTCCCAGCTATTGGGGAGGCTGAGGCAAGAGAATTGCTTGAGCCCCAGAGGCGGAGGTCGCAGTGAGCTGAAATCACACAACTTCTCTCCAGCTTGGGCTACAGAGTGAGACTCCGTCTCCAAAAAAAAAAAAAAAAAAAAAAGAAAATGAGATAAGGACACTGACCTATAGAGGAAGAATGCCCTATGAACATAAAGACAGTCACCCACAAGCCAAGGAAACCCTTCCCTCAGGACCCGCAGAAGGAACCAACTCTGCCCATGCTTCGATCTCAAACTTCTCGCCCACAAAACTGTGAGACAATAAGTATTTCCTATTTAAGTTCTGCAGTTTTTGGTACTTTGATATGGTAGCCCTAGCAAACTAAAACAATTCCCAACTAACTTTTATTTATTTTTCTTTGCTCCTTATATGCTTTTTTTTTTTTTTTTTTTTTTTTTTGAGATGGAGTCTCGCTCTGTAGCCCAGGCTGGAGCTCAGTGGCACCAAAACCTCCGCCTCCTGAGTTCAAGCAATTCCACTTCAGCCTCCCGAGTAGCTGAGATTACAGGTGCCAGCCACCATGCCCGGCTAATTTTTGTATTTTTAGTAGAGACGGGGTTTCACCATATTGGCCAGGTTGATCTTGAACTCCTGACCTCGTGATCCGCCTGCCTCAGTCTCCCAAAGTGCTGGGATTACAGGCATGAGCCACCGCACCTAGTCTCTCATATACTTTTAAAATGTATCACTTACTCTGTTAATACCATATTAAATTTTTAAAAATTTTAACCTTTCAGCCAGTCTTAAAGACTGTCATGTGAAGTCCGCCCTGACTGAGATATAAGCAGCAGACTGACAAACTAATTATCTTGTTACTTCTTCTATCTTGTTTAAAACAAACAAAGAGAAAAAAAAAAGTGGAAGAGAGGAACTGCTCAGGCTAGGTAGCTGCAGTTTCTCCCTGGGCAGCTGAGGGGTGCTCAAACAAACATTCCCACTGATGCCAGTGCAGAGCTCGTTTCAGCCACAAAAGCAGTCAGCGTGTGCTGTCTACCCTCCCTGCACCAGCGCTGGTGTGCAGGTCTGAAACTCAGAGACAAAAACGAAGTGTTTCTTATCCAAAGAAAAGGAGCATTTGACCGGTTCTGGGTAAATCTGTGAAAATTGCCTGATCTAAAACATAGTTTTCGGTAGAAAAAAAAAATACGTAGTTGATAAACTTGTTAAAAACTAGTGAGAAACGTAAGTCTCAGCTTTCAAAAGTCCATCCTAGCATTAAAAGTTGTTGTTAGCTAAAAATGTGAAATAGTAACACTCCTGTCATTTTACAATGCATGGTATTCTCTCTCATGTGCTCCATACGATAAATTTCAGTAAATACTCAAACACTCATTACAGAGTTGGAGTTTTATAATTTTCCAAATTCCATTTTTATGGAGGCTGGTTGCTGGTGGGAGAGGGATTCGTGCTGTAAGTGGATAAATTGGCAATACTGCTGTGAGAATGTGGAAGTAAATTTTCAAATGATTAAAATAATAATACTAAATGTGGGTGATCACATTTCCTTACTGTTAAAAGTATACAATTCTTCATGTTGAATGGATTTTTTAATTAAGTAAATTACTAATTGATGCCATATGTAAGAATTTTTAAAGAGATTAGAGGCCGGGCGCAGTGGCTCAGGCCTGTAATCTGAGCACTCTGGGAGGCCGAAATGAACAGATGACTAGGTCAGGAGTTCGCAACAAGCCTGGCCAATGTGGTGAAACCCCATCTCTACCAAAACACAAACGTTAGCTGGGTGTGATGGCGGTTGCCTGTAGTCCCAGCTACTTGGGAGGGTGAGGCAGGAGAATCACTTGAACCTGGGAGGCAGAGGTTGCGGTGAGCCAAGATCACACCACTGCACTTCCACCTGGGCAACAGAGTGAGACTCGGTCTCAAAAAAAAAAAAAAGAAAAAAAAAAAGATTACAACCTCACTGGTAATTCAAGGAGTAATTTAACTTCTTGTCTTTGGTGAAGTGTCAGATTCCTGCAACTTTGGAGTCTAGTGTTACACATTTTCCAAAGTTCTACTACACTAGTCCCCCTTCTCTTCGGGAAGTATATTCTAAGACCTCCAGTGGATGCCTGAAACCACAAATAATACAGAGCCCTATACACATACATTTTTACCTCTGCTAAAGTTTAATTTATAAATTAGACACAGGAAGAGGTTAACAACAATAACTAATAATAAAGTAGAACCATTATCACAATATGCTGTAATAAAATTTACGAGAATGTGGTCTCTCCTTTCTCTCTCAAAATGTCGTCTGCTTGTGATCTGTTGATCTGATGGCTTGGGACAGATACTAAGTGGTTACTGGGTGGGGAGCATGAACAGTGTGGAGATGCTGGACAAAGGGATGACCGATATCTCGGGAAGGACACAGCATGACAGCGAGAGATCTCATTATAATACACAGAATGGTCTGCAATTTAAAACTTAGAAACTGTTTTTTTCTGGCATATTCTATTTAATATTTTGCAACCACTGTTAACTATGAGTAACTGAAACTCTGGAAAAAGCAAAACCACAGATAAAAGGGTACTACTCTATATACTTTGTAATGATTTCCATTAAGCAGTTGCTCTGAACACTTTCTTCCCCTTACATATAGTTGTACGTTCTCTATCCCTATCTCTGTCTCCTCTCTCTCTACATAACTGTCTCTTCTTTTCCTCTCTTTATCACTCCACCCCCATCCTTCATTTTGTAGTTAAATAATTCCATTTAACTTCATTGCTTTGTAACTTCTTATCAAGTTGCATCAGTTAGGTTGCATCGGGCAGCGCATAACACCCTGGCTACAACTTGATTAAACAAGGACACGTGCCATCTCACACAATGGGGTGTCTAGAGATGTGGGAAGCTTCAGGGTTGGTTGGCTCATTGACTCAGTGAGTTCAGTCAAACTCCAGGGTCCTCCCATTTCTGTGCTCTACTCTCCTGAGCAGCACCTGAACTTCCCACAGCTCAGGCTGATGTTGGCAGAGGATGAAGACGGTCCACTTCTTCCTATGGCACTCCCTTAGGAACAAGGATTCATTTCCTGGAATATCTGATACAGACATCTCACCCCTCTTCAGTCTTTCCTTGAATCAATTGCTCATTAGGGAATGGGAGACAAACTGGGCTCTTGCTGTCTTTTTCCTCTCCACTCTTGCTATGGGCTTTCAGTACAGAGTAGACTGACACTATCCTCCTGATCCTCGCCATGCCCAAGCTTCTTGCTTTCCAGTGTCTCTGTATTTGCCTAACGTCAAAGATCCAGTCAGTCGGGACCCATCACATTGGACTGATGTTCTCCCAGATTCACAGATTCCTTACCTTCAAGATTGCCCTAGTATCTTCAGCCCTTCAGTCGCTATCACTAAGCTGCCTGTGAGCTAATTGCCTGGCCTATCGCCATAGAACGAAGTGCCCAGGGACATTCAGCAGAACCTGAGATCTCTCCCAAACCCAGAGCTTTGCAGGTGATAGCAGCCACAGATCTGAGGAGATGCATGATTCAGTGATAAATGGAGGGGAAAGGAAATGTCAGGGCACAGTGTTTCCAGAACCTTCTTCCCAAAAATTAATTGCCATTCTTATGTGAGCTCATTTGATTTGGGATTCTCTCACTTCAACCAAAAGAATCCTGTCTATTCAACCACCCACTAGTTGGGCCTCCCCAAAGCTTGGGTCTTTGCTGGAATTAACATCCTGGTCAGAGGAATCACACAGAACTGACATGCCCAGTTTCCCACAGAAAAAAAATAAAGCAAAAGCCTGAAGGAGCTTCAAGGACAGCTAGGAAGATCAAATGCTAAGTACAAAGGAAAGGGAGTGGGGTTATAAAAGTGAAACAGAGATAAGAACCAGGAGGGTATGAGATTGAAAGAGGGAGGTACAGACAGAACAAGCTGGGTGGGTTCGCAGATGGGTATAGGAGAGTGACATACTGGCTAACCAGGACAGACTTTGGGTGATATTCATCTTCTCAAAATAGGATAAAATTATATTTACTGTCAAGGTTGATGTGAGGTAACTTGCATAAAGTGCTAAGCATATTCTCTGGGCAAATAGTAGAATCTTTTTCGTCTTCAGTTTTTCTCAAGGTGAAGAAAATAATGCATAGATGAGTAGTGGAGAAATATCATATTCTATTTCTTCAATTAATAAATGTTCCCTGTTCCTCCTGTCCTTGTACACCGAGGAAACAGATGTTCTGTATTATCAGGGATCTGAATTCTCCCAGGTAACCACTTCCTCCATCAGTCTCTCCTCACCTTTGTTAATGTCTTGGCTCTGAGTCAGAATCTTAGAGGTAACGTAGATTCTCTTATCTCTAAAATAATTGATTGTGTAATTAGAAAGTGCTTGGCACATTGGCTGTTAACATTTTATTATTACTATTGTCATTAGGAACAAAATCTGAGAAGTAAATTTCTGATCTACAATATCTAAAACAAAAATATATTAATAAAGTTTTACTTAGGTCAGGAGAAGCACATGGGCCAAGCAGAGATTTTCTGATCTATCATTTGTTTATTGTAATCCAAATATTTTTGTGTATCTTCCTTCTGAAGCATTTTTCCCACAAGTAGTATATTCATCCAGCTTTGCTACCACAACCTCATATCTTTGGCAGGTTAGGTGACTTTGCAACAATATATTAAATTAGTAATAAATTAATTTTGATGTATAGAGGTGATAAAAATATGTTAATGTGAGTAATATGTAATTTAAATTCCCAATTCCGAATTAGTCTGTGAAATTCTTTAGTAAGCCATGTTTATATTATTTCAAATTCTGAGTTTCCTTCAAGAATCAAGGTCACATAGTCTGGAGGAAATGGTTCTAGACTTTCCTTCAAATTTAAATACTTTCTGAGAACAAAATACTTCAGAAAATTTTCCCCCAAAATACTACACACACACACACACACACACACAGAGAGAGAGAGAGAGAGAGAGAAAGTCATGATTACATAGATATTGGTATAGAGATCAATAGATGGTTGGTTGGGTGGGTGGGTGGATGGATGGGTGGGTGGATGGATGGATAGATGGATAGATGGATAGATGAATAGAAACATCAAGGTAGAAAGAACACTAAATTAAACTCAGTTGACACATATTCTAGCTTTTGACCTGCCTCTAACCTTGGTTAAGCCATTTATGTCTTCTGGCTCAACGTTCCACAATAATACAATAAGAAGTTGGATTAGATGAACTTTTAGGTATTTTTTCTTCTAAGGACATATTATTAAAATCCTCCTAGTGAAACAATTTCAACTCCTGCAGTCATTTTGTTGCCTCTCTATTGCTCCTTGTATCTCCCTCTGAGTCTCCTTTTTAACATCAGCACTGATAATAGAAGCTAATACTCTTAGAACAAAACTCATCTGGTCAAGGCTGCAGTTTACAAAGGACATTAGATCAAAGGAAAATTAAGAAGGTTAGAGTTTGCTTTAAAAAACATATTGGAACAAACAAAAGAAATTCTATGCTCATCAAGAGAATTGTTCAGGAACCAGTAATCTCATTTAATCGAGTATTTCCACATTAATATAATTTTCTGTTTGGGGCTGAGCCACATGCAAGCTTATTTATGCATGAACAGATCAAATCAACATCTCTCTTCTAGACTTTACAGCCACTTCCCTAAGATGACCTAAGGGAAGTGATTCTAGTGATGACAGATTATACTAGAATATCAAATTCACAGTAGAAAAAAATTATAATATGCATTGAAATTCCTATAAGGTGGGTACTTTCTAACTTTAGAATGGAGAACCATTAACACATGGTAAATTTCTTCTAATGTATACCATGAGTAAAATAATTTGTTTTGTGGCATTATTTGTGGAGAGAAAAAGTAATATTTATATTTTAATTCAACTGTCACAAGCTTGGTTTTGAAATAAATGCTATAGCTGGATACCTTTGGTCAAAATTAATGATGTCCCAAATATTTCAGCTGAACTAAATATTGATTCTTTGAAAACAAACAAGGTGTTCATTATGTAGGAATAAGGGACTGAGGCTAGCCCAAGTTTTCTATTACCCATTTATCCTCTACTTTAAAAAGTATTAAACATTTAGATATTATTTACATTAGCTTCAGCCTTCTGCTGGAGTTATTCAAGCCATCTGCTAGGGAGAGTTCTTCTTTTTTTTCCAGAGGTTCAAACCAGTTCTGAGACCTACCGTCTTTTGAAGGGCAGATAGAAAGTCTAATGTGTAACCACAGGACAGTTTAAGGTCCCCAGCACCCCATATTACTTTTCCTGTGGCAGAGCTGATGAGCCTTTGCGCATGGAATCATTCTATATTTGAGGAAAGTTCAATAGGCCAGTCCCTCTTTTGATTTAATAAGAACGTTAAAAGTGCCACAAGAATTAAAAACAGTCATAGCTTGCCACCTTCACAGGACTGTTTCCATGAGGAAGGGACAGCAATCATGCCTATAAAGGATCTCTAGAAATGCTGGGTCATATACATTATACTGATATATGTGCATGCGTGTGTGTGTGTGTGTGTGTGTGTGTGTGTGTGTGTGTGTGTTTGAGACAAGGTCTTGCTCTATTACCCAGGCTGAAGTACGGTTTCACAGTCATAGCCCACTACAGCCTCAAACTCCTCTATTCAACCTATCTTCCCACCTCAGCTTCCTGGGTAGCTGGGACAACAAGCACACGCCAACACACTTGGCTATCTTTTCTTTTCTTTCTTTTCTCCTGCCTTTCCCCTCCCTCCCTCCCTCCCTCCTTCCCTCCCTCCCTCCCTCCCTTCCTTCTTTCCGTTCTTCCTTCCTTCTGTTTCTCTCCCTCTTTCCTTCTTTCTTTTTTTCTGTAGAGATGGGGTCTCACTATGTTGCCCAAGCTGGTTGCCAAATCCTTGGCTCATAATCCTTCTGCCTTGGCCTCCCAAAGCACTGGGATTGCAAGCATGAGCCGCCATGCCCACTACTGGTGTTCTCAGTGGTAGAGATGATGGAGAAGAATCAGGACATGTAAGATAAGCTGTTTTTACTCTGGACCAGAGTTTTTCTGCATTTCCCACCTGCAAATCTGTGAGCAACCACAATTGTCTCTTTGTTGCTGTTGCTTTATCAGTAGGATGGGCAGTTGGAAGTCTCCAGAAGGAAGTTAGATTTTTCTGTCTAGGGTGGAGGCTGGTATAAGACTTGTGGCAGGCCGTACCCTGTCATGCTCCCTCTGTACACTCCGGACTGTCTGTATGGGTATAGCAGGTACTCATTTAACTCCTTTATTTATACCCTTGGGAGTGCTGGTGAAGGCACACTGTTGTGCACCCTCATTAGCCAGCTCCTTGGCAATCCTATCTCAGAAGGGGCAGACATTTTGTGTGTCTTCCCCATCATCCCTCCTTACCAACTTCCCTGGAGACTATCTCAACATGTTCACCTGAGATGCATCATGTGTTAATGCAAAGTAAAGACGCCTGTACAATAACATTTTTTTAAAAATCAAAAAAATAGCAAGGTATCAGTGATGACTGTCTTTTACGGATCTCCATGATTGAGGTCTATGAAGGAGACAGGAAGGCAATGGTTACAGCCGGAAAAGGACAAAGCCTTAGACTCCAGTGCACTGTTCTCTTTCAACTTCAGAGAGTTGTCACGGCATTTTAATTACTCTCCTGTAATAATTTCCATCTGGGTTCCTGCCCCAAGGTTCCTTATCCTCTCACTTTCATTCTCTTTCCCCAGGCATCTCCGGACAATTCATATGAGTGTTTACCAAAGCTTGAGTTACTCTCAAATTTCCTTGTGAAGCCGGCCCAAGGCTGATAACAGCTATGACTGAAGGTCCCTTCTCCTGCCTTTATTCTTCCTTGTTGGGCCTAATCCTTAGCTTCTCAGTTCCTACCTGGTGTGAAATCCAAAACAGCTTTTCTTAACTTGGTGTGCTCAGTGCTTAGAGTGGGTGTTTAATTCTTCCTGTTTTCTGCTCATCTGTATACAACTGTTTAAAAATCAAAAGGTTAAACTTTAAAATGTTAAAGTATTAGATTTTACACTTTTAATTAAAATGAGCTATCTTTATTCATCAAATTAGTAATGATAGGGAGTTTTGGAAAATAAGCTTTCTACTAGACTGCTTTCAGAAACATTGATTGCTTCATTTCTGGAGGAAGATTTGGCAATATGTATCAAAAGCCTTAAACATGTTAGTACCGTTGACCTAGCAATTTTATTTCTAAATATGAGACCTAATAAAACAAATATATGTACAAAGATACTCATAGAAGCCTTGTTTATAAGGAGTATATAGAAATACCTTGTTAAGCAAGTGAATAGTTTAGTCATTTATGGCACATTTTTACAGTAGAATGCTATGTGATCGTTGAAAGGTGATGAAGAGTTAGTCTTCCTCAGTATCCGGGGATTAGTTCCAGGACACCCTCTTCCCCACCTCTCACTGTGGGTATCAAAAACCAAGAAAGCTCAAGTCCCTGATATATAATGGCGTAGTATTTGCATATAATCTACACACATCCACCTGTATACTTTTGATATTATTTATTTATTTATTTATTTTTGAGACAGCGTCTCCCTCTGTCACCCAGGCTGGAGTGCAGTGGCGTGATCACAGCTCACTGCAGCCTTGACTTCTAGGGCTCAAGCAATTCTCCCACTTCAGCCTCCCCAGTAGCTGGGACTATAGGTGTGCACCACCACAGCCAGCTAATTTTTGTATTATTAGTAGAGATGGAGTTTCACTGTATTGACCAGGCTGGTCTCGGACTCCTGAGCTCAAGCAATGTACCTGCCTTGGCCTCCCAAAGTTCTGGGATTACAGGCATGAGCCACTGCACCCGACCCTCCTATATACTTTAAATCATCTTTAGGTTATTTATATCACCTAAGAAAATATAAATGTTTTCTAAATAGTATTTGTACTATAATGTGTAGGGAATCATGACAAGAAAAATATTTGTACTTGTTCAGTACAGATGCAATTATTTTTTGAATATTTTCAATCCTCAGTTGAATCTACAGAGGTGGAACTCACGAATACAGAAAACCAACTGCATATGTGCTAATACAGAAAAAAGTCTTACATACTTTTAAGACAAAAATGTGAGCTCCAGAACAATGTAAAATTATAACAAAATATTATCAGTGGCTATCTCGGGGTAATAAAATTATAGTTGAAATATTTTTAAATCTCCTTTTCATATGAACTTTTAAATTTTATCATCATAAACTTCTATCTTTCAAGATTAATTTTTAAAATTTTCACATTGATTCAATTTTTTAAGATATTAGCTTAATGTACCTACTTCTTAATAACATTGAGACAAATTATTGGAAAGGCAGATAAACTTTTTTGGAAATAAAAAGAGAAGCCAATGAAGGCATGAATAATTGAAATCCAATGGTAGTTTAAAAATTTATCGTTCATCTTTTCTTTTTAACCAAATATGCAAATAAGACATACAGTTACTGAGTTTCATTTCTGCAATTCCTGTGTTCCCTGAACATTTTGGGGAAATATGAAATAATGAAAATTGTGGGATAATACAGAGTGACTAGAGTGGAAAGAATTATATATAACCCACAAATAATCAACCAATTATGGATATATGGAGCTATTAATTTGCTCAAGTTTGATTATAAGCCTTTGATAATCAATGTCCATATTGATCAAAAGAGATTGATGGGACCCAGGAATTCTGTGGGGGCTAAGTCACTAGAATAAGTTGTTAAGGAGTGAAGTGTAGACACCCATAGTATTTCTTTTCATAGTATTTTCCACATTGCATTTTTCTCATAATTACTGTATCAACCTCCTGTTAGGTTGTAAACTGTTAAGAGAAAGGATGCATCTCTTCTCTTGAATGTAATTTCTTTTCCCTCCATACGCCTGGTATGGCTGCACTGGCAATACATTGCACGTCTTTAATGAATGAGTAACAAACTCTTTGTTATTGATGGTCTTCTACCCACAAAGCGTATCTTGAACCTTCATTTTCCCCCGCTCTGCAGCCAGCTTGGGCCAGATTCCCTGCCCATCACACCAGGGGAGACCTTAGACAGGTTCCCTTCATCCTCTCACTCCTTCCTCCTCAGCCTCAGTGTCCTCATCCAACAGGAGCAATTTTACTTGTCACGGCAAACTGCTGTGAGATCAAACAAGTAGCCACATGAGCTCCTTGAAGGCAGCAACAGGGTCTTAACTCCCCTTGAAACCTTATGAACTGACTGCAGACCTCACCCCGCTAGCCTCCGTAAATGTTAGGTCCTTTTCTCCCCTCCCCTTAAGGGGCTATGAGGTTTAACCAGAATGCTAGAGAGGCTTATTTGTAACAGAGAAGAGAAAACAAGTTGTTTCACCAGTGCTTAATTCAATTCCACACATTTCTAAGTCTCAGAATGTCTCAAATAGGAGAATTGGTCTGAAAATCTTCCCTCAGTAATTCTCCAAACTACCATTTGGCGCCTGAATAATTATTAACACCAATCTAATAATGGGAGGACAATCTATTTGTAGATATTTTCCTGAAAGTGGTTGTGATGGCGGCTTTAGTCCACTTTGTGTCATTTTTTTTAAGAGTTTCATCCTTTTATGTCATCAAGCTGTTAAATTTTATAGTTGAAAACTTTCAATTCCAAAAAGGCAAATACTTTGGTACATTCTCCTCCCACCTTTTTTCATTATTCCAAGTGAATCCAAACTTTTCTTCACTAATGAAAAATCATATATTTATCCATAGATTTTGCATCTGCTTCTGTTCCCTTATATATTAAGCTTTTCCCTCAATCTTTTTGCACTGTGCTTTTCAGGTAAGGAGCACAAAATTTTAAGTCAATTTTTTTTCTGATTTGAACATTCGTTTGAATAGTTACTGAGTTTTCAGTAAATGTTCAATTCATTGAACATTCATGCATCCATTTTTCAATTTTCCAAAATTTTGTTTATATTTTGTGAGATTAATAACATACATGAAATTATACATTAGCAATAAATTATAAAGGATGAAATAAGTAATTTTAAAATCGGAGGTTGCATCAGATTATGGTTCATCCTCTTGATTAGACAAAATATTCCTGACATTGTTCTTCCAGCTTTATGCCATGACTCTTTCCTGATGATCTCGACTGTGAGGAGAGTAAGTAGGTTCATAAAGCAGCTATCCCGACTGTTGGTGGTTGTCATGCGTGCATTCCTGCATCTTCTCCCCACCTTGCATAGTTATGGCATCACCCTTGATCACCCTGTAATTATAGCTATCAAACACGTGTTAGGTTTCATACAGAATCCAAGGGCATTATACGACCTTTTGCTGACGAGTCCCAAATGTAAACCTTCAGTTCTGATGTAACCCTAAATCTCAGCATCAAATTCAATTACACATCTGATATCTATACTTCACTAATGGACACTTCAAACTCAACAAACCCCAAACACAGATCTTATGTATAAACCCCTAAAGGTGATACCTTCCCAGGCTTTCCACTGAAACTCCTAGCAGCGCCTTCCACTCAAATGCTAACATTAAGTTCAAGGAATATCATAAACTCCTCCCCATTACTCATTTCACTTCTCTTCTTGGCTTCTAATTTTGACCACTATGTTCCATTCTATTCTCAGTAGTAAAAATTATCTTTATAGAGCACAAATCAGATAATTTCAACCCAAACTACTGCTTAAAATCCTTCAAATTCTTCCCATTGCAGTTTGAAAAAAGTACGTAAGTTGTATGATATTGTTTGTTTGTTTGTTTGTTTTTCCCATGGGCTGACTAAATACTATTTCTGCATCCTACCAAGACACAGGAGCCAGGCATATAGAGGTCGGAGCATAACCTTTGCTTCTGACAACATTGGGGAATGCAGCCTGTGAGTGTGGGCCAGTGAGCTGCTGGCACAGAGGCCTGGGCTAGACAGTGGTACTGCCGGAAAATTGTGGGTCCCAGCACAGGAGAGGGAGTGTTCATCCTATGGTGGAGCACAAACCTGACACGTGCCCTCTGCAGGCAGGTGGATTCCCAACAAAGAGAACACAGAAAGGTCGCTCTGCCACTCTCCATGTCTCACCATCTGGTGAACTGGTTTCTCTCAGACAGAAAGAAGCCAAGACCCTTCTTCTTATGGAAAGCCCTCTCTGGGGGACATAGAACTCCTTCAACATTCACCATGGCTACAAGCCCCTCCACCATGGGGGTCCTTGCAGCTACTCCACCCTGCAGGACTGTTGCACCACACCTCAGTCACAATGGCCTCCTCCTAGTCCTCAGCTCTGTTGAGTGCTTTTCTGCCTCCGCTCTTTGCATTTGTTCTTTTCTCTGCCTGCAAAGGGCATGTCCCAAGGCTGGATGCTTTTCATCCCTGAGGTCTTGGATCAAGTGGCCTCACCTCAGAAATGGCAAACAGAACACAAAATAAGATGGTAGAATCGTGTCTAAATGTACCTGTAACCATTATTACTGGAAGGAGTTATTTAAATCCAGCAACATGGTGCTTATGTAAGACAGAAGTAAAGCAAAGAAACTCAGAAGGTTGAAAATAAAGAATTAGAAAAAGGTATGACTGGCAAACCAAAAGATAGGGCAGAGATACTAATACCAAACAAAAGAGACTTTGAGGATAAAGCATTAAGACAGATGAAGTGAGATGATAGGTAATAATTATAAGGAACAATTAAGCTAATAGATATAAGGAAATTATGAACTTGTATGCACCTTAAAAAGTGGCTCTATGATTCATGTTGATATAGCAAAACCTGATGGAATTTTAAGGGAAATTGCCCAAACGATCATCATGGTAGAAGACTTTACCACCGGGCTGTGCCACATTAGCTTTGAGGCCAGGCAGTGAGGCAAGCCTGAAGATGCCTCGCTGAGAGGGAGGACCAGAAGCTCCATAAGAAAACGGGGGCAGAAGAATACACAGAACTGTTGCCTTCGTAAATGGATGGAGAAAGAGCTCCTAATAAAATGATGGATCTGCCTAAGGAGCTTCCTTCAGCTGCCTATAATAAAACCGGGAGCAATAAAATAAGAGAGATAAAAGTTTTATTTTCAAGGAGAATTTAGGGTAACTATAAAGAAACCACGGCTTTAGGATTCCAACATAAAACTGTTTCTCATCCCATCTCTCATAGCAAAAGATTCTCAGAGTGAATTAGTAATTTCCTCAGAATAAAGATCAAATCCAGGGCCCTCCCAGTAAAAGAGTTATTACAGGAACAAAAATATGTGAAACACTTGTTAAGACTTCAGAAAGACTTAAGACATTGTGGAACAATTCAGATAGACAGTGGGGCTTTTAAGAATCTTAATTTATCCCCTATCACTCTGATTTTGAGGTCCAAGTGGAAGGAGATCTGTTTTGAAGAGATTTATGGGTATAGCTTTTAATGAATACAGTAAATTTATAATTTGATACATAGAAAATGTATTAACTTTCTAAAGAATTATACTATATTGAACTCAAAAGACCAGAGAGAGTTTAAAATGATAAAAGAATTTTAAATCGTGCAGGAAAAGGTTAACTCAGTAGACCCACATTGCTCAAACCCTGCACATTCTGAGGGAAAGTCTGTGTTCAGGACTAGCCTTTGGCTGGTTCCTGGGATATGAGCTCTATGACCTGGAATATGCTGCCTGATGAGTGTTTTGGTATGCCTGAGGCCTTGGGACATACAGTACTAGTTTGACAATTAGTTTATGCTGACAATATGACTTACGGTGAATGCCTATTTTGCTGAGGGGAAGAAGGATTCTGAGTGACTTCCCAACAAAATCACTGGACACCAAGGTTCAGGGGAGCTTTTCTGGTTGTCATACATCGTTGCTGAGAGAATTAAGTACATTCCACAGGAATGGGACACCTGGAAGCTTGCACCAGGTTACTCCCAGAAGTCACACCATTTGCATCTTTCCTTTGCTGATTTTAATCTATATCTTTTCACTGTAATAAACCATAACTGTGTGAATAAAGCTTCCAAGACCAGTGAGTCTTTCTAGTAAATCATTGGGCCTAAGGTGGTCTTGGGAACCCCAATATACAGGCTATGAAAACCACTCAACTCCAAATAAAAGCCATTTCTCATAGGAAAAAAAAAAAATGCTTCTGAGGGTGGAACCAAGGGCCATGAAGAAACACTCCTTGAGGGCAGAACTGGGACCTAGTCAAGGAATGACAAATTTATGCCTGTCAGGATTTCAAAATTTCTATGAATTCACAGGCTACTGTGGGCCTTCTGTTTTCACCCTTTGTAAATAGGAAAGCCTTTTTGGTTTTCCTGGCACAGCCTTACCTATGTGTGTTAGGTGTATGGAAGACAACTTGAATTTTGATTTCATTGGAGGGCCCACTTCTGAAGAGCATCATCTGCACATGGACCTAAACTAGGTAAGGAGACCCTGAACCTCAAGCCTGAACCCTATGTCGTAACAGAATGACAACTTTGGAAGGCATTCTAGAGAATGAATATATAATGTATATGGTAGAACTGTGAATCATTAGGGGTCAGGGTTATGGTAATTCATTAAATTAGTACCTCCATTTACCCATACTTCTCATTATTTATGCCTATCCTTGAATCTAGGCTGAGCCTGTGACTTCTATTTTAAAATAAGTCAGGAAAGATGTTGCCAGTTCTGACTAATCTTGAGAAGCTCTGTAAACTTTTACTTTTGCTCTCTTGGGAGCCCTGAGCTTTCAAGTAAGAGGTCTGGCTAGCCTGCTGGAAAGATCATGTGAAGAAACCATGTAGTAACACCATGTAAACAGGATACCTCGTGAAGGAGAGAGGAGTAGAGATAGAGAGAGACCCCTGAGGCTACAACAGTGCAGAACCAAAGAACGCAGCCAACAAAGAAATCCAAAACTCCTAGGCATAGGCATATCGTCCCCATAAAGCAGCCCCAACCAGCCCTCAGTTACTGAAGTCAACTTAGCTGAGAAGCCAGAAATTAGTGAAGTGAATATCTTGTACATTCCAGTCTCAGAAGACATCACTTAGAGTAGGATGAACCATCCTGCTGAGCCTTCTCTGAATGTGTAACCTACAATGATTGTGGTGTTAAGCTACAAAGTTTTAAGGAGTTTGTTTTGCAGCAACAAATATACTCTAGCCAACTTTCTTCCAATAGTCCACTAACTTTTTGTTTTACCAACCAGTTCTTTCTTCTTGTTCAGAGTTAATTATTAATTATTCATTCACTTAATGGGTAGAAAGAGTATGGGATATTGAGTCTGAGGACCTGAGTCAGAGTCCAGTTCTACCACATTGGCTCTGTGACTGAATCCCTTACCTTTAATTTTTGTCTTCTCACATAGAAATGGGAATAATATTGCCTCACTGCCTCGTGATGATGATTAAGTGAAATAACAATAGTGAGATGTCTTTGAAACAACTAAGTTTATTCTTCCATCCTTTTTCTCATTACTGAGACTCTAATTTCTAGACTTGGGAACTTCCTTCTCCTTGTGTGTTCACTGCAGGACCATGGGTGTGGTGACTGCATGGGGCATGCTCAGTAGGTGTCTCGGTTACTATAAGATATTAGTTATGCCTGCCATAGAAGGAGAAGCCACAGCCATCCTAAGGACACAGTCTATAATTATTTATATAAAAAAAAAAATATATATATATTTTAAAGTGACTATTTTGATAGCCACTGAGATTATAGATCCTTTGAGCAGCTGCTTTTCCACTTGTCATTAGCATGAACTTTAAAATTAAACAAACATCGTTTCCTTGTGTATGAGAAAAAAATAAAATTAGACAAACAGACTTGAAATCTTGACTTTGTTGGTTATGCTGTGTATGATTTTGGATGTGACTTAACTTCTTTAAACTACCTCCTTTTTCCATAAAATGAAATCGTATACACATCACAGTTAGTATTACATTTTTGATGGTTGGATATAATATTTTGATATTTATCAAGTTATTTTTCCATTATTCTTCAGCTTCGGCCACAATGCCATAAAAACAAAATAGGTCTAATAAAAATAATTACACTTAATTGCTGGCACTAAAGTTTATATTTAAAGCTCCATCATAGAGACTTTGTTTTTGAAAAATTTTACATAATTCTACAAAGAATGTACATATTTTCTATGCCATAAATAGAAAGACTTTCCATGGTGGTTGTTTTTAATTAATGTTAGAATAAATTTTTATTGCGTGAATTAACCAATAGATGGCAGAACTTCAGAGAAAACTGACGTTCTGCTGCCCCATTGCAAAATACCATCTGCATAATCCAAAAGATAATTAACAAAGATACAAAAGCTCCAATTCAGAGTCTTTCATGCAAGCTCTGCTTATTTATACTTTAAGTGTTGTGTTGTCCTCTTTCAGTCTAATGATAATTTGCAATTGTGCATAATTTCAATACAAAAATATTCTATTAAACATGAAAATATAATAATGTGATATAGTGCTAAGGGAGAAAATGCTTTGTAAAACACTGAGAAAGATACATAATTCATTTTAAAATAGATGGCTCTTAGCATATGAAAATATATTTTCTAGGGAAAAATAAGGTTTTTAGGGTATTATCTGGAAGGAGATGTAGAGGAAAAGAAAGCTCATTTTTGCAGCTTAATAAAATGATGGAGAGACTAGAAGAGAGAAAGTGGGAATTACCAGAACCAAGAGAAAAGGCGAGGTGAAAAAGACTCCATAAGAGAGAGCTATCTGAGCTACATGCCTCCCTCCTTTTCTTATACCCATGTTTGAACTCTCCTGCAAGGTTGGACTCCTGAAGTGTCTTGCCCTTTTGAATATTCTTTAATAGCTCCTCTTGGGTCTTGTGACCTCAGGTACTTTAATGGGCTATAAACCTAGGGCTTCATTCTGATGTCTATTTGCATACTTTTGCAAATGTTCTACTTTTTTTGCAGAATCTGCCCTCAAATTCAAATCTACAAACAGCAGCTTGAGTAGGTTTTTGTAAATTAAAATAATTTTCAGGCACATTGGGACATTCACAGCCTATGTTCTGCTGGCACTCTTGGCAGGAGCCCAACAGTAATTGTACACTACATTAATATTAAATACGCCCTTTGAAAATTTTTCTGAAGGTGATGATGCAATTTCAGTAACTTTTTCTCCCCCTAGGCATTTATAAATACCAAATTGGTTTAGTAAAGAGGCACTATTAGGGGACTTCATCATACATTCGCCTCTTAAAATAATCCCTCAATGTACTATGTGGAAATCCCCCAAACTGTGGTGTTGAAACAGATGGCACAATTGTGCTATTGAACATCAATGCCATCCATGGACTGCTAATTTCAATTATAAAATGTAAGGCATGGAGGGGTGTATTATGTCACTGGTGATGGTCACAGTGTGTTTTCATAAGGTCACACATTTCTTCATGTTAATTTACAAAGTAGGAGAGAGGGATCTTATGACACTTGTACCCAGACCACATCAGAAATATACAAGTTTAGTTTTTGGACATTCTTGGTTTACCTCAGGACAGATACAAAGTCTTTTCAGATAGGTCTCAAGAAGTAGGACGATGAAACTGCAAATTTCCACCATCTTTCTTTTATTTGAGAGGCTCCTCTGAAGCAAGATGGCAAAATGAAATAATAAAATAATGGCAGAATGAAGCCATAAGATAACATCTTGTTTTCTGAAACTGAACAAAATAAATATTAACAAAGCTTTAAAATTGTTAAAACCATACACTAACGGAGTGGAATAACCTCGTGTGGAAATCTTGAAATCAGGGAGTGAAAAATAAGTGATTATCTAGATGGGGTCCCAAATAAGATTATAATTGACATATCAGAAATTATGGAGGCCAAGAAAATACAGTATATACAGAATGGGATACTATTCAGCCTTTAAAAATGAAGAAAATCTTGTCATTTGCAAAAACATGGATGAACCTGGAGAACACTGTGTTAAGTAAAATAAGCCAGGCACAGAAAGATAAATACCATATGATCTCATTTATATGTGAAATTTAAAAAAGGAATTCATGGAAGTACAGAGGAGAATGATGGTTAACTGGGATCTGGGAAAAGAGAGTGAGTTTGGGGAGATGTTGGTCAAAGGATACAAAACTTTAGTTAGGATGAATCAGTGAAAGAGATCTATTGTACAACATAATGACTATAGTTAATAGCAATGTATTTCATTCTCAAAAAATGCTAAGAGAGTGGATTTTAAATTTTCTCACCATAAAGAGTGAGGTAATACATGTGTCAGTTAGCTCTATTTACCCATTCCACAATGTATATATACTTTAAAACAACATTTTGAACACCATAAATATACACGATTTGTATTTGTCAGTTAAAAACTAAGTTAAAGAAAAGTAGTGAAGAAGGCTGGAAGAAATGGAAAAAAACTATCAATGAAGAATCTTATATTCAGCAAAGTTATTCTATAGAAATGAAGGCAAAATATAGACACCCCTATGCAAACAAACACTAAGAGAATTTGTTGCTAGTGGACTTACCTTGCAAGAAACACTAAAGAACTTTATTTAATATGAAAGCAAGTGACAATAATCATAATCTCCATGGAAAAATTAAGATCTAAAAGCTAATTATTAAAGGTATTCTGGTATTTACAAAAGACAGCAGAAGTGCATATTTCTCTCCCTTCCTTCTCTTAACTGGTTTAAAAATTAATGATAAAAAATAAAAATATGTATAATTTTATTGTTGGACCTATAACATATAAAAATGCAATATATTTGCCAATAACATTACAAAGGAGGTGAGTTGGAATAAAGCTATACTGGACTATGGAAAGGACTTCAGATGGCAACTCAAAGCCACAGAACAAATGAAGAGAACCTGCACTAATTTTTAAAAACAGGGTTAATATAACAAAGACTATAAATATTTATTTACTTGCTTTCCTTTTCTCTCTCAGCTTCTTTAAAACACTTATAAGATGGTATAAGATAATCATTTATAACAATGTATTGTTGACGAGGGGCGTAGTGGCTCACGCCTGTAATCCCAGCACCTTGGGAGGCTGAGGCAGGCAGATCACAAAGTCAGGGGTTCAAGACCAGCCTGGACAACATGGTGAACCCCATCTCTACTAAAAATACAAAAATTAGCCGGGGTGGTGGCATATGCCTGTAATCCTAGCTACTCGGGAGGCCGAGGTGAGAGAATCACTTGAACTCGAGAAGAGGAGGTTGCAGTGAACCAAGATTGTACCATTACACGCCAGCCTGGGTGACAGAGAGAGACTCTGTCTCAAAAAAAAGAAAGTATTGTTGAATTTGTAACATTTATAGATGTAATATATATAACAATGATGCCACAAAAAGTAAAAAAGAATAGAGCATCATAAAAGTAACATTTGTGTATTTCATTGGAGTTAAATTAATACAAATGTGAAGCTGATTTTCATAAGTTAAGGTGCATATTGTAAGCCCTAGAGCAACTGCTAAGAAAACAACTTAAAAAATAGCAAAACCTTATTGAAGAAATAAAAATGGTACTTTAGAAAATATCCACTAAAGGCAAAGAAAGCAAAAAAGGAGTAATAAGGGAACAGAAAAGACATGAGATATTAACAAAAACAAAAAAGCAAAATGGCATGTAATCATTTAATGTTATTATTGATACAGTTGGATACAAATCCAATATATGGAATTCCAATTCCATAAATTGGAAGTTATAGTTAGATGTAAATCCAACTATAGCAATAATAACGTTAAATGTTATCAAATTAAATAACCCAATCATAAAGCAAATTGTCAGACAAGATTTAAGAAAAACGAGATCGAAATACATGCTGTCAACAGAAGACATACTTTATATTCAAAAATAAAGGAAAACTAAATCAGAAATGAAAGAGAAGACTTTATTTCCAATCTTAGTAAAAGCAAAAGGATTATAAAGAAATAGTATAAGCAATTGTGTCAATAAATTAGAAAATTTAGTTGAAATGGACAAATTCATAGAAAACACAAACTACTGAAACAGACTTAAGAAGAAATAGAAAATCTGAATAGGGAGAGTAAAGGAAGAGGGCAGATAGGAGATGGGGCTAACATGCAGCTCCCACTTGGACAGACAGAACATGTGGAGACTCACACCATGAACTTTTGCTCCAAGAACCACTGCAGGAGCATACCAAGAAAACCAAAAGAATTCATAGATCCTTTCAAAAGAGTGTCATGTCACTGTAAATTCCACGAGACAGGTGAAAAACTGTGAGTTCCCAAAGTGTGAGGGGGGAAACCTACCTCGGAAAACACATCCCCACTGGAGAACCCGAAAATCCAGATCACAGGAGAAAGCATTTAACTTTACCAGGAGCTGAAATGGATTTAGGGAGCCATGCAAAACATAAAAATAGAAGCAGCAGCAGGAAGAGACTTGTAGGCACTTCCAGTATCCAGCCTGGGCCCAGGGAAGACAACCCTGACTACATCTCACAGGGACCTTGAGAAAGGCAGCCAATGGAATTAGAGAGGGGTCACAGGGTGAACAGGATAAAAGAAGTTTCCAGCTGAATTTTGTAGCAATTTTGACTGAGCACAAATTTTCTTGAGCAGAATCAAGGGATTGAATGGGAATTGTTGCAGATATGAGCACAGGAGTCACTGCTAGCATTGTGGGCAGATAAGGAGGGATGAGGCCTGAAAGCTGCACCTGCTTTCTCAGCAACAAAGTTTATGGCCTAGGGCAAGATCTGAGTCCCACACACTGGCTGCCTGGATCTAAACTCATCACTGTTAGCAGAGCACTGCACGAAGAAGGCCAGCCTCACCAACTGCATGGGAGCTAAGTGAGGCCAATCACTACTGGCTTTCCCCCATTTCCCTGGCAAACTAGATGGCACAGCAGAGGCAGCCATAATCCCCTCTGGAACATAACCTCATTGGCCTGAGAACCATCCTTCATCTCCCATAGTGGTTGTGGCAAGCCCTGCCCAAGGAGAATCTGAGCTCCGACCTGCCTAACCCTGTCTCCACCTGATGGCTTTTCTCTACCCATCCTTGTAGCTGAACATAAAAGACATAAACTCTGGGGAACTTTATGGTCCTGCCCACTGCCTGCCCTGGCCTTACTCATCCTGGTCAACTTAGGGCAAGCTTATATCTCCCTTCTACTACTGCAGCTGGTGCTCTCTTGAAAGTGCCACTTCCTGGTTGGAGGCCACCAACTCAGGCCATTACAGCAACTCATGATAAAATAACTCTACTCCCAAGAAATAGGGTTAACAATAGCTAATTCCAATGCCTGCAACATCTTAGCTAACCAGAGGTCCTGAGTCTATCCATGTATCAACTTCACTACTAGCATACTCAGCATCTGAGAAAGCCAGCACACTAAACATATCTACAACTAATGACTGTCACACAGTCTACTTCACTCTCCTGCCACCTCCATCAAAGCAGGTGCTGGTATCCATGGCTGGAAGATCTGAAGACAGTTAACATCACAGGACTCTTTGCAGGCATTCCCCAGCACCAGCACAGGGTCTGGTAGCCCCATTGGGTGGCTAGACCCAGAAGAGCAGTAACAATCACTGCAGCTCTCAGGAAGTCCCATCCTTAGGAAAAGGATGAGAGCACCACATCAAGGGATCACACCATGGGACAAAGGAATCTGAACAGCAGCCTTTGCGTTCCAGAGCTTTCCACTGAAATCGTCTACCAAAATGAGAAGGAACCAGAAAAATAATTCTGGTAATACAACAAAACAAGGATCTATAACACCCCCAAAACATCACACAAGCTCCCCAGCAATGAATCCAAACCAAGAAGAAATCTCTGAATTGCCAGAAACAATACAAGATATGAATGAAAAATTCTCCAGATAAATAGATAGCATGAAGAAAAAAAATCATAACTTCTGGAAATGAAAGCCACACTTACAGAAATACAAAATGCACTGGAAAGTCTCAGGAATAGAATCAAACAAGTATCAAACAAGTCTCAGGAATAGAATCAAACAAGTATCAAAAATAGAATCAAACAAGAATCAGAGCTCAAAGACAAGGCTTTTGAATTAACCCAATCCAACAAAGACAAAGAAAAAACAATTTTTAGAAAATGAGCAAAGCCTCTAAGAAATTTGGGGTTGTGTTAAATGGCCAAAACTAAGAATAATTGGTTTTCATGAGGAAGAAGAGAAATCTAAAAGTCTGGAAAACTTACTTGAGGATATAATTTGGGAAAACTTCCCTGTCCTCATTAGAGATCTATACATCCAAACACAAGAAGCTCAAAGAATATCTGGGAAATTCATTGCAAAAAGATCATCACCTAGGCACATAGTTACTAGGTTAACTAAAGTCAAGACAAAGGAAAGAATCTTAAGACAAAAACATCTGGTAACCTATAAAGGAAATTAGGGTCTAGGGTTCTATCTTTAGCCTCCTCAAACAAAATAATTGTCAGCTGAGAATTTTGTATCCAGCAACACTAAGCTTCACAAATGAAGGAAAGATAAAGTCTTTTTCAGACAAACAAATGCTGACAGAATTGGCCACTACCAAGCCAACACTGTAAGAAATGCTAAAAGGAGTTCTAAATCTTGAAACAAAACCTCAAAATATACCAAAATAGAACCACCTTAAGGCAAAATTCTCACAGAGTCTATAAAACAATAACAGGATTCTCGCGTATTCAGGCAGCAACTAGCGCCAGTGAATGGAATAATAAAGCTCACATCTCATACTTACTAGACATAAAATAATTCTCGTCTCCATAAAGAGATACAAAGGAATGGCGGTCGTTCGGAAATCCATCCAGCGAAATCTTGACTTTCAAGGACTCACTAACACATAAAGGACTTGCATAAACTTAAGGTAGGGTGTGGAAAGGTGTTCCGTAAATGTAAACTAAGAAACGGCGGATTGGCCCTGTTCTTTTTTTTTTTTTTCAGTTTGTTGTTGTTTAATATGCACTTTAAGTTGTAGAGATTGCAACAGTATAGCGTGCGGAGTTTGCGTTACATATGTATACTTGTGCCGTGATTGGTGTCCGCTGCACCATCAACTCGTCATTTACATCAGATTATATCCCAGTGCAGTCCCTCCCACCCCTCCCCTCCCATGGTTGTTTGATTGTTGGCTGATCAATTACATACCGCGGGTCCGGGTGATCTCGTTGTTTCGGTTCCACCTGTGGTGAGGAACGTCGCGATTGTTTTGGTTTTCTGTTCCTTTGTGATGGTTTGTGCCGGAACTGATGGATTCCAGCTGTCATATCCCTACAAAGGACCTAAACTCATGCACATGCGTATTATTCCATGGGTATATATTACCACATTTTCATCCAAGTCTGTCACTGATGGACATTTTAGGCTGATTCAAGTCTTTATTTATTTGTAGATAATGCCGTAAACACTCGTGCATGTGTGCTTTTATGGCAGCATGATTTATAATAATCCTTTAGGTATACCCAGTAAGGCGGACGTAACATTCATATAGACATCTAGTTCTAGATCGCCGAGAGTCGCCATACTGTTTTTTCCGCAATGGATTGAACTAGTTTACAATCCACCAACAGTGTAAAAGTGTTCCTATTTCTCCACATCCTCTCCAGCACCTATTGTTTTCCTGACTTTTTTAATAGTCGCCATTCTAACTGGTGTGAGATGAAATTATCTCATTAGTAGTTTTTGATTTGCGTTTCTCTGATGGCCAGTGATGGTAATGACATTTTCATGTGTCTGTTGGCTTGTGCATGAAGATGTCTTTGCTTTTTTGAGAAATGTCTGTTCATATCCTTTGCCCACTTTTTGATGGGGTTGTTTGTTTTTTCTTGTAAATGTGTTGCGAGTTCTTTTGCTTGAGTTCTGGATATTAGCCCTTTGTCAGATGATGGGTGCAAGAATTTTCTCCCATTCTGGCAAAGGTTGCTTTATTATTCCTCTGATGGTAGTTTCTTTTTTACTTTTGGCTCTTTGGTTAATGAGATCCCATTTGTCAATTTTTGGCTTTTGCTGTTGCTTTTTTAGTGTTTAGACATGAAGTCTTTGCCAACACCTATCCCACCAAAGATAGGTACTACTAGAGTTTTTTCCTCTAGGGTTTTATGGTATTAGAGTCTAACATTAAGTCTCTGTCAATCTTAGACTAATTTTTAGTGATATAAAGGGAGTAAGGAAAGGGATCAGTTTCAGCTTTCTGCTTTATGGCTGTAATTTTCCCAGCACCATTTTATTAAATGGGAATCATGCACCCCATTTCTTATTTCTCTCAGGTTTGTCAAAGATCAGATGGCTGTAGATGTGTGAGTATTATTTCTAAGGACTCTGTTCTATTTCCATTAGTCTATATCTCTGTTTGAGTACCCAGTACCATGCTGTTTTGGATTGCTGTAGCTGTAGTATAGTTTAGAGTGGAGTAAGCGTGATGCCTCCAGCTTTGTTCTTTTGACTTTGGGATTGTCTTGGAATCTTGGGCTCTTTTTGAGACCCCTTTCAGACTTTAAAAGCAGTTTTTTCCAATTCTGTGAAACTCATTCAGTAGCTTGATAGGGATGGCATTAGAATCTATAAAATTACCTTGGGGCGGTATGGCCATTTTTTTGCAGTGTGGTTTGGCTATCCATGAGGCGTAATTTGTATGTTCTTCCATTTCTTGTCCTCTTTTATTTCACTGGAGCAGTGGTTTGTAGTTCTCATGAAGAGGTCCCTTCCCATGCATGTAAGTTGGATTCCCTGGAGTATTTTATTCTCTTCAAACAGTTGTGAATGGAAGTTCATTCCTTGATTTGGCTCTCTGTTTGTCATTACTGGTATATAAAGATACTTGTGATTTTTGCACATTAATTTTGTATCCTGGACTTTGCTTTGAGTTGCTTATCAAGCTTAAGATTTTTGGGATGAGACAATGGGGTTTCTAAATATACAATCATGTCTGCAAGGAGGGACAATTTGACTTCTTCTTTTCCTAGCACTGAATGCCTTGGTTTCTTTCTCTTTTCCTAATTGCCTAGACAGAACTTCCAACATATGTTGGATAGAGATTGGTGGGAGAGGGCAGAAGTCCTGTCTTGTGCCGGTTTCAGGGATTTTTCCAGTTTTTTGTTCGGTGTGATGTGTGTGTGGGTTTTGTCATAGTAAACATTATTTTTGAGTGCGTTCCATCAATGCGGTTTATTGAGTGTTTTTAGCATGAAGGGCTGTTGAATTTTGTCAAAGCCTTTTCTGCATCTATTAGAAGGATAATCATGTGGTTCTTGTCTTTGGTTCTGTTTAGTAACGGATTATGTTTGTTGATTTTGCGAATGTTGAATGGCCTTGCGCTCCCAGGGATGAAGCCCATGATCATGGTGGATAAACTTTTGATGTGTTATTTGAATCAGTTTTGCCAGTATTTTGTGTTGAGGATTTTTACATCGATGATATTCATCAAGGGATATTAGTCTAAAATTCTCTTTTTTGTTAATATCTACCAGGCTTTAGTAGCATCAGGATGATGTTAGCCTCACATAAAAATGGAGTTAGGAGGATTCCCTCTTTTCCTATTGATTGGAATAGTTTCAGAAGGGAATAATTACCAACTCCTCCTTGGCCTTCCTCTAGTAGAGATTCAGCTATGAATCCATAGTCCTGGACTTTTTGTTTGTTGGGGCTATTAATTGTTGCCTTGCCTCAATTTCAGAACCTACTATTGGTATTCAGGATTCAACTTCTTCCTGGTTTGATCTTGGAAGGTGTAAGTGTCAGGAGATTATCCATTTCTTCTAGATTTTCCAGTTTATTTGCGTAGAGGTGTTTATGTAATTTATCTGATGGTAGTTTATTATTTCCTGTGGGAATAGGTAATTTGATATCCACGCTATCATTTTTAATTCGCGTCGATTTGATTCTTCTCTCTTTTCTTCTTTGTTAGTCTGCACTGGTAGTCTGTATCGAATTTTGTTGATCTTTTCAAAAAACTCCAGGTGTTGATTTTTGGAGGTTTTGTAATCTCTATCTCCTTCCAGTTCTACTCTGATCTTAGTTATTTCTTGCCTTCTGCTAGCTTTCAGATGTGTTTTGCTCTTGCTTCTCTAGTTCTTTTTAATTGCGATGTTAGAGTGTCAATTTTAGATCTTTCCTGCTGCTTTCTCTTGTGATTTAGTGCTATAGAATTTCACTCTACACACTTTCTTTAAATGTGTCCCAGAGATTCTGGTATATTTATCTTTGTTCTCATTTGTTGGTTTCCAAGAACATCTTTATTTCTGCCCTTCTGTTGTGTTCTTAGTAGTCATTCAGGGCAGGTTGTTCAGTTTCCATGTAGTTGGCGGTTTTGATTGAGTTTCTTAGTCCTAGAATGCAGTTTGATTGCACTTGTTCTGAGAGACAGTTTGTTGTAATTTCTGTTCTTGTACATTTTGCTGAGAGTGCTTTGCTTCCCAATTATGTAGGTCAATTTTTAGATGCAAGTGTTCTGATGTAGTGCTGAAGAGCAGTATATTCTATTATTGATTTGGGGTGGAGAGTTCTATAAGATGTCTATTAGGTCTCTGCTTGCTGCAGAGATGAGTTCAATTCCTGGATATCCTTGTTCACTTTCTGTCTCTTTGATCTGTCATAATGTTGACAGTGGAGTGTTAAGTCTCATTATTATTGTATGGAGCTAAATCTCTTTATGTAAGTCTCTAAGGACTTACTTCCTGAATCTGGAGTGCTCACTGTATTGGGTGCATATATATTTAGGATAGTTAGCTCTTCCTGTTGAATTGATCCACCAGCTATTCTTTTCTCTTGATCACGATGGTTTAGAGTCTGTTTTATCAGAGACTAGTATTACAACTCCCCACCTGCTTTTTTTGTTCTCCATTTGCTTGGTAAAATCTTCCTCCATCCCTTTATTTTTAAAGGCCTATGTATGTCTCTGCATGTGAGATGGGTCTCCTGAATACAACAGACTGATGGGTCTTGACTTTCTTTATCCAGGTTTACCTTGATCTGTCTCATGGTGGAGCCATTTGGTCATTTTACATTTTAAGGTTAAAGTTGTTGTATGAACTTGATCCTGCCATTATGATGTGCTGTAGTTTGTTTTGCTTAGTTGGTTGAGTGCGGTTTCTTCCCTGGCCTGGAGTGGTCTTTACATTTTGTGTTTTTGCAATGGCTGGTTCGGTTGTTCCTTTCTATGTTGGGTACTTTCTTCAAGAGTCTCTTGTAAAGGCAGAGCCTAATTAGTGACAAAATCTTTAAAGCATTGCTTATCTGTAAAAGGATTTTATTTTACTCCCTTCCTTATATGAAACTTAGGTTGGCTGGATATGAGATTCTGGGTTGAAAATTCTTTCTTTAAGAATGTTGAATGTTAGGCCCCACTCCTCAGCCTTCTGGCATGGGAGTTTCTGCCGGGGAGATCTGCTGTTAATCTGATGGGCCTGTGGAGTAACCTGACCTTTCTCTGGCTGCCCTTAAAGATTTTCCTTCATTTCAACTTTGGTGAATCTGGCAATTATGTGTCTTTAGGTTGCTCTTCTCGAGGTGCATCTTATTGCGTTCTGCTGTTTCCTGGATTTGAATGTTGGCCTGCCCTACTAGGTTAGGAGTTCTCTGGGATGATGTCCTAAAAGGTGTTTCCAGCTTGGTTCCATTTCCCCTCAGCACCAGGCTTTTAATCAACAGGCAATAGATTTAGTCTTTTTACATAATCCATACTTCTTTTGAACTTTGTTCATTTCTTTTTTCTTCTTTTTCTTTGGTTTCTCTTCTGCAAGCTTCATTTCATTCATTTGATCCTCCATTCGCTGATGCTCTTTCTTCCAGTTGATGAATTAGGTTCACTGAAGCTTATTGCATTTGTCCATGATATTTCTGCGTGTCATGGTTTTCATCTCTTTCATTTAGTTTAGGACCTTCTCTGCATTGAACTACTCTAGCCATCAGTTCTTCCACTTTTTCAGATTTTAGTTTCTTTGCGCAGATGCGTGAATTTCATCCTTTAGCTCTGAAGTTCCGGTGCTGACCTTCTTCTCTCATCGTGAGTCATTCTCCGTCCGGCTTTTGGTCGTTGCTGGCGATGAGCTGCGGCTCCTTTGCTGGGGATGCACTCTTATTTTGAATTTCCAGCTTTTCTGCCCTGCTTTCCCCCTCTTTGTGGTTTTATCCCGGCAATTAGCGCAGTAGTGAGTGATGTACGATGGGGTTTTGGTGTAGAGTGTCCTTCCTGTTTGATGGATTTCCTTCTAACAGTCAGGACCCTCAGCCTGTAGTCTGTTGGGGAGATTGTGAGGTCCACTCCAGACACTGTTGCCTGGGTATCATCAGCAGCAGAGGCTGCAGAAGATAGAATATTTCTGAACGGCGGAGTGTACCTGTCTGATTCTTGCTGGAAGCTTCCTCTCGGGGGTGCTCCTGCCCTGTGAAGTGTGGGGTAGACTGCCCTAATTAGAGGATGTCTCCCAGTTAGGCTACTCAGGGTCAGGGGACCCACTTGAGCAGGCAGTCTGTCCCTTCTCAGATCTCAGCCACCTCATTGTTGGGAGATCCCTGCTCCTCTTCAGAAGCTGTCAGACAGAGTCGTTTTCTGCGTCTGGGAGTTTCTGCTGCTTTATTTATTTGTTATTTATTTGTTGTTGTTGTGTGGCTGTGCTGTCCCCAGGGGTGGAGTCTAGAGACAGAGCAGGTTTCCGCCCAGGCTGCTGTAGGCTCCCACCCAGTTGGAGCTTCCCAGCGCTTTGTTCACCTACCACCAAGCCTCAGCAATGGTGAGCCCTCCCCAACCCTGCGCTGCTGTACCCACGGTAGATCACAGACTGCTGTGCTGGCAATGAGGAGGCTCCGTCCGCGTATGGGACCCTCCCGGCCCAGGTATGGGATATGATCTCCTGGTGTGCCTGTTTGCTTAAAGGCAGTGTTAGGGTGGGAGTTACCCGATTTTCCAGGTGTTGTGTGTCTCCAGTTCCTGGCTGGGAAGGGATTCCCCTTGCACTTCCCAGGTGGTGATGCCTCGCCACTGCTTCAGCTCTTGCTGAGGTGGGGCTGCAGCTTGGCCAGCACCCGATCAATCGACTGCTCCCCAGTGAGATGGACAGTACCTCAGTTGAAAATGCAGAAATCACCCGGTCTTCTGTGTAAACATTGGGAGTTGCAGACTGGAGCTACATTTCCTATTCAGCCATCTTACTCCGCCCCAGGAGTAGCTATTCTTATATCAGACAAAGCAAATGTTAATGAAACAACAGTTTAAAAAGACAAAGAGAACATTATATAATGATAAAAGCCTTACTCCAACAGGAAAATGTCACAATTCTAAATATATAGGGACTTAACACTGGAGCTCCCAAATTTATTAAATAATTACTACCAGACCTAAGAAGTGAGATAGTCAGTAACACAGTAATAGTGGGAGATTTCAATACTCCCCTGACAGCACTAGACAGGTCATCAAGACAGAAGGTCAACAAAGAAACAATGGACTTAAACTATACCCTAGAACAAATGGACTTATCAGATATTTACAGAACATTCTCTCCAACAACATGCATTCTATTCATCAGCACATGGAACATTCTCTAAGATAGACTATATGATAAGCCACAAAACAAGTCTCAATAAATTTAAGAAAATCAAAATTGTATCAAGTACTCTATCAGACCACAATGGAATAAAACTGGAAATTAAATTGAAAAGGAACCCTTGAAACTATACAAATACATGTAAATTAAATAATCTGCTCTTGGATGATATTTGGGTCAACAATGAAATCAAGATCGAAATTTAAAAATTCTTTCAACTGAATGCTAATAGTAATACTGAAATTCTTTCAACTGAATGCTAATAGTTTTATCAAAACTTCTGGGATATAGGAAAGCAGTGCTAAGAGGAAAGTTCATAGCATTAAATGCCTACATCAAAAAGTCTGAAAGAGCACCAATAGACAATTGAAGGTCACATCTCAAGGAAGTAGGGAAATAGGAACAAACCAAACCCAAACCCAGCTGAGGAAAAGAGATAACAAAGATCAGAGCATAACCAAATGAAATTAAAACAAACAAACAAAAATAATACAAAAGATAAATGAAACAAAAAGCTGGGTCTTTGAAAAGATAAACAAAATTGATATACAATTAGGGAGATTGACCAAGAAAAGAAGAGAGAAGATCCAAATAAGCGGAAGTAGAAATGAAATAGGAGATATCACAATTGATACTACAGAAATACAAACGATCATTCAAAGCTACTATGAACACCTTTACACACACAAACGAGCAAATCTAGAGGAGATGAAAAAATTCCTGAAAATATGCAACTTTTTAAAATTAAATCAGGAAGAAATATACACTCCAAACAGACCAGTAACAAGTAGCAAGATACAAATAGTGATTAAAAAATTGCCAACAACAACAAAAAAATCCAGAACCAGATAGACTCACAGTTGAATTCTACTGGATATTCAAAGAATTGGTACCAATCTTACTGAAAGTATTCCAAAAGATAGAGAAAAAGGAAATCCTCCCTAAAGCATCCTATGAAGCCAGTATCACTATAATACCAAAAGCAGGAAAAAACCTAACAACAACAAAAAAAGCTACAGACCAATGTCCTTGGTGAACATAGATGCAAAAATCCTCAATAAAATACTAGCTAACTCTATCCAAGAAACAGTTAACTGTTTCATACCAGGGAGGCAGGGATGGTTTAACATACACAAGTCAATAAATGTGATACATCACATAGACAGAATTAAAAAGAAAAATCATATGATTATCCCAACAAAAGTAGATAAAGCATTTGACAAAATCCAGTATCCCTTTATGATTAAACCCTCAGGAAAATCTGCATAGAACAAACATAACTCAAGGTAATAAAAGTCATCCATGTCACATCCACAGCCAACAATATATTGAATGGGGAAAAGTTGAAAGGATTCCCCCTGAGAACTGGAATAAGATAAGGATGCCCACTGTCACCACTTCTCTTCAACATAGTACTGGAAGTCCTAGCCAGAGCAATTAGACAAGAGAAAGAAATAACGGGCATCCAAATCAACAAAGAGAAAGTTAAACTGTCGCTGTGGCCAATAACCTAGAAAACCCTAATGATTCATCCAAAAAACTCCTAGATCTGCCAAATGAATTCAGCAAGGTTTCAGGATACAAAATCAATGTACATAAATCCGTAGCACTGCTATACACCAAAAACAACCAAGCCAAGAAACAAATCCAGAACTCAATCCCCTTTACAACAGCCAGAAAAAAAAAAAATACTTAGGAATATACCTAACTAAGGAGGTGAAAGATCTCTACAAGGAAAACTCAAAACACTGCTGAAAGAAATCATAGAAGATAAATGAAACAGAAAGTTGACACAAACAAATGGAAACCCAACCCGTGCTCATGGATGGGTAGAATCAATATTGTGAAAATGATCATACTGCCAAAAGCAATATAAAGAATCAGTGCAATTCCCATCAAATTACCATCATAAATCTTCACAAACTAGGAAAAAAAAATCCTCAAATCCATATGGAACCAAAAAAGAGCCTCTGTAGCCAAAGCAAGACTAAGCAAAAAGAACAAATCTGGAGGCATCACATTACTTGACTTCAAACTATATTGTAAAGCTAGAGTTACCAAAACAGCATGGTACTGGTATAAAAATAGGCACATAGACCAATGGAACAGAATAGAGAACCAAAATAAAGTCAGATACTTACAGCCAACTGATCCTCGATGAAGCAAACAAACATAAAGTGAAGAAAAGGCACCCTATTCAATATAGTGATGCTGTGATAATTGGCAAGCCACATGTATAAGATTGAAACTGGATCCTCACCTTTCACCATATACAAATATCAACTAAGATGGATCAAAGACTTAAATCTAAGATCTGAAACCATAAAAATTTTAGAAGATAACATTAGAAAAACTCTGCTAGACATAGGCTTAGACAAAGAGTTCATGACCAAGAACCCAAAAGCAAATGCAACAAAAACAGAAATAAGTAGATGTGATCTAATTAAACTAAAAAGCTTCTGCATAGCAAAAGAAATAATCAGCAGAGTAAACAAACAACACACAGTGCAGGAGCAAATATTCACAAGCTATGCATCTGACAAAGGACTAATATCCAGAACCTACAAGAAACTCAAACAAGTCATCAAGAAAAAAAATAATAATAATAATCCCATCAAAAAGTGGGCAAAGAATATGAATAGACAGTTCTCAAAAGAAGATATACAAATGGCCAACAGGCATGAAAAAATGCTCAACATCACTAATGATCAGGGAAATACAAATCAAAACCACAATGTGATACCACCTTACTCCAGCAAGAATTGCCATAATTTAAAAATCAAAAGAGAACAGATATTGGTGTGGACGTGGTAAAAAGGGAATATTTTTACACTGCTGGTGGGAATGCAAACTAGTACAACCACTATGGAAAACATTACGGAGAGTCCCTAAGGTACTAAAAGTACATCTACCATTTGATTCAGCAATTGCACTACAGGGTATCTAAAAGAAAAAGAAGTCATTATATGAAAAAGACACTTTCATACACGTTTATAGCAGCACAATTTGCAATTGCAAAAATATGGAACCAGCCTAAATGCCCATCAACCAACAAGTGGATAAAGAAAATATTACGTGTGTGTGTGTATATATATATACACATATATATGCTATTCATATATATATTTAATTCATTCTGCCATTCTGTATCTTTTATGTGGAGCATTAGGTCATTTATATTCAGTGTTAGTATTGAGATGTGAGGTACAATAGCATTCATAGCAACCTGGATGGAGTTGGAGACCATTATTCTAAGTGAAGTAACTCAGGAATGGAAAACCAAACATTGTATGTTCTCCCTTGTAAGTGGGGGCTAAAGCTATGAGGACACAGAGGCATAAGAATTATATAATAAACTTTGGGGACTCGAGGGGAAGGGTGGGAGGGGGTTGAGGGATGTAAGGCTACACATGGGGTACAGTGTACACTGCTCTTGTGATGGGTGCACCAAAATCTCAGAAAGCACCACTAAAGAACTGATCCATGTGACCAAAACCACCTGTTCCCCAAAAACTATTGAAATAAAAAATTAATAAATAATAAAACGTTTTGTAAAATTAACAAATTAGATGGACATGGTGGTGCATGTCTGTAGTCCCAGCTAGTTGGGAGACTGAGGAGGAAAGATAGCTTGAGCCCAGGAGGTCAAGTGAGCCATGATTGCTTTACTACACTTCGGCCTGGGCAACAGAGCAAGACTCTGTTTCAAAAAAACAAACAGCAAAAAAATTAAAGTTCAAATGAAATAAAAAAATAAAAATCTGAATAGGCCTATCAGAAATAAAGATGTCAAATTAGTAATCAAAAGATTACCCTCCATGAAATGCCTAGGCCAAGATGGTTTCACTAATAAATTCTAAAAATATTTAGAGATGAATTAATACCAGTTCTTCATAAACAATTCCCTTTCATAAAAAGAAGAGAAAACACTTCTCAACTAATTCTATGAGACTAGTTATTACCCTGACACCAAAGCCAGCCAAAGATTTTTTAAACTACAAACCAATATATGTTATGAATACATATGCAAAAATTCTCAACAAAATACTAGCAAGCTAAAACTTGAAACATTAAAAAATAAAAATTATACACTATGATCAAATTTGAATTTATACCAGTAATGTGAGGTTTAACATGTAAAAATTAATTAATGTAATATACTATATAAATTGAATAATAAACAAAACCCACGTTGATCTCAATTAATGCAGAAAAAGCATTTGACAAAAACCAATGCCCTTGCATGAAAAAAGTTCTTAACAAACTAAAAATAGAAGGAAATTTCTTTAATCTGACAAAGGAAATTTGTAAAAATTCCATAACTAACATCACACCCAATATGAAAAACTGGTTACTTTCTCCTAAGACCATAAATAAAAGAAGGGTATCTGTTCCTACCATTTATATTCAGCATTATTAGAGGTTCTAGCCAGGGAAATTTGGCAAGGAAAAGAAATAAAAGGCACCAGATTGGAAGGGAAGACTTAATAGAATTTCTATTCACAGATAATATGACCTTGTATATTTTAAAAATCCAAGCTAATCTACTTTAAAATTATTAGAATGTATTCAGCAAAGTTGTAGGATATAAGACCAATATACAAAAATCAATGGTATTTCTAAATACTGATAACAATCTTTAAATATAGTTATGAAAACAACTTTTTATATAACATTAAAAAGAATAAAATGCTTAGCTTTAAATTTAGCAAAAGGAGTGTAAAACTTATGCTGTAAAAATTACAACTCCTTAGTAAAAGAAATTAAAGAATATATTAATAAATGTAAAACCATCACATGTTCGTACCACCCGAATCAATCAATATATCCAGTGCAATCCACATCAGAATACCAACTGACTTTTTTTTATATAAATTGACAAGATGTTCCTAAAATTCGTATGGAAACTCAAGTGACTCAGAAGTGCCAAAACAATCTTGAAATAAAAAATTCAAGGACTTAGTATTCTTGACTGCACATCTTATTATAAGGCAACAAGTAAGACAAATTAATCTAGCATAAGTATAGACATATGATCAATGGAATCAAATAGAAATAAACCCATGCATTTATGATCAATTGAGTTTCTACAAGAATGCCAAGACCATTCAATTAAAAAAGAATAATGCACTCAACAAATGGACAACCAGATACCCACGTGCAAAAAAAAAAAAAAAAGAAAAAAGGAATTTGAACACTTAACTTTATACTATATACAAAAATTAATTCAAAATGGATTAAAGACCTAAACTGAAACCTAAAACTACAAAACTCTTAGAAGGAAACACAGGAATAAATATTCATGAGATTAAATTTGGCAATGGATTCTTAGATATGACACCAAAAGCATGAGCAAAAAAAGAAAAATAAAAAAATTGGACTTAAAATGTAAATGTTTTGTGCATCAAAGGACACCATCAAGAAAGTAAAAAAGACAACCCACAAACTGAAACAAAATTACAAATCATGTATCTGATAAGGAACTCATATCTAAAATATGTAAAGAATACTTACAACGCAATAATAAAAAGACAAATGACACACTAAGATACGGCTAAAGGTAAATTAGTACAATCACTATGGAGAACAGTTGTGAGGCTTCTCAGAATACTAAAAATAGTATATATGTACCCAAAAGAAAGGAAATTAGTATATCAAAGAGATATTGGCACTCCCATATTTGTTGCAGCTCTGTTCGCAATAGCTAGGATTTGGAAGCAACCTAAGTGTCCATCAACAGATGAACAGATGAAGAAAATATGGTACATATACAAATGGAGTACTATTCAGCCATAAAAAATAATGAGATCCAATCATTTGCAACAACATGGATGGAACTGGAGATCATTATGTTAAGTGAAATAAGCCGGGCACAGAAAGACAAACATCACATATTCTCACTTATGTGTGGGATCTCACAATCAAAACAATTGAACTCATGAACATGGAAAGTAGAAGGATGGTTATCAGAGGCTGGAAAGGGTAGTGGGAGTGTTGAGAGGAGGTGGGGATGGTGAATGGGTATAAAAAACATACAATGAGTAAGACCTACTGTTTGATAGCATGACAGGATGACTACAGTCAGTAAAAACCTAATTGTATATTTAAAAATAACTGAAAGAGTGTAATTGGATTATTGATAGTACAAAGAATAAATGAAATGCTTGAGGAAATGGAGACCTCATTCTCCATGGTGTGTTTATTATGCACTGCATGGCTGTATCAAAACATCTCATGCATCCCATAAATATAGACACCTACTATGTACCCACAAAAATTTTTTAAAAACATTTTTAAAGAATATCATCATGAAAAAATAGAAAAGATGGGCCGGGCGCGGTGGCTCAAGCCTGTAATCCCAGCACTTTGGGAGGCCGAGACGGGCGGATCACGAGGTCAGGAGATCGAGACCATCCTGGCTAACACGGTGAAACCCCGTCTCTACTAAAAAATACAAAAAAAAAAAACTAGCCGGGCGAGGTGGCGGGCGCCTGTAGTCCCAGCTACTCGGGAGGCTGAGGCAGGAGAATGGCGGGAACCCGGGAGGCGGAGCTTGCAGTGAGCTGAGATCCGGCCACAGCACTCCAGCCTGGGCGACAGAGCAAGACTCCGTCTCAAAAAAAAAAAAAAAAAAAAAGAAAAAATAGAAAAGATATGAGCAAAGGATATAAATAGACATTTCTCCAAAGAAGATATACAAATACCTAAAAAGTGCCTGAATGAGGTAAACACAGGTCAAAAACCGCAGTGAGATTTCATTTACCACCCAAAAGGATGTCTATAATTTTTCAAAATTGAAAATAACAAGCATTGGTGGGCATTTGGAGAAACTGGAACCTTCATACATTGCTGGGGAGACTACAAAATGGTTCAACCACTGTGAAAAAGTAGTTTGACATTTCCTCAAAAGGTTAAACACAGGATTACCAGGTTATCCAGGAATTCCACTCCTAGGTATATATCCAAATAATTGAAAACAGGTAATAAAATAAATACTTGTAAAGGAATGTTAATACCAGCACCATTCACAAGAGCCAAAATGTAAAATCAACCCAATGTTCCCCGACTGATGAATGGATGAACAAATTACAATATATACACACAATGAAATATTATTCAACCATAAAGAGGAATGAAGTACTGATACATGCTGCAATACGGATGAACCTTGAGAGCATCAGGCTAAGTGAAAGTAGTCTGGCACTAAAGACCACATATTGTGTGATTCCACTTCTGTGAAATAGCCCTAGTAGGCAGAAGTAGATTGGCGGTCTCAGACTTTGAGCCATGGCCCACAGACTAGGTGAATCTCCCTAGCTATGCTCAGTGTGCAATAATACACAGCCTTCATCTAAATCCAAAGTGAAGATGTGCAGGTCTCAGAGAAGGGATGGACTAATAAATCATCCACACGATGTAAAAGTAATGAGAGGGTGTCAAAAACAGTTGCCTACTTTAAACATGAATGGGGGATGGGGAAGGGAAACAGTAAAAAAAATATAAGACAGCATAGTAGGAAACCAGGTTGGTTATTCAAATAATAGCCATGTACTGAACAAAATCGTGTCAAAAGAACATGGGCTTTGGAGATCTAATCCTTATTCCTGGGCATATTCTTCACTATTCTAGAATCTTGAGCAAGTCACTTACTGTCTCTGTCCCTAGTTATAAATGTGCAAAATGAGGTTAATCCCATGTACCTTGTAGAAATTGTCAAGGGGATTAAATGAGGTAATTTATTGAGAGAACCTGCATGACACTCAATCAATGATCACTGTTTTTCCAGATTCCAGGGCAGAAATCACAGAAACATGTAGGTGAAATGTGAACTTTGGGTTGATTTGTTGTGAGGACAGAGGGAACACAGAAAATAGACAAGCAGGGACATAGGCATGAATGAGACCCACAGATGACTCCTGACATTGCACGCAATGAAAATAACTGTGGCCATTTCTAAGATCTTACCCAGCACTACCAGGCATATTATATCTGATAATTCATTTAATTCCCCTAGCCATATGAAGTAGACAATGATTACTCTCATGTTATAAATGAGGAAACCAAGGCTTAAA
The DNA here is from genome assembly GCF_008728515.1 of Papio anubis. Classification (NCBI taxonomy): domain Eukaryota; kingdom Metazoa; phylum Chordata; class Mammalia; order Primates; family Cercopithecidae; genus Papio; species Papio anubis. Next base: position 47,603,152 of record NC_044983.1, on the reverse strand, counting down.
GTAGTTAAACAACTTTCCCAAAGTCATGCAACTAGAAGTAATAACATTAGCCAACTCTAATAGTGCTCTCACTCTGTTGCCCAGGCTGGAGTGCAGTGGTGGGAACATGGTTCACTGCTGTCTTGACTTCCTGGGCTCAAGTGATCCTCCTGCCTCAACCTCCCTTGTACCTGGGACTATAGGCATGTGCCACCATTCCTGGCTAATTTTTTTTTATTTCTTGTAGAGGTGAGAGTTTCACCATGTTGCCCCAGCTGGTCTCCAACTCCTGGGCTCAAGTGATCATCCTGCCTCGGCCACCCAAAGTGCTGGTATTACAGGCATGAGCCACCATGCCTGACCTAAAGCACTGTGCATAAGCTCTTATACATCTGCACTATCCTCTCCTCTCTAGGATACAGTATGTGAAGAGTTAGGTCAATTCCTATAGTGTCGTATTTCCTCAAATCTAAGGTGCATGATTTTTCACATTTTACCACCTCTGCAGTTAGTATGTGCTTCACAAATAATATGGTTTTTTTGTTTGGTTGATTTTTTTGAGACAGAGTCTCGCTCTTTGGCCAGGTTGGAGTGCAGTGGCATGACCTTGGCTTACTGCAACCTCCACCTCCTGGGTTCAAGTGATTCTCCTGCCTCAGCCTCCCTAGTAGCTGGGACTACAGGTGTGCACTACCATGCCCAGCTACTTTTTTTATTTTTAGTAGAGACAAGGTTTCACCATGTTGGCTAGGATGGTCTCGATCTCTTGACCTCATGATCCACCTGCCTTGGCCTCCCAAAGTGCTGGGATTACAGGCGTGAGTTACTACGCCCAGCCGATAATATGTATTTTTAATGAAATAATACTTTCTTTTTTCCTAAACCATTACTATTAAATCGGTGGTACTTTTGTAAACTTTCTGAATTTGGGCTGTATATCATACCAATATATTATTTATAGCTTTTGCAATATAATAATTCCTTGATAATTACTTGTGAAATAACAAATTTTCAATATTTTTGCGTAGGTAGGTCAGGGTTTTAAATGTAGAGCTCTTTTACCCAAATGCTTCTCACACTCCTTATGTAGTAAGCAGTTACTTTGTTTCCAACATTCTTCTACTTTCAACACTTAAAAAAACAATCTGCCTTCACAGGTGACTGGTGATGGGCATCTCCTGACAGGGGCTTTTCTGCTTTTCCCACCCCAGTGTCAAAGGAACCCTTCTTTTAAATCTCTGACAATCCCACACAAGCTTCCTGAAACACTGTGCGTTTCCCACTCATCAAAAATCCATTTTGATCCCCTACTATGTACTTTTCAATGCAAGAATCTATCCAAGTATCTTTTTTAAATGATGGCACAAACAGACTAAAAGCCAGGGTACATTATGCCAAAGCTAGTCCCGAGACCTGTGATCCCACAGCCCATGCCACCCCTAGGACCTGCCCTACACAGAAGGGTGGAGCCAAGAGTTGTCAGAAGACCCACAAAAGAGGGAAATAAATAAATGCTGGGAACACATCTTTTTTTTTTTTCATTTTATTTTTATCATGAGATATTTCAGACATAGCAAAAAGTACTGAGGCTAACATAACAAACACTCATGTACCGTGAATCCAGTTTAAGAAATCAGACTATATAGACACATTTTTGTCCACTCATGTTTTAACATTCATTTAACTTGTTCAGCGGCCTTTATTCTAATTACACAACAAGAAGTCTCAAATAACACACGAGCAAGAATTGGAATCAAAAGTTCAGGTCACATCCTTTGGCTGAAATGCAGATTGGCTTAAATTTTTTTGCTATAATTGCTATCAGCTACAACAGGTTTTTATTTTTACTTATTCAAAAGCAAGTAGACAAAACATCACACAAAAAAGACTGCTTTAATATCAGTGTGTACAAAACCTTTTAAAAGTCTCTGACACTTGCAGATGAATGCACATTAAAGAAAGCTTTTGGAGCATCATTGTTAATTACCTTTAAACTTTTTAAGGCTTTTTGTCATTGATTAGAGATATTCAGACAATTAATGACTGTAACATCTGGTTGTTTTTGTGAATGCATACAACACAAATGTGGACAGCAGTCACTGCTTCTTTTTGGAAGTTTTTAGGCTTTTTGAATTTCCTATTCAGTTCCTATTGCTATCTAATCTGGGAAGCTAAAATAATCATTCAAGCATATACTTAAAAGTCTTGTAAAATTATCTTTGTTAGAAGCAATTGCGCAAGTTTGACCAAGGCAAATTTACATTCCAATTTATGAATACTGGCTGGTTTTATATTGCAAAATATTTCACTAAGACCCTAAAATCCTGACTTCATTGAATAGTGTTTTGCTTCAATAAGTCAGATGCTGTCCTCCCAACTGTGAAATGATATCACTCCCTAATTTAATGGAATGTATATGTCATGTTTATTTTTAGAAGAATTTGTATTAATCATAGTGTATTTTTTAACTTTAGAATTGACTCAAAATTATAATCTATCTGTTGTTATTCTCACAAAACATACCACTTGGTAGGAGATAAGGATTTGAAGATACAGCTCACACATGTTCTCCTTGCTTTCTTGGAAAAAGGCAGATTGTGGGGCTAAATCAGGGTAAATGCTTCATTCCCTATTGTTCATTCAGACCAAAAGTGAAAAATGAAATAAATGTGTGACTGATTAGTTTTCTAGTGGTGCCATAACAATATACCACAAACTGGGTGCCTTAAACAACAGAAATGTATTTTTCTTATAGTTCTGGAGGCTGGAAGTTCAAGATCAAGATGTCATCAAGGCTGGTTTCTTTGAGGCCTCTCTCCTTGCCTCGCAGACGGCTGCCTTTGCCCAGATGTTGCAGTGGTGTCTCTCCGTGTGTGCGCTTGTCTGGCATCTCTGTCTGTGTCCTAATCTCCTCTTTTTATAAAAACACCACCAGTCATATTGGATGAGGGTCCACCCTAAAGACCTCAATGTACCTTAACTACCTCTTTGGAGACCCTGTCTCCAAATACAGCCACGTTCTTAGATACTGGGATTAGGATGTCAGCAGGTGGACACGGGACACATGATTGAGTCCATACAGTTACATGGATGAAAACACTCCAGGAGCCCCATTTTGAGCTCCAGGTGCTCACCACACTGCAAAGCCTGCCCTCTCACCAGCAGGAGCGAGGCTGGGCTCACACATGGTGCCACTTTCCGAAAGAAGCCCTTTGCTTTAATTCAATGAGATGATTTTTATACTCAGTTTCAATTCGAATGAAATGTTAACTACTACAGCTGAGTCAAAGAATCTCCTAAGTATCTTCAGAAAGAAAAATAAATTTTTGGACATTCAGCTGAAGAGAAAACGTTCGCCTTAATTTTCTAAGACTAACAAGGTTAGGCTCCCACAGTCCTTCCACATTTCTCATGGCTCTGGCATCAGCTAACTACAGAAAAGTGGCTCTGCCCTCAGCAAATAGGTCCAGTGATGCCGACCGGAGAAAGATTGCATTTCTCAGCTGCAAGTGTCACCAGCAAGGCACTGGGGCCCCTGACATCCGGGCTGTCTGTACTTCCCTCTACAGGAACAAACAGAGTCCTGCTCCAGGGAGGTGAGGAGGTGCCAGGTGCCTGCTTTTTGCCTTGACGATGTTTTCTCCAGGTGTGCCCAAACTTAAGCTAAATACTTTCAGTATAGGGTACCTTTATATGCACATAAGAAACACATTTTGCCATTTTTATTTTTATATATGCAGAATATGGAATTTTACACAGAATGCATTTTTATAAATCACTTTATATTCTGGGCACCTACATTTCTAATCTCTATGACTTGAGGACTTACTACCATAAAACCTTCATGGTTTAAGGATGCTTGAGTAATCCTTGGTCTTACTTGGTCCTGGAGTTCAGTGGTCAATTCTAGGTTCAGTGGAGAAGCCCCAGGACAGGACATTGCTGTTGGGAGCAATGCCATATGGCCAGGTGAGCTATCAGGGCTATGGGAGCCACAGGAGCCAAAAAACCAAGGAGCCAAGCAGCCAGAGAAACCACAGAGCTACGGGAGCTGCCTGGCCTCTGACTGAAAGGAGAAAGTATTCAGGCTGAGCACCTCCTGGTGAAGCTCATGCTAGATTTCTCTAGCTCATCTGCTCACTTCATATTCACAAGCCTGGGAGGGATATATTAATTCCTCTCCTTCTTTTCTCTTCCTCTCCCTCCTTCCTTCCCTTGCCCTTCCCCTCCCTCTCTCCCTCCCTTCCTTCCTTTTTCCCTTCCTCCCTTCCTTCCCTCTCTTCCTTCCTTCCCTCCCTCCTTCCTTCCTTCTTTCCCTTCCTTCCTTCCTTTCCTTCCTTTCTTCCTTCTGCCCTTCCTTCCTTCCTTCCTGAACCTGAGGTTCAGGGCAGTTGTTTCCTTTTGGCAAACAGGTTCCAAGTACAAAAACCAATGCCCTTTTGGTAGCACATGCCTTCAGTTATGTGTAGGGGGAAAATGCATGGCCCTGATTGGCCATCAATGTGTGGCAACCTGATAATGTGGCATCTTTTGTGAAATGTTTTCTCAATAACTTCTTAGAGAAAGCTAATCCAAAGGAAAGAAACCATATGGGCTTTTCGCATGTTTGAGGATATGATTTCAATCAAGTATGTTATAGGAGTTATTTTTATAAGAGCTAACGAGGCTCAGAAGACTGGTTTATGTGAAGGAGGTCTGTGAGTGCTTGAGTATTTGTGAGCGACGGAATAGAGGTGGTTCCGACCCGGTCAGCTGAGGACAGTGGGTTTCTTTGGCAATGAGCATGGCTGCTGATCGTGTGGCCTCAGTGCCAGCCCTGCCCCTGCCTCCCATGGTCTATGTGGGGTTAGGTAAGTTGTTAACCCAAAGTGCCTCAGCTTTCTTGTCAGTAAAATGAATATAAAACTAGTAGATGCATATATAAACAAACTTTGGTACATCCAGAAAGTGCAATGCTATTTAGAGGTATAAAGACATTAGTTCTCAAGCCATGAAAAGACATGGAAATCTTAAATGTGTATTACTAAGTGAAGGAAGCCAACCTGAAAAGGCTACACAATGTATGATTCCAACTCTATGACATTCTGGAGAAAGGAAGAGTATGGAGACAGTAAAAGAATCACTGGGCCGGGCGCGGTGGCTCAAGCCTGTAATCCCAGCACTTTGGGAGGCCGAGACGGGCGGATCACGAGGTCAGGAGATCGAGACCATCCTGGCTAACACGGTGAAACCCCGTCTCTACTAAAAAAATACAAAAAACTAGCCGAGCGAAGTGGCGGGCGCCTGTGGTCCCAGCTACTCGGGAGGCTGAGGCAGGAGAATGGCGTGAACCCGGGAGGCGGAGCTTGCAGTGAGCTGAGATCCGGCCACTGCACTCCAGCCTGGGCGACAGAGCCAGACTCAGTCTCAAAAAAAAAAAAAAAAAAAGAATCACTGGTTGCCCACAGTTAGGGGAGAGGGAGAGATAAAAAAATGAGTATAAACTGAGAACCTATCTTATTAAGGCTGTCATTAAGACTATTGAGTTGCTCTGTGTGAACCACTGGAGCTGGCTGGAGCACAGGCAGTGTGGGGAGCTCTCACTACAGTGCTACGATGACCTCTGCTATGCTAGCTGTCTGAAGAAGGTGAGCTGCCACATCCATGAACACTGCAGAACTCTCCAGTGAGCCAGGGAACAAAGGAAGGCCTTCCTCCTAACCCGATCTGGCTGAGCCAGTCAGAGCCTAGATATTGTTTAAGGCAGTGGCTCACAAACTTGAGTGCTATGGGCTGGATGTGTAGGCCCCTAACATTCCTATGTTGAAATCCTAACCCCCCAATGTGATGGTATTTGGAGGGGGGACCTTTGAGAGGTGATTAGGTCATGAGGGTGGAGCCCTCATGAATGAAATTAGTGCCCTTATGAGAGGATTAAAAAGAGACAAGAAAGAGATGACCTCTCTTTTTCTCTCTCTACCAGGTGAAGACATAGTGAGAAGGTGGCTGTCTGCAAAGCAGGAAAACAACCCTTACCAGGAATCCAATTGGCCCCTACTTGGATTTTGGATGGCCCAGCCTTTGGGACTGTGAGGAATAGATTTCTGTTGTTTCAGCCACCTAGTCTATGGTGTTTTTGATGAAGAAGCCTGGACTAACATTGACTGAGCATCAGCAGTTTAAACACAGATGCTGGCTCCACACCCAGAGTTAGCAATTCAGCAGGTATAAGGTGGTACACAATAATTTACATTCTAACAAGTTTTCAGGGTATGATGATGGTATTGGCCTGGGAGCCACAGTCCTAGAGTCACTGGTTTGGTGAAAAGCCCGGTTCTTGGTTAAAGCTGTGTATAATGTCAAATCACCCAGGTAACCTTCCCTACATAGTGAGGAGGCAAGAGGATAGATGCTGCCAGCTGACCCGGAACTCCTTGACTGCATATCTTTTTCTATGAGGTAGAATCTAAGAACATCTGGAAATATATAGGTCTAAAACAATGGAAATAAATAAAGCACTCTATTTCAGCAAATTGCAAAGGGAGGGATCACATGTTTTTTTAAAAAAGTTAAACTTTTAAAAATTCATCCGAATATTTTAGAATAGATCAAGGGAACGACAGAGAAAATAGAATACTAAGGGATACACTACTTTAGAAAATCACATGGCAGAAAGAAGCATGTATGTTGTTATTAAAGGATCACAAGATATTCATTGTCTGAGAAATGTGAAGTGAGGAGAGGAAGGGTGTGGAGGAGAAACCCTGGCAGGGCTGATCCTCTACAGAAGCCGCAGGGCTCTGGCTTCCACAGCATCAGCTGTGTTTCTTCATCTGCCAACAGTGACTCTCCAGGGGAGAACTCCTGCGGGGGAGGCAGACAGCACAGTCCCTGCAACTCAACATCCAGAGGTAATGGTGGCAGCCACTGCAGTACAGACGAAGCTCAGGAGAAAGCACAGGAGCTGTGGCATTGATCAGAGCCCCGTCCTCAGCTCAGTCCTAAAAGGTCAGGGCCACCAGAAAAAGGGGGCATTAGAAATAGAGGTTTGATTATGCTGGATGGGAAAGAAATGCACCTCAACATATCAAGGATCTACAGCAAGGCCATTACTGGGTACGTACCCAGTGGAAAATAAATCATTCTACCAAAAAGACACATGCATCCATACTTTCATTGCAGCACTATTCACAATAGCAAAGACACGGAATCAAGCTAGGTGCCCATCAATGGTGGACTGAATAAAGAAAATGTGGTACATATACAGCATGGAATACTATGCAGCCATAACAAAGAATGAGATATTTCTTTTTTATGAGATTCCTTTGAGGGAACATGGATGCAGCTGGAGATCACTATCCTAAGCAAATTAACACAGGAACAGAAAACCAAATATCCCATGTTCTCATAAGTAGGGGCTAACCATTGGGTACACATGGAAATAAAGATGGAAACAATAGACACTGGGGACTACTGGACGGGGAGGGAAGGAGGGGGGCACAAGTTGAAAAACTGCCTATTGGGTACTATGTTAACTATTCGGGTGGCCGGAACAATAGAAGCCCAAATCTCAGCATCATACAATACACCCGTGAAACAAACCTGCACATGTACACCCTCACTGAATCTAAAATTTAAAAAAAATCATTTAATTAAATGCAAAAATAAAAGTTAAAAAAATCTAGGGTCTACAGCTGCTAGTAGTGCAAATGTCTAAATTTTGCAAGAAAATTTTCAAAGTATTGAGGAGAAACAGCCTGTGGAGAGGAGCATTTTCCCCAACTATGATGAGCTCGATGAATGAGTCCTGCCATTAAATCCAAGTCTATACAATGGCCTCATGGCTGACATCAATTTTCTTTCTTCTGTCAGATGTCACCTTGTCTTTCCCTGGTTGGTCTCAGGTTGGTGCCAACCATGTGGTTCTAGATGATGTTAACTGCTGAGTTCTTTGCTTGGGTTAACTGTGATACCATTTTTTTTTTTGTGATGGAGTCTCGCTCTGTCACCCAGGCTGAAGTGCAGTGGCGCGATCTCGGCTCACTGCAAGCTCCGCCTTCTAGGTTCACACCATTCTCCTGCCTCCGCCTCCCGTGTAGCTGGAACTACAGGCACCCACCACCACGCCCAGCTAATATTTTGTATTTTTAGTAGAGACGGGATTTCACCGTGTTAGCCAGGATGGTCTCGATCTCCTGACCCCATGATCCACCCACCTCGGCCTCCCAAAGTGCTGGGATTACAGGCGTGAGCCACCATACCCGGCTATGCATGAGTGTATTATATATATACATGTATACATACATGAGCACATGTATGCATATAAATGTACATACCAAGGGCTGAAGAGTAGAATAGGAAATGACTGTCAGCCTTGGGACAGCAATGTTCTAGAGCAAAATGGGAATAATTAAGCTGGTTCAACAGAGCAATGCTGCAGGCAAACCTGAACGTCAGGGCACTCACCTCACGTAAACTGGAGCACAGCTGATGAAGAAAACTGCTCATTTCCTGCATTTGGGGATGAACCGCAGCCTGTTTAAGGAAACTAATTGGCAGGGTGTGGTGGTGCATTCCTGTGGCCCCAACTACGTGGGAGGTTAAGGTGGGAAGATTGCTTGAGCCCACGAGTTCGAGGCTGCAGAAAGCCATGATTGTGCCACTGTACTCTGGTCTGGGTTACAGAGCAAGACCCTGTTTCAAAAAAAGCAAAAATTGCAGCCAGGCATGGTGGTTCAAGCCTGTAATCCCAGCACGTTGGGAGGCCAAGGCAGGCAGATTGCCTGAGGTCAAAAGTTTGAGACCAGTCTGGCTAACATGGTGAAATCCTGTTTCCGCTAAAAATACAACAGTTAGCCAGGCACGGTGGTGGGCATCTGTAATCCCAGCTACTTGGGAAGCTGAAGCAGGAGAATCGCTTGAACCCGGGAGGTAGAGTTTGCAGTGAGCTGAGATTGCACCACTGCACTCCCACCTGGGTGACTCCCACCTGGGTGACTCCCACCTGGGTGACTCCCACCTGGGTGACTCCATCTCAAAAAATATATAAAAAATAAAAATAAAATAAACAGGTCCTCAGGAATGTTCACATGCCTTGGCTATTTCTCTGGGAGGCTCCTGCTAGAGAAGCACACCTGGCCTCTGGCCATTGCCTCTGTTGGACACTTGCTATTCCCAAAGGAGGCGTGGCTTCCCAATTGTCCCGAGGAGACGTGGCTCTTCAGATTGATCAGTTCCAAGAGGGAACCGCATCTGTATGCATAGCTGTCCTTTCTTCTGCGGCTAGCTGCTTGTCCTCATCACCTGGAATCTATGCTTGATCTTCAGTCACCCTTCCCCTGCAGGGAGGCCTGTGGCTTGGGAGGTCAAGTCAACACAGGTGGCAGGAAGGGGGCACGGGGTTGCTGCAGAGCCCAGTCGTGTCCAGACCCCTGCACTCCCCACCTTAGACTCCTCAGGTATAGGGTGAATGTGACTTGGACCACCTGTCTGATTTCTGCATCTATTTTTCTGCTGCTCCCAGGCTTGGAGAAGGAACCAAAGTATGCAGGATTATAGCCACTAAAACCTCAGCCATGGTAACAAGGGTTTACTGGATAAGGCTAGGTTGGTTGAGACTTACAAACAGTGATGGCTGCAGCTCTCTGGTTCCCGCCTGAAACTCTGCCTCTCCAGCTCTCCCACCACTCAAATGCCCAGACATATGCTCCGGGATGGCATGACATCTGTCCCTTCACAGGATTTTTAAATCTCTGAGAATCAGCTGACAATTTTACTAGGTGTGGAGGTGAGGGGAAAGAAACCTACTTCACTGTATACATAATTCTAAACTACAGTTCCAACTTCCTTCTTAATAGCCTCTTTAACTGCTACAAACAACAACGACAAAGCCAGGCAACATTAATTCCACTTTCTTTATGAATCTTTCCTTCCTTTTCCCAGTCACAAGTGCTTGTGTCCCTTCTATGAATTCTCAGAGCTCTTAATGCTTCTCTAGTGACATTTCCATGTTCTGACACAGTGTAGCCATGGCTTATCTGCTACTGGACTCTAATCTGCCTGAGGGCAGGGGCGTCATCCTATGCATTCCTTGTCTTTAGGATGATGCCCTGCAAAGAGTACTTGAAGCAAGTGTGTTTCAGACCTTTTACCTCCTGTCAAAGGCATTTAAAGAGCTTAGCATTACAGCTCTGTACTGTCATCCTGTGGGGATTCATTCTTTACCACCCAGAAATTGTGAATTGCATTTCAGATGAAAGCTTTTGATTAAAACAGGCCTTGCTGGCAGAGCCACCTCATGTCACTGGCTGCAAAGTGGTGCCAGGATGTGAGAATGAGCCAAGTCCCATCCGGCTTTGGGATTTCAATAAACATCAATACTCATATGTTTAAAACTGAAGCAAAATCCCTCAAAAGATCTTAAACTGCGTTGAAGTGGGGATGAAAGATACTGCTGATCTTAGAGTTGGCATGGCAAAGAGAACTTCGGAACTCTTTGATCAATGCCGAAATAGGCTGTGAGTCTCACAATGGAAAATAACGACATAGGTTATGTAGTCAAGATCTTACCTTTATGGATGAGGAAACTGAGACCGGGGGAGGATCAATGATGGGATCACAGCTGATCACCTGTTGAGACCGATCAGAACACTCACTCCTCTGGCTACAACTGAAGTTGGGCTGTGAGGAGCTAGGGATGTCACTGCGGGGAACTCAGAGTTCATTCAAGTCTGGCTGCTGAAAGCCATTAACAGGTTCTGAGCACAAGATACCATGGTCAGCATTTAAGAAGAAGAGTCTGGAGGTGATGCTCCATGCTAGGGGGAGGTAGGAAAGGCAGAGGACAGGGAAGGTTCTGCAGAGACCTGGGCCAGCAGGAGCCATGTGAGGACATGATGACAATGCAGCCATACCAGGGGATATTTTGGGTGGACCAGCAATTGCAGCATGCCATTGTATAGGAATAATTTCTTGATAAATTGCTTTCCAAATAAATTGTTGATTATTAACCCTTCACATGCTTTGTTACACTTATTTTCCAATGTCTCCTGCCAGATGTTCCTTCTGAAAAAGACATAAGGAAATGGTGAAGTCAGAATTTTTGTCCATAAAAAGGAAGATGTATCCCCTTTCATCTGCCTCAGAGAAGGAAACAAAAAAGCTATGATGCACAAAATGGAATGCATCCTTACTTTTGAATACCAGCGGCCATTAAAAGCCTGAGGTATCATGTGTGCAGTGATGTGGCACATGCATGTTATTCTGTGACTAATACAAGTCAGGGAACCATCATCATGACATCAGCCTGTTGATTTAAAAAACAAATCGAGCAATATCGGCATATTCATACCCCTGCTTTCATAAATACACAGCCACATACCTCAATGCTCTGGAGAGGAAAAGGGAGCATTCCCTCATTAGTCTACATCTATCCCCACTGTCCACATTTTTGCCAGCAAGAGTGTATTTATGTAATTTTTTTAAAATTTTAAGTTCTGGGATACATGTGCAGAACGTGCAGGTCTGTTACATAGGTATACCTGTGCCACGGTGGTTTGCTGCACCTATCAACCCGTCATCCAGGTTTTAAGCCCCACATGCATTAGGTATTTGTCCTAATGCTCTCCTTCCCCTTGCCCCCCCACCCCCTGACAGGCCCCGGTGTGTGATGTTCCCCTCTCTGTGTCAATGTATTTATGTAATTTTTGAATTAAAAAATACATTTAAAAACAGTTGCTGATGCTTGTATTGCCAACAGAAAAGAAATCGCTACCTGATTTTCTTAGCATGTGGAGAAAAGCAAAAACTAGAATGACAAAGTTTTGAGAGGATGTGGCTAGAAAAAGATGGAGCTGAACTGGTCCAGGAGCCTGTAATTGGGTAGGTCCTGGGGAGTCCCAGGAGGATGAAGCATGCACCTGTCCCAGGAGGCTTCAGCTGTCAGCGTGATGAGGTGGCATGCCACAGCTGGCCAGCTTTGGGAAGGCCACAGACATCCCTGAACCTGTGCACTGGAGACAGCAATTCTAAGCTGTGGGCTATAAGACTTTATTGTATCACCTACCATATAGTTTAAGAAATGGTGTCTGTGTTTCTGTTTCTCTTCTTGATTTTCTATTTTCCTTTTTACTCAGTTGACCTTAGAAGATCAAATAAGATCACCTTTCCGTAGTAAGCAGATTTCTTCAACTCAGAGAGCAGTTAAGATGACATTAAAATCTTTTATCCATTCTCTTTTCTCTTCATGTTTTCTTTTTTCTTTTTTTTTTTTTTTTTACTTATTAAGATGATTTGAGGTTTTACTGATCTAATTTATTTAATTTTTTTTGGAAAATTACTTTGGCTCCCCAAAAAAGTGATCCATAAATTCAGTAATTGATTATTTTTAAGATTAATTGAGGATTGCCTAAGGAACTATAATTTTATTACAAATGTGTTTTCCTTAAACCACAAAAAAATCACCAACTTTTTTGAAGCTGGGGGAATATTATTTATGTAGATTCAAACAAATGCTGAATGTGCTCCCTTTTAAAATGAGAAAATAACCTTCAGCTCCTCTAAAATGTGGAGTTTGGCATTTTACTAAATTTCATAGGGAGAAAATGTAATGAGTCAATAAACCCAATTTGGAGGCTGGTTATTGTCACATAAATTAATTTGCCTGCTAAATGATCAGATTCACATCCACCTTTTTCCCCACCATCTGCCTCACAACAAAGTTGGCATTGTACTCCTTTGAGGACAGACTGTAAAAATGTCATTATTTAAAGGCTTATTATCCACCAAGTCATGTTAAATTCCAATTTCCTTGTGCTTACAGGCTGACCAGGTAAAGAGCATAGTTTGGAATTTTCAAAAGAATTACATGCACCAGTGGTGTACCTTGAGGCATCTCTGCATTGGGCCCTTGTCCAAAGGCGAGGTGACTCCCGTGACCTTGGACTCCTGCTGGCAGGCCACTCCCACTCAGTGCGACGCAGCCACGTTGCCATGGCTCAGCTCTGACTTGCCTCTCCAAACACTTGTGATCTGTGAAATCTCTCCTGACTGTCACACTGAGTGATCCCATCCCATTTCTCTGCACAATCAGGCACCTGGCAGGCTTTGCCAAACAGAATGCTGGTTAGAGAGGGGTGAGTGGCTGCCAAATCCCTGCTCTGGCCAAGTCCTAAATATGACCCTAATGGAATCCAAAGGCCAAGATCGTCCTGACCATGTTCTTACTACAAGCCCTGTTTGACGGGGGAAGGGGAAATGTGTTCAGTAGAAAAAAAAACCACGATAGCTATAAGAGAACAGCTTAATAATTAAAGATTTTTAAAAGTCAGAAATTAAATTCAGAGTCACAATTAACAACCTTTAAAAAAAAAAAAAAAAGCTATTGACAGGTAGTTTTTTGCGTGTTTTGTTTTTACTTTTTCATTTGTTGTCCCCCAGTAGTCAAGATGGCATTATACACACCGACTCATTCTGCATTGGGCAATTCCTGCCATTTTAGCCTCACTATATTAACATGGTATAAGCTTGTCAGATAACTCAGTTTGTTGGAAATACATTAAGTGTAAATAATGACAATTACTCAAGAAATTATTGATAATTACATAATTTTTTTACAAAGGTACTAGGAATATAGTCTGGCCTCAGATTTTTATAAATGTGTATTAATCCAACTAACTTCTGAGGACTTACTCTATATTAAACAAGCAAAGACAAACACATTCTAAAAGGAGAAGTCTGTGCTCATTGAGGCTCCTTGTCTAGACTCTAGAAGGAAAATCAGACAAGTAAAAAATAATCGACTACAGTGTATGAAATAAGCAAGTGTCATATTAGGTCCATTAGAAGGGCAGACTGAGGTCATGGAAGGCCTCCCAGTGACAGGGACAGGGGTCAGCATAGCCTAGCATGGATGTGACTGCGAAACATGCAAGGAATAGGAAGGAATTCTAGTCTCAAAGGTTTCAAATGTCATGAAAACAATTTTAGAATTTGTTTAGTTGGAAACCATTGAAGAATTTTAAGCAGGAGAATCACCCCATTGGGTATGAGTTTTAGAAAGTTCCTTTATTCCACCAGCATTGTAGCAAATGTGTTGAGGCGAGGGTGATATTTGAGGTATGACAACCAGACTGGAGGCTTGTATGGCTTAATCCAGGCAGGAGATTATGCAGGTGGGAACTGGGCAGTGACAGCGGGAATGAAAAGAAGGGGTGTGTTGAAGATGGTGGGTAGGAGCCATCCATAGCAACCGGTGAAAACAACATGAATGGAGAGGGAAGGCAGATGTCACAGATGACTCTCAGATGACTGTAGAGAATAATTCATCACAACAATAGAGTGAATTTCCATTTCCAATTCAAGTTGTGAAAATTAAAAGCAATGAGAGATATTAATGACCAATTTACTTGAAGGACAGACAGTTAACTTTGCAGATGAGAAGTAATGAGATCATGCTAAACCAACAGCATGGAGGTGAAGCAGAAGGAAAATGACAGAAATGAATCACCAAGTATTGTCTATTGCTCAACCATCTAGAGAAGGATTTGGGGAAAGTAGAACACAAAAGTGCCCAGAGAGGGTGGGAGATGTGGAGCAAGTGGGTTTGTGTTTTAATTTCTCAATTTGGGTTGGGAAGCAATAAAAAGGCAAATAAGACTTTGGAACATGCTAAATATGTCTCTCATGGATGGCGGTGGGAGGGATCTTAAGGTTATTAGGAAAAGAAGATGTTGACAGAAGCACAGAAATTCAGGGCTACCCACCTGCTTGTGAACCCCCCAAGCACAGAGAGAGAAGCATTCAGTCTTAGAGGAAGGAAACTCCGAAAGCAGGTGAGGGTGCCAGCCCCCATTCGGAGTCCCAAGTTGTTTTTTCAGAGCTTGCCATGTGCAGGCCCTGAGTCAGTGAAGGGATCTTACCTCTGTAAAATATGTTACCCTGTGAGTTTCCTCTCCAAGATACTAAAACATTTGGCTGCTCTGAATGTTGGGAAGCTAAAGAGGAAATGAGAACATTTTAAACAACAGAAGAATACCAAGGCAAGTTCCGAGTGTTGAGAGTTCTAGGCTGACACAAAATTTGTCAGGTTAATTTAAGTTGTAAAAGCTAAATATTGTGGGCTGATTTCTGTCCTTTCAAAACGCATGTGTTGAGGTCCTAACCTCCAGTACCTTATAATGAGACTGTATTTCGAGATAGGGCATTTAAAGAGGTGATTAAGTTAAAATGAGGTTATTAGGGTGGACCCTAATCCAGTATGGCGGGTGTCCTTTTAAGAAGAGATTAGGATACAGAGAAACACAGAGGGAAGCCCATTTGAAGACACAGGAAGATGACACCCTCTACAAGCCAATGAGCGAGTTCTCAGGAGAACTAACCCTGTTGACACCTTGATCTCAGACTTCCAGCCCCTAGAACAGTGAGAAAACAAATTTCTGTTGCTTAGGTCACCCAGTCTGTGCACTTTGTCATGGCAGCCCTGGCAAACTAATTAACTAAACAAGTCATTCTCCAAGTATTTACCTTGAGATTTACTCATCTGAACTTGGTACGGTTATTCACTCCAAATCAGATAATTTCCACAAAGTCCTTTCAATTACAGTTCTGTGTGTTGCTTAATGATAGCAACACCTTCTGAGAAACGTATTGTTAGGCAATTCCGACATTGTGCGAACATCACAGAGTACACTTACACAAACCTAGATGGTAGAGCCACCCCACACCCAGGCTATATGGTACAGCCCATTGCTCCCAGGCTGCAAACCTGCACAGCATGGGACTGTACTGGATACTGCAGGCAACTGGAACACAATGGTATTTGTGTATCTAAACATATCTAAACCTAGAAAAAGTACAGTAAAAATAGACAGAATAGGACCATCATTACATATGCAGCCCATCAGTGACTGAAATGTCGCCATGTGGCTCATGACTATAATACTGCATAGACACAGCTTGAGGGATTCATTTCAAAAAAATTTAAACATCCAGGCCGGGCATGGTGGCTCTCGCCTGTAATCTCAGCACTTTGGGAGGCCGAGGCGGGTGGATCATGAGGTCAGGACATCGAGGCCATACTGGCTAACATGGTGAAACCCTGTCTCTACTAAAAAATACAAAAAATTAGCCAGGCGTGGTGGTGGGCGCCTGTAATCTCAGCTACTTGGAAGGCTGAGGCAGGAGAATGGCGTGAACCCAGGAGGCAGAGCTTGCAGTGAGCTGAGATCCCATCACTGCACTCCAGCCTGGGTGACAGAGCGAGACTCTGCTCAAAAAATTAAATAAAATAAAATTTAAACATCCAATAATGCCTTCACTGTAGTAGGCTTCAAGAGGGTCCCTCGCAAATTTAATACCAAAGAAGGCCTGAAGCTCGTTCTACATTGTGTCTTTATGAAAATAATTTCAACCTTCCAAATATAGCTTGACTATCTGGGGTACTATTAGAAATGAAAAAGTACTCTAGTGAGCAGAAGAATTACATTTACAAATTTTCAAGTTTGTATTTTTTAAAATAACATCTACTGTAAAGGTACTCTGTGAATTATTTACATGATTTCAGCCTACTTCCCTGAACAACTGATTCCATTACTAACTCTAGCACCACATATCAATATTTTTTTTTTTTTTTTTTTTTTTTTTTTTTGAGACGGAGTCTTGCCCTGTTGACCAGGCTGGGGTGCAGTGGCCGGATCTCAGCTCACTGCAAGCTCCGCCTCCCGGGTTTACGCCATTCTCCTGCCTCAGCCTCCCGAGTAACTGGGACTACAGGCGCCCGCCACCTCGCCCGGCTAGTTTTTTGTATTTTTTAGTAGAGACGGGGTTTCACCGTGTTAGCCAGGATGGTCTCGATCTCCTGACCTCGTGATCCGCCCATCTCGGCCTCCCAAAGTGCTGGGATTACAGGCTTGAGCCACCGCGCCCGGCCCAATATTTAAAACTCTATCCTGAACTTCATAAAAACATTTTTGGTCATTTATATGTCATGAAAGTTAGTGACAAGGGCAAAAATTCATCTGAATTAATACCTATCTGGTCTTTATTTTATTTATATGTACTCTAAATTTTCAAGTTTAAAAAAGATTTTAAAAATCAGCAAATATTTCCAAAAATTAGCACTAAGTTCTACATTGGCTTCCTTTGAAAGTTTATTCTATTTTAAATGTGTCAAAATAAAGGAATTTTTTTTCCTCTAGAAAAGAGCTCTCAATGTCAAAACAACTTTTAGGAATGTTGACTCACTTTAAATTTTGGAACAAGTTTAATTATGACTACTTGAGGATAACATAGAAAATAAATTTTATTATTAAGATTTTTTCTAGATCAAATCTTTTATGGCTCTGTAAGTTGCATGTCTGATTGTGATTTCTGAATTCCTATAAGATGTATTGTTCTGCCCTTTTTCAGCTTTATTTTTATTTCAATTCATTTTGACTTTTTCTCCTGCTTTTTCTATAGAGTCAAAAACTGCATATCTAACATGTCCTTGAATATTACACTATTATTCAACAATAATAAAACAAAGGTTTACTACAAAGATGTTGGTATAGAATCAGCTCAAGTCTATGAATGTCTACATTTCCTTTTTCTTCCTGAAAATTGTGGCATATCTGAATACTAGTCAAGGGAAAAACTTGCTATTGGAATAGGATTTGCATTCTTTCAATGAAGATGGAAAAAGTAAAAGCTAGTCAAATTTCAGGGATGTATTTAATGCTGACACGCACTCATATACACACACCACACACAGTCACACACACACTACACACATATCACACACATGCCCTCACATACACCCCCCCACCCACACACACAGAGGTCTTCAGTTTATCAGAAGCATGTTGGAAAGTTTGAAACAAACAAGTATTCATCTTAGAATCAGACGCCAGAAGATCTACAGTATTTCATTATTCAGATCTGTATAAACAAATCTCAACTGGTATTTAAATTGGATTCTGTTAACTCACTTTGATAATAGGATTAAATGGCTGAATATTATTTACTCACCCAGAAGCAAGTACAATTCGCCATTCACACTGTTCTAACTTGAAAAATACGCATGTTTTCAGTACCCCATGGCTCTAAGTATTTCTTAAAGTCTGTGCAAGTACCTAGTCCACTATTCAAAATAAGAAGCATATTTTAACATATTGATTACATTGAAAAATCCGATGAAGAACAACTTTGGTTTTTAAGACTCCAGATATCATTCTGAAAAACCCAAAAAGTCATCACTGATGCAGCATTTCTATCCCTATCTTCTTATCACCTCTTGTAATAAACATAAATATTTCTAATTAAGAAAACATTTTCTAAGCTCGTCCTCACAAAATTAATATGGACTCCTATATAGCAACCCCAGTGGATTTTTAAGGAAATAAACCGGCTGGGAAAGGCACTGTCCACGCTCTTGGCCTTGTCCAAGCAGACTTTTCAGATCAAATACTCGTAGTTCAAAGGCTGTTGTATTTTACCTTACGATGAGTGTATATGCAAAATTTTAAATCCATTTTATAAATATGACAGTAGGCCCAAGAAGATAATGTGTCTCTTTCTCTCTCTCTCTCTCTGTTTTTTTTTTTTTTTTTTTTTTTTTTTTTTTTTTTTTTTGGGACAACGTCTTGCTCTGTTGCCCAGGCTGGAGTACAGTGGTGCAATCCTAGCTCACTGCAAAATTCTGGGCTCAAGTGATCCTCCCGCCTCAGCCTCCCGAGTAGCTGGGACTACAGGCACGTGCCCCCATGCTCTGCTATTTTTAATCATTTTTTCTTTTGTAGAGATGGGGTATCACTATGTTGCACTTGAACCCCTGGCTTCAAGTGATCCTCCCGCATTGACCTATTAAAGTGCTGGGATTACAGGTGTGAGCCACTGTGCCTAGCTATTTCTATCTGTATATCCTCTCTATCCTCACCCTTACAGTATCTGGTATGTAATGGATATTTAACAAATATTTGCTGGATGGACAAAAAGTCCCTAACACTAATATAATAACTCAATGACAAGAAAAGCTTCAGACAGAAGATGAACATTTTGTACACATCTCATATTACGCCGAATTCTGCTTTGCAATGATGGGCAAAGCTCAATATATAGTGAACATAGTCATTGACATTACCAGAGAGTACTCCTCACCACAGCTGGCAGTATACATTGCTCAGAAGGAGAAAAGAGATCCAAGCACAAGGATAAATGCAAACACATCAGCACAAAAGCCTGGGGATGGTGGAAGTGACTGCTTGAAGCATTACTTCATGGAGAAGGCACCAGCAGTGCCCGGCTTGTATAACTGAAGACAT
Source organism: Papio anubis (assembly GCF_008728515.1). Classification (NCBI taxonomy): domain Eukaryota; kingdom Metazoa; phylum Chordata; class Mammalia; order Primates; family Cercopithecidae; genus Papio; species Papio anubis. The sequence goes on along the minus strand of NC_044983.1, from coordinate 47,583,896 downwards.
GTTCCTGATCACACCAGAGAATGCTGTGTGAAGGCATAGCCCCCAGAACTGGACGTAGAAGAACTCTGGAAATGCACAAGACAATTGGGTGCCAACAGGAGCCTGCAGATGGGCAGTGGATATTTTTGAGTCAGAAAATCACACCTGGGCCTCCTGACAGCTGGGTCCCCTAAAGGAACTGGATCCTCTAAAAATTGAGCTCACTTTCTTTCTTTCTGTGCATTGCATTGCTCATAGAACACTCTACTCCCTTCTCTAAAGATTGGTTGTAGGGTTGTTCTTATTACTCCAGTTCCCTTTCTCTTTGTTGTTTCAGAGTAAAGAATCACACTCCTGTTATATATTGGCTTTTATTCTACCAAAAGACAACAAGAAATTTGGAGACTGGCGAGCAGGGGACAAGTTTCAAAGGCTCAAGAAACCACCTGAAACTAACCGGCATGAGTCCCTCTGCGAGCCTGATGTTGTTCTAAGCACTAACTGTGCATTACCACAGCAGAGAAGGACAATCATGATCCCCCCTATTTTTAAAGTGAAGACACCCAATTTTACATAGTAAAATTTTACGTAGTAAAATTAGTCCCTTACCTGTGTTGTAACGTAGAAGAAAGCAGACCTTACTTTTCACAGCATTTTCTTTGACTTGCTTCTGAAACGTCTAGGGCTTTCTCTCCCATGAAACTATCTCTCCCTTGATTCCTGGAATTCATCAGGTCTACTCTCACCACCCCTATTCGACATTCTCTGAATGTCTTATGCCCTCTCTGTCTGGAATACAGGAAAGAGATGGTACTTACTGGCCACTGTACTGCTTGCTTCATATACATTATCTTATTTAGTTATCACAGAAAACTTAGGAAGTATTTTCCCCAATGCTCTGAAGAAGAAAATGAGACTCGAAGAGATAAAACGATTTCCCAAGTCGTGGAGCTGGCATGGAGCCGTAGGGATTAGATCCCATGCACTCACATCCCTCTGTGCTGCCTGCCTTTCAGGCAAGTAGTACATGATAAATGACGCTGCTCACAGCAAAAGATTAGTGGAGGTGAAGAAGGCAAACAGCTTGTGAATTCAGAAAATGAAGTCAGTTGCACAGGGGCCAAAGTGTAGAAGTCTGGACTGAACAGGAAGAGAAATAGGGCCCAGGTGTTTACACAGATGTCAGAGTTCCAATTTCCGCTGGGCACAGAGGAGGAGACTTGCCAGATACAGGGGCTAAGCTAGGTGCATTTTACCTGAGTTGTGCCTGAAGTAAGTCGGCAGGAGTGCGTGCCTCGCTTTGCTCGCATACCTGTCTTGCAGGTGATTTCAATGTGCCTCTTGCAGATGCAGCCTTCATCCTTTTTCCCTGCCTCCAGGGGCTCCTGAGCCTGGGCAAGACATCTGAGGGAGGAAGGAGAAGCTAAACTTTTATCCTCTGGCCCTCCCCCAGCCCAGCCAGTGAGTCCCTCCACCTAGGCTCCAGCTCTGCTAATGCAGTGGCTGCAAACGACTTTCCTTTGCATTCTGGGCACAGCCCTGGTGGTTTCTTACACTCGGTCCACTCATTGTATGTAGCCTTTTATTAAATCTTCCTAAAATGATCCTCATTAAAGAGTGTCTTCTTATCCCCACGGGTCCCCTGACTGGTACTCACATATAGTTACAAAACCAGTTCCAGGAATACCTTTATCATAGATTCCTAAGTTAGGAAAGTATAGAAAAAAATGGAAAATGTAGAAATAGTATAGGGAAAGTATCAAAAAGAAATTATACTTTTCCTGAAAAGTATAATTTATTATACTTATTATCTAAAATTTATTTAAATACATTTATTAAAATTTTTATATTATGTATTTATTTAAAATTAATGTTTGAACCATTGCAGTGATAGATTTCCATGCCATTAAAGTCACATAGTCTGTCCCTGTCCTGCCCCTTCACTCCTCCTGGGCATCCTCCTCAGAGCCTGCCACATTCAATTCATTTAGCTCTTTCCTCAGCACTGACCTTCCTGTTTCCAGTTTTAGGTAGAAACTGTCTCAAATATGTTTGTTGACTTGTTTAGAGAGATTCTCCTGACACCGATGCGAAAGACAGGGATTTAAGTCCTGGTTGCCCCTGCTTTTCTCCAACACTAAAACACAACTCTGTTGAAAAGAGGGTGTGTTCCCTGATACCAAGCATGCATCAGAATAGAATAAAAGGCAGGTTCCAGAGAACAGGCCATGAGACACAGAAAAGAGGGAAGTGGGGCCCAGGGGGACAGCCATGCAGCAGAGCTTGGGAGCACCCAATGCCAACTGGAGCCTGAGCATGGGGGCTTCTAGGGAAGAAGGAAAACGGCACCTGATAAACTGCGGGAGGTGTGGGCTCTGCAGAGGACCAGGTCCAAAGGCGTTCAGAGAGCACTGGTGGGAAATTTAAGAATTTATTCTATTGGGAGGAAAATAGAAGCAGATCACAGTTTCCTGATTAATACTGAGTGTAAACACTATTGACAATCTGTTTTTTTTTAAACTCCAGAGCCAATCAGTGTACTATAAACACATTTTCTTTTCTGTACAGTTTTATGAATTAACTCATTTATATTAGCTTGATTTTCAAGGTCCCTATCATTATTTCTTCTTAAATTTCCCAGAAACTGGTGTCCTTCAGATTTTTTATTATTCTTAAAACATTTTTTTTTTCATATAGAGATGGGGATCTCACTTTGTTGCCCAAACAAACTCCTGGACTCAAGGGATCCTCTCACCTCAGCCTCCCAAAGTGCTGGGATTACAGACGTGAGCTACAGTGTCTCGCCATGTCCTTCAAATTAAAAAAAAAAAAAAAAAAAACGAAAAACAGAAAAACTGCATTTTAAGAAATATTTTCTTCTCTTCCATTTTTTTCTATTCTTTTAATGAAATTCTTAAAGAGACATTAAAACTCACAGACTTTTTAAAAAAGTATTATCTTTCCTGTTTTTCTCTTTATACCTTTTTAATTGCTTCTGGAAGACTTTCTCCACCCTATCTTCCGAATTTTTGTTTCAGTTCTTAAATTTTTCAGAGTTCTGTGTTGTTCCCTTTTTCTGCCCTTAGCCTTCTGATATGTTTTCTTGAATAAAATGTCATCTCTTATTTTTCCAAGGGTCTTAAATATAATTTTTATCGTTTTATTCTAACATATTTATCATTTTTCCCCATTGAGTTCCTTTATTTTTTTCCTATTTTGGTTCGTTCATTCTTTCTCCTTTTCTTCTTTGGTCTCCTAACCTCCTTTTTCTTTTTCTTTTTTTCTTTCTTAGTTTCTTTCTCCATTGGCTTTCCTCAAATGGCTACTGATTATTGGCTATTATTTCATAATTAAGGAGACACTAGGCCAGGCACAATGGCTCATGTCTGTAATCCCAGCACTTTGGGAGGCTGAGGCAGATGAATCATTGAAGCCAGGAGTTAAAGACCAGCCTGGGCAACATGGGGAGACCCCATCACTACAAAAAAAATCACTACAAAAATTAGCCAGGCATAGTGATGCGTGCCTGTAGTCCCAACTACTCAGGAGGCTCAAGTGGGAGGATTACTTGAGCCCAGAAGAGTTTGAGGCTATACCAAGATTGTGCCACTGCACTCCAGCCTGTGTGACAGAATGAGACACTATCTAAAAAAAAAAAAAAAAGCTTTTCTCATGGTTAAATTATTACTTTTCTTTTTCATTTCATAGAACATTTTGCATTGAACTGTTTTTCTTTCTTTTTTTTTTTTTTTGAGACGGAGTCTCGCTCTGTCGCCCAGGCTGGAGTGCAGTGGCCGGATCTCAGCTCACTGCAAGCTCCACCTCCTGGGTTTATGCCATTCTCCTGCCTCAGCCTCCCGAGTAGCTGGGACTACAGGTGCCCGCCACCTCGCCCAGCTAAGTTTTTGTAGTTTTTAGTAGAGACGGGGTTTCACCGTGTCAGCCAGGATGGTCTCGATCTCCTGACCTCGTGGTCCGCCCATCTCAGCCTCCCAAAGTGCTGGGATTACAGGCTTGAGCCACCGCGCCCGGCCTTGAACTGTTTTTCAAGCTAGTGGAGGAAAAACATCCAGAGAAGAAGCTGTGCTTAGTCAAAGTGTAATACTCAATATTTTGACTGGACACCTAAGAAGGACTCTGTTGAACTGTCAGAAAGGAGAGCCAAAAGCTGGCAGTCTTAGTAAATAAAACATTTGTATTTATATCTGTATTCGTTCATTCTTGAATTGCTATAAAGAAATACCTGAGACTGAGTAATTTATAAGAAAGGAAGTTTAACTGGTTCACAGTTCTTCAGGCCATACAGGAAGCATAGAGGTTTCTGCTCCTTGGAAAGTCTCAGTAAACTTCCAATCATGGTAGAAGGCAAAGGGGGAAACATCTTACATGACAAGAGCAGTAGTAAGCAAGGGAATGGGGAAGGGGAGATGCCACACACTTTAAACAACCAGATCTCAGGAGAACATACTCACTATTTCGAGAACAGTACCAAGTGGATGGTGCTAAACCATTCATGAGAAACCCACCCCCATGATCCAGTCACCTCCTACCAGGTCCCACCTTCAACACTGGGGATTGCAATTTGACATGAGATTTGGGTGGAGACACAGATCCAAACTGTATCATTCCACCCCGACCTCTCCCAAATCTCATGTCCTTCTCACGTTGCCAAATACAACCATGCCTTCCCAGTAATCCCCAAAGTCTGAATTCATTCCAGCATTAACTCAAAAGTACAAAGTCCAAATCTCATCTCAGACAAGGCTAGTCCCTTCCACCTATGAGCCTGTACAATCAAAAGCAAGTTAGTTACTTCCAAGATACAATGGAGGTACAAACATTGGGTAAATGCTCCCATTCCAAATGGGAAAAAATGCTCAAAACAAAGGGGCCACAGGTCCCATGCAAGTCTGAAACATGACCAAACAGCCATTAAATTTTAAAACTTCAAAATCTCCTTTGACTTCATGTATCACATCCAGAGTTGAGCTCCCAAGGCCTTGGGCAGCTCTGCCCCCACAGCTGCTTTCACAGGCTGGTGTTGAGTGCCTGCAGCTTCTCCAAGCACATGGTGCAAGCTGTCAGTGGATCCACCATTGTGGGGTCTGAAGGACAGTGGCCCTCTTCTCACAGCTCCATTAGGCAGTGCCACAGTGGGGATTCTTTTTGGGGGCTCCAACCCCACATTTCCCTTCTGCACTGCTCTAGCAGAGGTTCTTCATGACAGGTCCACCCCTGCAGCAAACTTCTGCCTGGACATCCAGGCTTTTCCATACATTCTCTGAAATCTAGGTGGAGGCTCCCAAACCTCAAGTTTTGTCTTTTATGCACCCACAGGCCCAACACCATGTGGAAGCTGCCAAGGCTTGGGGTTTGCAATGGCCCAAGCTGTACCTTGGCCTCTTTTAGCCAGTACTGGAGCTGGAGTGGTTAGAACACAGGGAACCAAGTACCAAAGCTGCACAGAGAAGTTGGGCCCTGGGCCTGGCCCACGAAACCATTTTTTCCTCCTAGGTCTCTGGGCCTGTGATGAGAGGGCCTACTGCTAAGATATCTGACATGCCCTAGAGACATTTTCTCCATTGTCTTGGCTATTAAGATTTGGTTCCTCATTACTTATGCAAATTTCAGCAGCTGGCTTGAATTTCTCCCCAGAAAATGAGTTTTTCTTTTCTACCATATGGTCAGGCTGCAAATTTCCCAAACTTTTATACTTTGTTTCCCTTTTAAACATAAGCTCCAATTTCAAACCATCTCTTTGTGGACACATATAACTGTACACTTTCAGGAAAATCCAGGTCACTTCTTGAATGCTTTGCTGGTTAGAAATTTCTTCCACCACATACCCTAAATCATCTCTCTCAAGTTCAAAGTTCCACAGATCTCTAGGGCAGGGCAAAATGCCATGCCTTTTTGCTAAAGCATAGCAAAAGTGACCTTTGCTCCAGTTTCCAATAAGTTTCTCATCTCCATCTGAGACCACCTCAGTATGGACTTCATTGTCCATGTCACTATGAGCATTTTGGTTAAAACCATTCAATACATTTCTAGGAAGTTCCAAACTTTCTCACATCCTCCTGTCTTCTTCTGAGGCCTCCAAACTGTTCCAACCTCTGTCAGTTACCCAGTTCCAAAGTTGCTTGCACATTCTAAGGTATCTTATATCAATGCCCTACTACCTTGGTACCAATTCTCTGTATTAGTCCATTTTCACTTATAAAGAATACCTGAGACTGGGTAATTTAAAAAGAACAGAGGCTTAGTTGACTCAGAATTCCACATAGCTGAGAAGGCCTCAGGAAACTTACAATCATGGTGGAAGGCAAAGGAGAAGCAAGACATATCTTATATGGCAGCAGGAGAGAGAGAGAGCAGGGGAAACTGCCATTTTTAAATCATTAGATATTGTGAGAAATCCCTCACTGTCATAAGAACAGCATGGGGGGAACTGTCCCCATGATCCAGTCACTTCCCACCAGGTCCTTCCTGGACACATGGGGATTACAATTGGAGATGAGAATTGGGTGGAGACACAGAGCCAAACCACATCAGTGCTTGAAACCCAGTCAGTACTTTATTCCATCATTTAAGAAAAGTGTGTTGGTTGCCTCCCGTGTGACTGTCCTGTCCTGGGTTCTGGGGAGACACATCTGCCTAAGGACAGAGGCCATTCTCTCATGGGGTTTTCACAGGGATGGGGGCAGGGGAGGGGGAGGGCAACCCTGTCAGATGGGGCCAGTGACAGGAATGGAGGACGGAGGTCAAGGAAGGCCTCTCTCATGAGGTGCACCTGGTCAGAGTTCAAAAGAAACAAGAACCAGCCAGGCATAGACCAGGAGAGAAGCAGACAAACGGCAAGCACCAAGGCCTTGAGGTGGGAATGTGCTTGGGATGCTCAGGAACAATGCAGAGGCCACAGTGGCAGAAGTAGAGGCCTTGAATGGGAGGCTGGTGGAGAAGCTGTCCCGCAGCAGGCCTGCTAGGGGAGCTGGTAATCACAGTCAGCACTTCGGATTTTACTTCAAGTGAGCACAGGAAGCCCCTGGAAGGTTTTGGTGGACAGAAGAGTGTCATCTTTTTGGAGTCACTCAGGCTTCAGATGAATATTAGCCTAAAGGAAGGAGGGGCAACATGGTTATTGTAATTATTATTATACCATCACTGTGATTGTACTATCATTAATATTATAGTTATTATGAGTAAAATGAAAAATTACATTTGGTGTAGAAATGAGAAGCTGGAATGGAAAGGTCTGAGCCAGTGCTTCTCTACCTAAGTGGACATCAGAATCCCCTGAAGGCCCTGCTCAAACACCTGCTCAAACATCTATTCAACCACTTGCTCAAGCACCTGCTCAGACGCCTACTCAAATACTCAAACGTGGATTCCTGGGCTCTGCCACAGGGGTCTGCCTTGGCCTGTCTGCAGTGGAACCAGCAATGCAGATACCTAACAAGCTCCAAGAGAATAGTACTGCTGCTTGTCCCTGTTCACACAGACCAGCCTCGTCTAAATGACATTGAGTCACACATTGTACTTTCTTAATATCAATCATAGAATACCCTAGTGGAGAAAAAAAGGCGAGAATGTCTGTTTGGCTGAAGGTGATAATGAGATGATTGAAATGTGAGTAGTATTAAGTAACTGTTTGATTGGAGGAAAATAATAACTCCTGATGGATAAACATTGACTTACATTTTGCTAGTGCTTTGCACTTCAGAAAGAATTCATGATCTCATTGAATTCTTACAACTTAGGACAGATTGGTTTTATTTGGCAGACAAGGAAAGGGTGTAGAATAGAAAACCAATCTCCTAAAGACACAAAGATAATGAATGAGGAGCATGGCCTTGGACCCCAATGCTCCAGTTGACATTAAGTGTGTTTTTCCACTATACATCGCTGCCCCTCAAGAAGGACAATGAGGATTGGTGTTACTTTTTTTTTTTTTTTTTTTTGAGATGGAGTTTCACCCTGTTGCCCAGGCTGGAGTGCAGTGGCATATCAGCTCACTGCAACCTCTGCCTCCTGGGCTCAAGCAATTCTCCTGCCTTAGCCTCCTGAATAGCTGGGATTACAGGCATGCACTACCACATCCAGCTAATTTTTTATATTTTTTGTAGAGACAGGGTTTTGACATGTTGGCCAAGCTGGTCTTGAATTCCTGACCTCAAGTGATCTGCCCACCTCGGCCTCCCAAAGTGCTGGGATTACAGGTGTAAGCCCCTTCACCCGACCTGCCTCATGTTACATTTTGACATAGAAAAAGGCCAACTGAAATTGTTCAACAGATACCATGATATTCTCCCTCAAAACTCTCTCAAAATATCTAAGTATATACTCTTTACTATGCAAACTCATTAAACACAAAACAAAGCAATGGCCATCTGGAGATTGTTGCAAACCAAAGCAAAACAAGGAGCCATCACACCTGCTGGACATTGTCAGCGTTCAGATATGTGGATTTCACACTTTTGGATAGAGCTGACTACTTCTTTGAAACACTCACTATGAACACAAAAATATCCTCATGGTAATTTTTTTTTGTAGGAACAGTTTGTGTTGTAGGAAATGTTTATTAAAAGAATAAATGTAAGTTAAATACCTTACGTTATAGAGTGCTTCGTGATTCGAAAAACACTTTCTTTTTTAAAAAAAATTTGCTGTCACAGCAAGCCTAGTAAAAAAAGAGTATCTAGTAGTTTTATGATCATCATTTTACAGATGAGAAAGCCGAGCTCTGGAGGGCTGGCAGCCCGCTCCCAGTCACAGGAGCCATCTGTTGTCAGACATTGATTATTGTATAGTGGATTGATTGGGTGTAACTACTTGACATTGCATAAGATAATGCTGGAATTAAAATATCTTTTCCTGTAAAATAAATTTTCCTGTATGTATTAGTTAGGATTCCCTGATTAAAAGTAACAGGAACTCAACCTTTGTAAGTGAAAAGGGATTTATTGTAAGGACCTCAGGTAGTTCCCAGAATTGAAGGGAAGCTGCAGAACTGGCCTTTGGGCAGACTGGAACGAAGGGCAGCTCTAGAGACCTGGTAAGCAGGAATGAATAGACACCTTGACATCTGGGTGTGGTGTCCGAGATGGGTAGAGAGCGTCTGGTTGGCCTAGATAGGTCACCACTGATGGCAAGGGACAGGAAAAAAAATGCCTTGGTTTACAGTGTTGGCAAGACTGAGGCAGTGCAGGGGGTTAAATCCCTAATGCAAAATGAGGGTGCTATGACCAGAAGAAGGAACAAACACGGGGCTGGCAAAATGACATCTGTCCACTCTTCCTGCTCCACAGCCCTGGCTTACTCTTAGTGATGCTGAATGCAAAGTAGCTGAAGCTAATCTGTGCAATTTCCCCATGCACCTTACTCCTAACAAGAGGGAAAATATGTGAATAAATGCAGAGTTGGGTAAAATCCCAAAGAACTTGAAATTTCCTAGCCAACAGAAATAACTGTTTTATAATTGTTGCTGTTTTCTTCTAGAGAATATAGCTATCAAAGCTGAATAGAACATTAGGAGCTCTGTAATTAATGGTCTGAATTAGGTTTGATTTTGTATTTAACCAAATTTCGAATGATTGAGGACCTGTGAGTTATAAATTCTGAGTTTAAAGGATAGAAGCCAGTTATTTCAGCCTGAAAATAATTTTCTACAAGTAAATCAACGAAATAGAATTTGGGTTTCTGGTTTGCCTACCTAATCAGAAGTCAAATTGAAAACACTTTATTATAAAATGACAAGATACGATTTTCTCTCAGTGTTAACTATACCTCAAGTCCAGCTAGAATTTATATACTTGATATTAATGGAGTATATCATACACATTTCAGTTGCATTCTTTGCCAATGCCTATAGTTAATTTCTGCTTATATATGCTATTGTTCATTCAATAAATATTTGAGAGTTTACCTCATGCTAGACTCTATGTTAGGTACTGGATGCAAAGATAGAAGGTTGAATAGAACCATAAAGAGATCATAATCTGGACAGCATATATGGAGAACAAACAATACATCTACTGATTGCCTTGTACATAATAGCACCCCAAGATAGACATGATTATTCTCTTTGCATAGAAAAGGTTATATCTAAAGTCTTCAGAACTGAAGGTGGCAGTGCTGGAATTTATAACCTGTGCTCCAAAGCTTGTGCTATTTTTTAAAAAAAAGACTTGGCTTTCTCAAAGGAGTTAGATTTGTACCAATGGCATACACTTTGATCAGTGCTCTAAGATTGGACACACAGCAGTGGGGCCACAGTAGAGTGCATGATTCTTTCTTCCTGGAGAGATGGTGACAATTGACTTAGGCCTTGAAGATTATGTCACGTTGTGCCAAGCAAAGAGGGGAAGAAAAGACATTGCATCTAGAAAAAAACAATTTGCCAAAAAGAGCATAGAGACATAAAACACACAGTTTTCATGGAAGGACTAATAGCCACATGGTAGGCTATATGCTGTAATGAGAACCTGAGGATGATGCTGAAAAGACAGGCCAGAGCAGGTTCATGAAGGTCACAAAAGTCATCCAAATTAGTTTTGTATTCCCTGCATGCTAGCTTGGTTTTTAAGCAGAACATGGTCAGATTAGTGCTATATAAGATACAAAATATCACTGGCTATGTGGAAAATGGGTAGAAAGGGAAGATGTCGGAGTGAAGAGGAGCAGAGTGAGAATAGTACAAAGGCTTATTGAGAAGGAAAGTCAAGAACAGATTGGAGATGCTGATGAGGTGGCGTACACTTGGTCAAAAGGGGCCTGAGGAAGGTGAGTGGGTGCTAAAGCCATCCATTCTTGGTCTGTCAGGAATATTGCCTAAATAAGGAGCAAGTGCATATTCCAATGTTGCTTGCTCAATTTATTCTTGTACTCTCAAAATACTAACTGTGGCTGAATGTGGTCATTTGGCAGGAATTATCAACTGATACTTTCATTTTCTCAATGTAAAAGATACAGATTATAAGCCTAGGGGACAGAGAAAGAGAGAGAGGGAAGGGAGGGAGAGAGAGACAAAGAGAGAGAGAGAGAGTATATTAGAATTAGTTTTCTTTTAATTTGGAATATACATGAATACATTCTCAATATCGACAGTGAAAAATAATCAAGTACTAAATTCTATGTATTAGTAACATAATTATAATCAAAACAGTGGTTATCAACAATAATGCACCTAATATTACAACTTTGGTTTTTTTAGTTCTAGTTTTACAACTTTGGCTTTTTAAATTCTAATTTTCTAAAAACTATGAGATATAATCTCACAGATATAATTATATCTCATAGTTTTTAGAAAATATATACATTACAGAATGATATGTAGTCACCTAAGTACATATGTTTTTTCTTTTAGAATCGTATCTAATTCAAAGAAAATACAATACAACCTAATATCTTATCCAAACTCTTAGGGTAGACTAAGAAAGAAAATACTAAGGGAAGACGGAATTGTTTTCAACTGAGATCTTCCAGGAATTATTGAGGGTAGAAAAAGAAGATTAAGAACAAAAGAAAGTAGATGCCAAGAAGAAAAGAGAAGGGTGGCAAATATAAAAAACATGATTTTAAAAAATATTTATTTAAGCATCTTCACTTTCAGAACTATTTTCACAAAATATTTTTTTCACTTTGTAAAATACATTTTATAAAATTTTTCATAGTCTAGACATCCTAAATCCTAAGTAGCATTTCACAATGAATAGGTCAATAGCGGAGGGAAAATAGACAACCTAAAATCACAAAGATGTGGTGAAAATATTATAGAAATATTTAAATAGCATCAACAGTGCTTAAATTAGATGGATATATTGCATCCATTTGACATCAAATAGAATCTTTCCCTCCCCACTGGCTGTCAACAAAATCACAACTTTAAGTCTGTTAATCTCTACGAAAATATCTGAGGCTATTTTTTTCTCATGGAAGTAGGCTGACATCTGTGAAATACAGGTGGTAGGTTCTTGTTGCATTTTTTACTGTGTTTTTTGAACATTTTAAATATTTAATAATTACATATTTAAATGATTGATAGTAAAAAGGAATATTTGTTGGTGCAGAATGATAAAAAATTTTAAAGAAAGAAGTTGAAGAGGATCTTCACATTGGTTTGTTCAAGCTTGGCATGACAGGCTCAGAGACATTCTGTGATCACGCAGCCTGGCAAAAACCACATTTCTTTAAATGCTCCTTTAATTCTAGAAAGGAGGACAAGCTTTATTACGTTTCGACACAACCTCCGAGATGCTTTTCTATGTGTTTGCTTGAGTGTGTATCACTGCATATGCTGACCGATAAGCTTCAACTTTTATTAAAATAAAACGATGACTAAGCAAAATACAAAGTTCTCTTTTACTTCTACAGTATAATATAATGTGCCTAATATTTTCCTTCGCTTTTTTACTGTTTAAACTAATGTGATTAAGTGCAGTGAAGATGTCAGAGAGACCCAAGTAAAATTTTTACAGATTTTTTTTTAATATTCAAAACTTTGGTTGAATTTTTGATAAAAGATAAATAACAACTAATTTTTATATTAGTTTATTAAATAAACTAATTAATGGTTTAATTATGAGGTATTATAGTGGAGTGTGCCACTGCACACTGGATAACAAAGCGAGACACTGCCTCAAAAAAAAAAAAAAAAAATCAAGGTTGTTATTTTTCAGGTCATATTCTGCCATTTTCAGTAAGATATAATGCAAGACGCCTTGACAAAATCTGACCAACAGAAAGGAGTATTTGAAGCCACTTTATGAAAGATTAGTACATAACTTTAAGTCTTCCTTAATATATAAAAGTACCATATTGTAAAATAAATTCTCCACCTACCATCTCAGGTGGTCCTGTTTAAACACAAGGTGAAAATGGTATTCTTCTGTTCAAATATTGGAGTGGCTTCCTGGTTCCTCAGAATAAATGCCAAAGTTCTGGAAAAGATCAACATGCCACTGACATCCTGGTGCTAGTCTGGCTTTCACAGTTAAGCCTGGGTGTTCCATACTGTTGAACACAAACTATTTCACAGAACACAAAAATCAGACAAGGTCATTCTGCGGTCATGATTGATTAAGACAATTTCCCTTTGTAAGAAATTCAGAGGTCGGGCGTGGTGGCTCACGCCTGTAATCCCAACACTTTGGGAGGTCGAGGCAGGTGGATCACGAGGTCAGGAGATCAAGACCATCCTGGCTAACACAATGAAACCCCATCTCTACTAAAAATACAAAAAAAATAACCAGGTGTGGTGGCGATTGCCTGTAGTCCCAGCTACTCGGGAGGCTGAGGCAGGAGAATAGCGTGAACCTGGGAAGCAGAGCTTTCAGTGAGCCGAGAGTGTGCCACTGCACTCCAGCCTGAGTGAAAGAGCGAGACTCCGTCTCAAAAAGAGAAAGAAAAAGAAATTCCCAAAGTAAGTGACAAGCTCCTGCACTCCATGAAAACTGACTCACCAAAGTTGGTAGGGAACGTTGAGACACCCACTCACTGGGGTCCCTGTCCCTAGTGCAGTGCCATATAATCAGAAAAAGACCTCTTAGCTCCTGGTTTCTCCCAAGGGAGGAAGGGGCTGGTTCCCATATCCAGCACCCCAACTTTCCCAAGGGGGCTCCCCAGAAGATCGACCACTGTCCTGCTATATTGGAAGCTCAGACAGGTCTACCACAGCTTACCATCCTGGAGGGGAGTGGAAACAGCAGCTCGGGCTGGCAACGACCATAGCTCCCCATCCCGCTCCCCACAGAGTGGTTGAACAAAAATCATAGCTGCTTGCCTCTTCCTGGGAAGGTAAAGATTTTGTAGAGGCCCCCAGAATCTCTGCCCAGTCTGATTGATGGGGGTCATCTCCTGAATGAGGCCAGTCCATGAAGACCAGCAGAGGTGGCTGCTTTGTCTAATGAGCAGACACCAACACAAAGAGTACAGGAAAAACAAAACACCAAGAAAGACAGCAAAAGAGGAAAAGAAATGCTCATGATCTCTAATTATTAGGGAAATGCAAATCAAAACCACAACAAAGTATCATCTCATTGACACCTGCTGGGATGACTATTATCAAAAAAACAAAAGACAACTGATAGCAAGAATGTGGAAACTTTGCACACTGTTGGCAGGAATGCCAAATGGTGCAGCCACTATGGAAAACAGTATGGAGGTTCTTCAAAAACTTAAAATGAGAACTACCATATGATCCAACCATCCCACTCCTAGGTATTCAAAAGAATTGAAATCAGGATCTTGCAGAGATGTCTGCCCTCCTGTATTCATTTGCAGCATTATTCACAACAGCCAAGAAGTGGAAACAATCTAACTGTTGTTTAATCATCAATGGATGAATGGATAAAGAAAATGTGGCATGTCAGGCACAGTGGTGCATGCCTATAGTTCCAGCTATTCAGGAGGCTGAGGCAGGAGGACTGCTTGAGCCCAGGAGTCCCAGACCTGGGCAAAATAGCGAGACTCCATCTCTAAAAACAAAAAGAAAAAAAAAGTATATACATAAACACACGTCTGTGTAATGAAATACTATTCAGCCTTTAAAAAGAAGAAAATTCTGCAATATGACACTATGAAAGACCTTGAGAGTGTTATGTTGAGGAAAGTAAGCCAGATATTTAAAGACAAGTACTGCATGATTCCACTTATATGAGGTATCTTAAATAGTCAAATTCATTAAATTAAAGACTGAAATGGTGGTGACAAGGGCTTGGTAATAGGGAAATGTGGACATGGGGAAATCAACAGACATAAAGTTTCAGTTAAACAAGATGAATATACTGTAGAGATCTGCTGTATCACATCGTACCTAGAGTCAACAATAATATATTGTACACTTAAAATTTGTTAAAAAAAAATAGATTTCATGCTAAGCATTCTTACCACAATAAAATGAAAAATTTTTGAAAAAAATATTTTTCAAACCACAAAATGACCAAACATCCCCCTCTCCTGGCTAGTATAAGTAACTGCTGCTTCTTTATACATCACCGTGTCAGCCTTGCTTCTCATCTTGTAAGAAAAGATTAAGCCATCCAACTGTAAAATTGCCCCTGCCTCCTGACAGTATTGATCCTTACCAAAGCCCCATTCCCTGAAACCCTCTTTCAAAATCACCTACTCCAAACCCAAATCCTATAATACTTTCTTTTCATCACCCTCTTCCTGAGACATCCACGGTTTTCCACGGTGTTTGTTTTTTCTCGCCGCAACAAGCACGATCCACCTTCCTCAACCACAGATGTGTTCCTGAGGGTCTTTGGTAGTTCTCCAATAAGATGTAGCTGTTTGCCTTTTGCTATGCATACAAAAACTTTAAAAATAGACATAAAAAGAGGCTTTTGTGCTGAGCTTTTAACTTTTATTTTCCTAGCAACCAATACATAGCACTGGGTGGTTACCAGGCACCTTCTATCTTAATTAACATGTCTACAAAAATGTAGAGATTTGTCTTTTTGTTCCATATGTCTGCTTTGAAGGTATTTGGCTGTCTGTGGTTGCTTTTTGCTAGTATTCACATATCTATCAAAACACTAGGGTGAGGCTCATTATTATTGGTATAAATGTATTTTTCAAATTTTTCTTACTGATAGTTTCAGTTTTTGTGTGATTTATTGTTAGGTCTGATTTTTTTCTTCCTGTCCTATATGTGACTGATAATGAGCTTGGTTTTTTGTTGTTGTTGTTGTTGTTGTTTGGAGACAGAGTCGCTCTGTCACCCAGACTGGAGTGCAGTGGTGAGAGTTCAGCTCACTGCAACCTCTGCCTCCTGGGTTCAAGCAATTCTCCTGCCTCAGCCTCTGGAGCAGCTGGGATTACAGGCACGCACCACCATACCCAGGTAACTTTCTGTATTTTTAATTTTAAATTAAATTTTAAAATTAAATTTTGATTAAAATTTAATAGAGACAGGGTTTCGCTATGTTGGCCAGGCTGGACTTCCTGGCCTCAACTGATCCGCTTGCCTCAGCCTTCCAAAGCGCTGGGATTACAGGTGTGAGCCACACACCCAGCCACGAGCTTGTTTTAGGTGTAAGAGTGAGAACTCTACCATTTCTTATTTTTAGTTTGTGTTTTTATTGTTGCCATTATCTTCAATTCGTGATTTCTTCACATGAATCTGTTTAGTCTCCTGTTCATTTTGTAGTGTTGGTTTAGTTAGTATCAGATAATGTAATCTGCAAATACATTTAACTAAGCTCAACCAAACCATAAACTATTACAATATGTTGAAAGCAAACAGAGAGAAGGTGATGCCCTTGATCCCAGATGTAGTGGATGTCGCACTGTTCTTTGGGGAGGCCTGGCAACTGTTCTTGAAAAGTGGCCACACAGGCCTCATGATGACACAGAGTCAGTCCTAACCGAACACTCTTGAAGTTCATTTGCCTTTCTAATACATGAATACATGCGAAAAAGTTCTAGTATTTTCCTCATGCACCCAAATCAAGCAGCATGTTGTCTTTTCATTGTAGTGAAAGGCTACATTTAGTGAAGAGCTATTTAGTGAAGGGCTAATTTTTTCCCCTCTTCTTGGACAGATACTTTTCTAAGAATACAATAAAAATAAATTACTAGGAAAGTGATTGTTTTAAACATACAAAATACAAATAAATTTTTGTTATTATAAGATGCATAAAATGTAAAACTACTCTGTTATGTTGTCGCTGCACATGTTCTGAATGCTCGCTCTGATTTCCATTCTGATCTCACTGCAGGCCAAGAGTCTGCCGGGCAGCACCAGCCCTGCACCTCCCTCTTGGGAGCTTGGCCAGTTTAGAACCCTGAAGGAGACGACCGGCTCCATGAAGGTAGGAATGGCGGCAATGCTGTTTCCCCTTGTGTATCCAGTATCTGCCATGAAGTCTGGAATGGAGAGTGTCCTCAACAAATATTTGTCCAGTGAATGAATATTAGCAGGAACAATAGAGTGCCATTCATTCATTTACATTTATTGAGCATTATTATGTAGTAGACATTGGTCGAACTATTGGAGATAAAGCCTTGAACAAAATAGACTAAATCCCTGGTCTCATGTTGCTTGTGGGAATATTCATTAACACTAAATGTTTATCCTAAATGTTAAGAATCAGGAATATGTATCAGGTAAATGTCTTTAAAAAGTTCATACCCTTTGGTCTCATTAATTCAGGAGAAAAATTCTAAACATATAGAAATATGTGTGTTATATAAATATATATACAGAAACATATACTATGTATACAGAAAACAATTTATGCTCAATAGTAAAAAGTTTAAAATCTGCCACCTAAAAATCTGGCAGGCTAGAAAGGAATGTTTAAAGACAGTTTTAAAAGTCCACTTGGTAGAGTATTATGCAACTGTTAAATTAGATTTCAATCATACTGAAGTATTTGTGGATGAAATGGTGTGTCTTGGGTTTGCTTCAAACCACTGCAGGAGGGAAGAAGGAAGAGGGTAAGTAAGTGAAGATTTAGATGAATCAGTGGCCTGTAGCCCAAACAGTGAACCTGTGCCTTTGCATTCTGACAGCAAATAAGAGTAAAGCAGATACTTACATGGTGCCCAACACATGCCCAGCACCATGCTAAGTGTTGTAGTTATTTAGTTTTAATCTCACAAAAGCATGTTGAAGTTGGTACTACTGTTAGCACCAGTAGGGAAATGAGGCACAGAGAGATGAAATAACCAGCCCCAAATCACACACTTGCTGAGTGACAGAGAGAGGCTTCACACTGGGCCCTGGAGTACATCCTATAAACTTCCACACACTACAGGTGTAACTACAAAACCCATGCCAGTGGATTTCCAGAAGACATTTGGCTTCACCCCAAAGGTGAATGGCAGCCTAATTCCTGTCAAAAGAGTACACAAGAGGAGGCTCTGAAATGACATCTTCATCTGCTTCTACCTTCCCATCAAATGTTTATTTCAAACCTCGCAAGGTCAACTGTTGTTCACATCTCAAAATACTTGTACCTCCCTAATCCCTGTTGAGCAATATCTGCTGGAAAGAAGTGTCTACCAAGTCCTTGCCTTAGGAAAGGAATGTAGCCCAGTGTTGATGACAATGAAAGTCTTCTTTTCTCTTTGACATTTAGCTTCCTGGATTGTGACACATCCTTTTTCCATGTGCCACATCCACAGAAACGAAGGCGTCACTGTTAACAGAAGCATGCCATGGTCAAGGGCTTCAGGTGGCTTGGCTTGGCCTAAGCATAGTTTATGATGCTTCACAGGTACTAATCCACTATGCACACTCACCTCCAAGCTTGTACATATGCTATTCCCTCTGCTAAGACCCTCTTCTCTGTCTTCACCTGGCTAACTGCTAACGCATCATTCAGGCCTCAGTTGAGATGCACTTCTTTTGATTCCTGAGTATCAGTCAAAGACTCCTTTAAATTACTCTGGGCTTTCCCTAACACACCTGGATTGTAGTCACCTATTTACCTATATCAGCCTCAGGGTGTGTGCTCCAAGAGAGGAGGAACCATGTCAGAAATGTTCACCATTGTAATCATTGGCACAGTTACTAGCCTGTAATATCCAACAAAAGACTGGATTAAAAAATGCTATAAGGGTATCTCATTATGAATAGGATCCAGCATATCATTAGTATTCAAATGCTGCTAATAGCACATAACACTTAAGTAGCAACAAAGCCCAACAAGTTGTTCCTGATGCTACATAGTTTATTCCATTTATAGACTGGGTATAAAAGAAGTTTGGGAAAACTAAGGAATTTATGAATGAATGTTTGTTAAATGGGAAAGGTTAAAAGATAGCAGGAAAACCAAATTAGGTTGTCTAGCAATACAAGATTATTATGTATTTATACAAACCAATTTTAGGGAAGTATTACATATGTTACCACAGAGTTACTCTAAGCACAGAGTTCATAGGAGAAAGTGATGGCAAGAGCTCAGATTTTGAGCACCCTTCTATTCATACCACACCAAAGAGTTTCCATTTTTTAATAGCCAGTGGTAAAAGGCATTCTGCAGGCACTCAGTGATCAAAAGACAAGGGAGTAACTTAGGGAGACTTATGTTTTTGTGTGAGGAAATGTCTGTACAGTGTGCGGGCAAACAAAGGCAGGGAGAACACTTTGGAAGCTCTTACAACAGTCTAGGAGAATTGATAAGGGCTGAATTAGGGCTGTTTCCTAAACGCGAATGATTACCTCGCATTTTTACTGTTTTTTGTATGTAGAGTAAACATTGGTCTTTTTTTTTTTTCTTTTCAGTGACTCGTTTTAAAAGGAAAACTTATATTCTTACTACCACTGTAAGTAGCATGACAGTATTACTTGTCATAAACAGAAAGTAGAAATAAAAAATAAACTCAGGAAAACAAAACCAGGCTCTTGAATCCTACCTCAGCCAGAGGCCAAATTAGAAAGGCTGCTAGGCTGCTAATCTCTCACACCACCAAGTTCTCTTCCCTTGCTGGATGCTGCGATCAGCCCAGTTAAAGAAAATGTTAAGTAATTTCAGGCAAACAGTATAAAAAGTGAAAGATATGAAAGAGAAAAGTATACATATATATGGCAGAAATCATGGAAGTCACAGAAATGGCAGAAAAAAGTTATTTTAAATAAATATATGGTTAATAAATAATGGTTAAGAATCTGTAAGATTATGGGCTCCAAATTCTTTGACTCAAACTTGATTTAGATCATAGTTGAAACTAAGAATCATAAGTTTTTCACTAAGAAAACCTTGACAAATGCACTTTAACAATACAAAGTAACGGTTTATCCATTATTTTGTGTTTAGAAAGAAAGACAAGAGAGCTGGGCCAGCAGCCAGAGCCTGTAATCCAGGACTGATCACTTGAGGCTGCCAGGAATTTGAGGCTGCAGTGAGTTATGATCCTTCCAAGAAAAATACGAAGAAAATTACATCTCTAGTCACTCTATGTTTCTGTAGCTTTTTCCTTCTATTTCTTAATAACAACAAAAAACACTTTTCTATGCAAATGGAAGGTTTATCTTAGTAATTCCAAGGATTCATAACCTTAAGATTTTGAAACTATATTTTAAGCATATTAGTTGTAGAAAATTATTTGTTTCCTTAAAGTTATAAGCAATTTTTCTCAAAGGAGATTTATTTTAGTCAACTGTCATGTCATAGTGAACTACTAAGACCTAGTAGATTTTATTACAATTAAGTATGCTATTATTTATCAGCAGGTCTTTTTTTTTTTTTTTTTGTAACTGAGTTAGAAACATCTAAAAGTATTCCCTTGTCCTTGCACAAGGTACTATTTAAGTAAAATATGTAAGTACTTTGACAACTTAGCTTTAATATATCATGAAAACAACTCTAGTTTTTCACAAACTAAAAGATAACACAATGTAAAGGAGAATACAAAATCATCTAAATCTAAATTCATTCAATCCTGTGTTAGTCAGTTTCCGCTGCTGTAACATAAACTTATTTCTCACACTCATGGAGGCTGGAAGTCCAAGATTAAGGCACCAGGAGATGCCGGGTCTGGTGAGGGCCTGTTTCCTGGTTCTTAGGCGGCTGTCTTTTTGCTGTGTCTTTACATGGTGGAGTGGGGAGGCAGCTCTTTGGGGTCTCTTTCACAAGGGTACCAACCCCATTCATGAGGGCTGCACCCTCATGACCCAATCACCTCCAAGGACCCCAACTCCCAATACCCTCACGCCAGGAATTAGGTTTCAACGTATGAATTTTCAGAGGACACAAATACTCAGACTATAGTAAACCCACTTTTCCTTCCTAATAAGTGGGTAAAAGTGCACTGCAGGAGGGCCTGGATTTCAGTCAGTTGAAGGGAGAAGTGCGTGCGCCACTGCCCAAGCGTCCAGCAGAGGGCAGGGCAGCTGCATCTGAGCGCCACTGGAGGGCAGGTCTGGAACAGGATGTGGCTGAGCCCCGGGCCGGGAAGAGCAAGTGCTGCTCCCCTGCAGAGGGGAAATCTCCTTCCTTACCACTAAGCAGATAGGCAGTGCCTGTGGCTGTGCAATTGCAGGGTTTATGCTTTTTAGAAGAGAGGACAGAATGTTGCTACAACGGTGGAATTGAACCGATTATGGTGAATAGAACTCAAGTCATTCTGGGGAATTGCTGGAATAATAAGCGAGTAGCTAAAGGAGAGCTAAGTCCCTATCAGTTTACTTATAAGAAAACTAAAATGAAGCTCAGCGCTTTCCTTACATGCAGGAAAGACGGGCCCAGACCATGGCCTTTGCCCCTTAGGTCGTCCTAGGGTGTCCCCTCCATACCCTCCAGCGACGAGGGACTCACAGTTCCTTTCCCAAGCTGCCCATGCGCATCCCCAGGGTCTTGTGCTCCTCTTCCTGGGCCTATGCCCCAGAGGCTGGCCTTGGCCCCCGTCTGTATCCTTAGGCCAGAGGAGGACTGACCCAGCAGGGGCTTTTGAGAGTCACAGGCTGCAGTGGTGAGGGAGGGAGCCGGCGGCTAGCGGAAAGCGAGGCCACCCGGTCCACCACCGCATCCTAGAGGGGCACTCAGAGAGACCCAGAGCTGGAACGTGATGCCTGGACTCCCTCACTATTAGGAAAGGTATGAGGCTAGAACAGGCATTTTAAAACAGCTTTTAGCTTGACTTATAGCTTCTAATTTGTACTATTGCCCCTGACCTCACAAAAGTCATGGAAATCGTGACAGAATCCGTCTCATAGGTTGGGTGTAATAATGGAAGTCTGAAAGGAGTTCAGAGAAGGGAAATACAAATAGTGAAAATGTGCCAGCAGGTCAGACCTACCCGGGAAGCAGGGCATCTGGGTCGAACAGCCCTAAAAGAGAGCACAATTCAGAAACAGATGGAGCAGTTCAGCCTGTGCCACATGCACTAGCTGGCTAAGGCTGCCGGAAAAAAGTACCAAGCACTGGGAGTGCTAAGCCAACGGACATTTATTTCTTCATAATTCTGGAGGCTAGAAGGCCAAAATCAAGGTGAGGGCAGGGGAGATTTCTCCCAAAGTCTCTCTCCATGGCCCGTAGAGAGCATCTCCCTGTGTCCTCACACAGCCTTCCTTGTGTGTGTATGTGTCCTCATCTCTTCCTCTTATAAGGACACCAGTCATACTGAATTAGGTACCACCCATAGGACCTCATCTGAACTTTATCCATTTTTGTTTTGTTTTGTTTTGTTTTGTTTTGAGATGGAGTCTCGCTCTGTCGCCCAGGCTGGAGTGCAGCGGTGCAATCTCGGCTCACTACGACCTCCACCTCCCAGGTTCAAGCTATTCTCCTGCCTCAGCCTCTGAATAGCTGGGATTACAGGTGCCCACCACCATGCTGGGCTACTTTTTGTATTTTCAGTAGAGATGGGATTTAGCCATGTTGGCCAGGCTGGTCTCGAACTCCTGACCTCAGGTGATCCGCCCGCCACGGCCTCCCAAAGTGCTGGGATTACAGGCGTGAGACACTGCTCCCGGCCTGAACTTCATCTCTTTAGAGACCCCCATCTCCAAAAACATTCACATTTTGAGGTACTGGGAGTTAGAACTTCAACATGGGAGTTGAGGGTGCAAGGCCTGGGGAGACACAGCTCAGTCCATGATCCCGGCCTCAGGGAAATTTTACCCTCGGCATACGCAGCGGTTTCCGTTTCCATTCTGTACCCGTGGTGAAACTCCGGGTGTGGACTTTGTTCCTTAGGAGGAAAGAGCACCGCGTGCAAAGGACACTTACCCTGCCAGCGGACTTATATTCTGGAACCATTCCGTCGGTCTTTTCGAATTTCGATGCAATTTCCTAGATCTGAAAGTTTCTGAACAAAATGATAAAATCAAATTCCTGAAACTGCGAAACTGAAGACGGGCCCCTGGTTTCACTGCCATACAGGTTTCGTCTGTGGAGAGGTGGCCGTCACACAGGTTCTACCGCGATTTGCCCGCCCTTGGGGGACCCTCTTTCCCACCGCATGCGCCCTGCTCCAGCGCCCCTGCGGGTGTTGGGGGCGCGCAGGAGGCCCGCACTACGCACCGCGCTGGCTGCAGTGACGCCCCCTACTGACCGCCGTGGGCTGCACATGGCGCTCCTTCCACTGCCCTCTGGCGCGGAAAAGCAGGTAACCATGGAGAGGAGAGAAGGAGAAAGAAGACAGGGAGGAAGAGAGAGACCTCTGCCCTGGGGGGGCCAAGGGGACACATGGGGCGCATTAACTGAGGGGCGGTGGCATCCCCGACGCTGAGACTCCAGCTGCCTCTGTAGAGAAGAGTGGAAAGGACCCAGCCTGGCGTCATCAGACCTGGGCTCAAAAACGACTCTGCTTCCTACGAGCTGTACAATTTCAGGCGCCGCGGTGAACATTCACGACGCACGTTTCTCATCTGTAGTTCACTGCCCCGTGCAGTGGCTACCGACCGCAGGTGGTCATTGAGGCTTGAGATGTGGCTCTCCAAACAGAGGATCTATAACTGTAAAATTCACAAAAGATTTCAAGAAATTAGCACAAAAAGGAAGAATGTGAAATATCTCATTAACTATTTTTATGTTGATCACATTAGAAATAACATTTTGGATATATTGGGAAAACACTGAAATTAATTCTACCGGTTGCTTTTACTCGTTAATGTGGTTACCTGAAAATGTAATAATACTACATGTCCGGCTCGCATTTTCTTTCTACTTAACAGCACTGATCTAGAGCGCCGGAGGGATGGCCATCTGTCCTGCGGCAGCCGGAACAGTTTTGAATGATGCCCAGTGCCCTTACGAAATCATCCAGTTTCACACTTTTACTGGGTTTTAAAAAATTTTTACAGCAGTACTAATAGGTGCATTAAAAGAAGTTGGAATGGGTTTGTGGACCTGCACTCCATGCTTCCTGCTCAGTCGGCTACTAGTGTGTGAGACACCTGTGATCACAGAGGCTGACTGAGGTATGTTTGGTTCTGCCAGCACCTGCCTCTCCCTGACCCTGGCTAGTAGCAGTAGTACTCACACCTCCCTGTTACAGACACCTGCAGGCACTTGCAGATTAAAGAAAATTGTGCTCAGAAACTGCTGTGTTTACAAATAAGTGTGCATTCTGACAGCTGCAGCTTTTCTGTACATTGAAACAACACTGCAGCTGGTGTGGACACAACTGTGAATTATGTCTGCACCACAGCCAAATCCAAATCTTTTCTATGCCACAATTTTCTTGACTTAGTAAGATTCCTGTTTTTACCATGCCTCCGACTAAAATGTTTTGTATTATCATCCCCAAACACATTATCTTCTACTTGTCAAAATTTACCCTAGGCTAAGTGCTTCAACATCTGTAGAGAATTTTCTCAACTAAAAGTTATTATGGCCCATAGACTGAAGTCAGGGGAAAGTACCAATAATTTCAGGTTTATTAGCCCTAAATGCAACTTTGAAAAATACTGCTGGCAATTTTATTTTTAAAAACAAAATAAAAGCTGCATTAAAAAATAATATCAACCGGGCCTGATGGCTCACACCTGTAATCCCAGCACTTTGGGAGGCCGAGGCTGTCAGATCACTTGAGGTCAGGAGTTCGAGAGCAGTCTGGCCAACATGATGAAACCCTGTCTCTACTAAAAATGCAAAAATTAGCCGGGCGTGGCGGCGCATACTTGTAATTCCAGCTACTTGGAAGGCTGAGATAGGAGAATCGCTTGAACCCGGGAGGCAGAAGTTGAAGGGAGCTGAGATCACACCACTGCACTCCCACCTGGGCCACAGAGTGAGATTCCATCTCAAAAAAAAAAAAAAAAAAGGTTCAGAAAAATACCAGTGCCATAGTGTTTCTTAAATGTCTAAAACATTAATTTGAACATTCAAATATATACCAAAAATAATGATTCTGCTTATATTATTTTAATGATATCATCAATATAAGGTAGTTTTAAGTATTTTAACATGTGTACATATACACTATTTTTGGAATTAATATTTGAAAATAGTTGTTAATGTAATTATGAGTCTGTCCCTATAATAATACCAATATGTTGATTAATAAATTGATATTTCAAAAATTATAAAATTTTCAGAATTTAGGGGCCCCTTTTCATTCTCAAAAGTGTCCCAGGTTAGGTGGTCTACCACATAGTCACCAAAGCCCAGGGACAATCATCTCCCTGGACGAACCTCAGGGAGACCATTAACCCTCCAGGGCTGGATGGCGACTCCATGGTGACATAATTAGGGACATTTTACATGCACAGCCTTCCAGCTGCATCAGTCCCCTTGTGGCTTCCCAGCCTCCTATGGCTTTTCCCCTCATTTCCACATGCTTCACCTTCAAATGCCTCTACAATTAGTCTCAAAGTTATTATGCCTTATTACTATGTTAAAGTAGTCAATAACTACGAACTAAATGGTTAGCATACAAATCTCTCACTCAATTTGTCTTTTCTGAACAGCAAATCTTCTTTTAGGAACTTCATAATATCATATGGAACCAAGGGAAGTGTCTTTGTCTTTGAAATCATTAAATGATTTATAATGACAATTTATAATGAAATGACAAAATATATCATTTTTATCACCTAGCAACTGTACCTGTCAAGAGAATACTAATTAAATCAGGGCCCTAGTGGTGTAATTTTTAATCATTATCTAACTCACCAATATATGTTTAAGTGTTAAACAAAATACAAAGTTTAATTTGTTAGGTTATAATTATTTTAATTACACTAATTTACTATATTAATTATTAAAACATCATCAAATACCTAAGATGGCTTAAAAGTGAGCCCAGGAGTTTGAAACTACCCTGCCAAAAAGATGACAATGTTCTCAGAGAGGTTGAAACCAAATTTCTTGTATCATTTTGGGTGAAATTTATGTTTTCTAACAAGTGGTCCTTCCACATTATTTATTTAGGCTTTATTGTTTAAAATAGAAAATCAAAGCTAGTGAATCAGTAAAAATGGATGCTGCTTTAAACTCTAAAGAACACGGGGATCATGAATTCAGAGAAAAGACGCCAGTTTTCTCTAGCTCCTTTAGGATTATTTTTTCAGCCTGTGCTATGAAGCCACTGTGCACTTCAACAGCAGCTTCTCCCAGAATAGAGCAGCACCCAGGCCGGCAGAGCGAGCCTGGCCTCAGCCACGTGGACACAGAGCTTCCCAACAGTTTGGGACTGGATCAGCAGCAGCCTGAAAAAGCTCCCCATTTCTAGAGCTTTCTACAACTGTATTCTTTCAGAAACTGCAACTATAGAAAGCTTGCTGCAGATAAAGCTCACTGCTGAGATTAAAACAGATTTTAATCAATCTGTGATCTGGATGATGGATTGTTTGAACTTTGAAAAAACTCTTATTCTGCCTTGATGCTCACATAAAGTAACATAGTTTTTTGCTAGTTTATTTAAGTACCATAAACTCTGCCAGTGGAGTTGTTAGAGTGTGCTGAATCAATGAAGTGGTGTGAATTGGTATGAATATATGATGTGTTATTATTCATTGCTGCATTATTTTTATGAGATGCACGGGAAGATTGTATCTTAGGCTTGAATCCTGGATCTGCTGCTCACAAACTGCATTATCTAAAGCAATGTATTTAATCTTTCTGGAATTCTGTATCAGGATTATGCTTGGTTATATAAAGGAAATGGCAGTGACAAATAACATAGACATGTATTTCTGTTACATCTGAGCGCCACAGTTACCTGCCCTCCTGAGACTTTACATCTTACTGCTCTTTCATCCTTAAATCCTGAGTTCAGTGACTTCCATCTTTAAAATTACTTCATGGTCCAATATGGCACATGGAGCTTGAGCTACCGCTTTCATAGTCCAGAAGGCAGGAAGAATTAAAAGGAGACAGTCAGAAGCCCAACTGTCTTCAGCCCAAGTTCCTTCAGTAGACTCCCAGAAATCTCAAACAATACATTTGCTTACATCTCCGTGAACAGAATGTGGTCACATGGCCTCATCTAACTAAATAAGAGAGGGTAGAGATTTAGGCTTTTAACTAGGTACATTGTCAGTTACAAATGTAATCAGAATTATGCTGCTAAAGAAGAAGAAAATGGATGTTGGGCAGCAATTATCTCTAACACTATTTTTATATGTAAAATTGTATAAATAATGCCTTGCTGAATTGTTTTGAGAATGCAAATAACATATGCACAGCACCCAGTTTAGTACCTGATCAAATGACTATAATTATTACATTATATTTTGGAAAGGGACAGTGTCATTTAGTATCCACCACTTCATGTGGATAATTTTGATATACTGGAAGTCATTGCTACCATTGAAA
This sequence comes from Papio anubis, assembly GCF_008728515.1. Classification (NCBI taxonomy): domain Eukaryota; kingdom Metazoa; phylum Chordata; class Mammalia; order Primates; family Cercopithecidae; genus Papio; species Papio anubis. The sequence continues at coordinate 47,556,708 of NC_044983.1, read as the reverse complement.
ATATACAATATTATTGATTTTGTATTCTTCCCCTACATATTTAATCCAAAGTTAATCATGAGAAAACTATCAGACAAATCCAGAAACTGGGACATTCAATGAAAACAGCGGTTTGGACCTTTCAAAAAGTCTATGTCATTAAAAACAAAGGGAAGATGGGAGAAAGAGAAGGAGGGATGGAGGGAAAGAAAGGAAGGAAAAAAAAGGAAAAGAAAAGCTGGTCTAGATTAAAAGAGATAGGACAAGAAACTATAAGCAGTGAAACCTGATTGAGTCCTGAATTTTAAAAAACAAAAAGAACTTTGAAGGATTTTCATGAACTGTTGGATAACTTTAAATATGGACTGGATATTAAATATTATTGAATAAATATAAAATTTGGGGTAGATGGGAATAATAATGTAAAAAGAATAGGAGAGATGTATTTAGGCATAAATATCATGATGTCTGATATTTATTTTGAAATGATTCCAAAAAAGTATCTATTGTATAAATATATATATACATACATGTGTTTTATATACACATACATAAAACACAACAACATCAGCCACCAGGCAGTCAGTCCCTCCTTAGAAGCCAAGGTCCCAGCCCCACAGTGTCTACATCAGCATCAGCCAAAGAGCATCCTAGTCCCAGCGATCTGTGTCTCTGGGATCCGTGGGTCTCCAAGCTTCTAAATTTATATATTCCAACTTCTTGTTCCACCAGCCCTCGGTGAGGGTTGCTACATTGGTGATGTCTGGCTTTTTGAGTTGTCTGTATTTCAATACCTGGTTAACAATTCTTTGTATTAAATTATCTGCTAAAATAACTTGTGTGGTTCTGTCTCTTAATTTGACTCTAAAGAAAATATAGAAATTTGTGCTATGAGTGGTCCCAATAAATATACCCCAAAGAGGTATGGTTTGGATTGTGACTGGGACCTGATCATCATGCTAACCTCCCTGCTGGGAGAAGGAGCTAGTTCTCCCAGGCCCGTAGGAGCATCCTGATTAGGCATAACTAGTTACCTGTGCTTGAGAGTAATTAAAGACCACAGGATCAAGTGGCTGCTGCCATTGGCATTTTGCAGGAATGAATTCTACAAAGACAATGATTTGGAATAGCTTCCTCTAAATGCCCTGGATTGCTCACAGAAAGAAAATGACTGGGCAGGATACGACTGCACACCTGGAGTTCCAACTGCTCCAGAGACTACGGCGGGTGGATCACTTGAGCCCAGGAGTTTGAAACTACCCTGGGCAATATAGCAAGACCCCTTCTCAAAAATAAAAATATAGAAAAGAAGCACAGCTCAGGTGTTTAAACCCTCAAAATCACAGAACAAAAAGCTTCTACAGCAGCCCTAAAAGAGTTTCTTATTTATTGTAGCTACATTGTTCTAGTGTTAAAAATTGTACACAAAACTTAATTCCAAAGGCTGCAGAAATTACAGCATAAGTTGAAATCATGACCTCGCCAAATCTCTTGAGTCAAGGTTACAGCACTGATTGAGAAGGAATGGGATCCTAGGCTTTTTAGAGGACATCTAGGTGAATCCAGAGAAAGCTGAGAATCTTTAACTCCCAAGCCTCTCTGATTTTTCCATTCCAGTGGCAGCAGTCTGCCCTTCCAGGCCTGAGGAGACTAGCCTTCCCTCACTTGAAGACATGCAGTAAGCTCACCTGGGATAGTCTCCATGTGAGGCAATATCTATTTTCCTTAAGATCCAACATGGCCACCTCTTGTAGACCCAAAGCTAGTGCCATATATCAGCAACTCCAGGGGAACAATTGCAAAGTAAAATTCTAGAGGAAGCAGTTTATGCACCAAAACCATTGCAAGATGTTGCTAATTTCTGTTAACAGAAAGCTGAGGAATCTATTCAGGAATGGGTTCTCATGATATCAAGAAGAAAGTATTATAATACCCTATGGTGCTACATGGGTAAGTGGATGTCTTTGCAGGACCCTGCTGTGCTAATCCAAGTATATACTATAAGTCCTTTCCTGTAGCTCTCCCTAAGGGACCTGAGGCTATTTAATGAAGTTACTGTTATTTGGAAAAAAGGAAGTACCTAGATGTTTTAGGAATTACTGGGCACTGATTCGGAACTGACACTATTTCCTGGGGACCCAAATGCCATGGTGGTATAGCAGTCAAAGCAAAGGTTATGATGGTGAGATGATCAATGAAGTTAGGGCTCGAGTGGACCAGTAGGTCCACGAACCAAACTTATGCTTATTTTCCTGCTTTTGCTAAATCTTTTATTGGAATAAACACACTCAACCACCGGCAGAATACCCACATTGACCTTCTGACCCTTAGAGCAAGGTCCATTATGATAGGAAAGGCCTAGTGGAAGCCTTTGAAGCATTCTCTATCAGGATAAGAAAACCAATGACAATACCTAATAACCCTCTCACAAAATTTCACTTCCCATTACTGAGACTTTGAGTTCTGCTGGTCTAGAGGTTTTGGTTCACATGTCAGAAATTCTTTCACCAGGAGTCTTTTGATAGTCTCGTTGACCTGGAAGTAGAGAACATCATTTGGCCTTTTGGAATCCTCATGCTACTGAAACAATAGGCAAAGAAGGGGGCTACTTCCCTGGTTATTCGATCCTGATCATGAAGAAGAAATTGGGTTTCTCCTACACCATAGGGGCAAAATGGATTAATGTCTGGAAAACAAGGGGCTTCTATGAGTGCTTCTTAGTATATCCATGCACAGTTTAAAAATTTCCAGGAAAATTATAGCAACAAAAACAACTACTACAAAAATACAGAACCACAGATAATTCAAAAACTTTGGCAAGGAAGGTTTGGGTCATTCTGTCAAGTAAAATATCACAACCAGTTCATTTCCTGTAAGAGGGCAAAAGAAACATACAGTAAGTAGTAGAAAAAGAAAGTCAGAGGACTAGAGCAGCATTAACTAATTTTCTCTTCTCCTTCCCTTTATTTTTTATTCAAGATCTGTGGTGAGAGTTAGCATGATAGTTTCCTGCTTAGGTAGCAGAATATTCACATAGGTTTGTGACTGAATTTTAATACGATTAACAGAGTCAAAAATACAGACTATAACTATTGGGACTTTGTGTGTCCTTGTTTGGAGGAGAGATTGAGACAGTCTTTGTACTAAGGATAACTGCAGCTAATTAGGAAGATGTAGGGAGTTGTTTTGGATATTGTATGAAAATCCAAAAATGTGTGGAAAGGAGTGTGCATTGACTGTGTCAATTACCAATGTACTATCAGCCTTGAACCCATCCTTCTAATTCTGCTAGGATGCAGCAGACCTCATTTATATTCTGGCCACTGGCTCCATGTCAGCTTTCACCAACTGAAGCATGCAAGAGAGTGACCGACGGGAGGTTGAAGGAAAAAGAATGGAGACACCACTTCCTGTTTCTTGCCTATCCTGCCTCTGCCTCCTCTTCCTGGCAGCCAGTAAGTTTCCCTCACACTGTCTGTGTTAGTTTGTTACAACAGCATTAGTGAATTTACAGGCCCAGTCTGATCACGTGCCCTCAGACGGAGGCCTAACGGCGCAGGGGCCCTTCTGCAAGTATCTAAGTTCTGTTGATTCCAACCACTTCCCTTTGTTCTCCTAGCCCAAAAGGTAGTAGCTGCTTTCTGAAGTTGTTGCCACCATGAAAAATTAGTGTCCACCTCACCAGTTGTTCCATATTAGTTGACAGTTGTTACATAGATTCTCTCTCCTAAAGTAATGGTGTGGTTTCTATTTCCTAACTGTCCCCTGACTGATACAGGGGTCAAAATAACTTTGGACTCTGGGGATCTGAACACAAAACCTGGGTGCATCACTTACTAGCTATGTAACGTTGGGTCAGTTCATCAATCTAAGCCTCAGTTTTCTCACCTGTAAAAATGAAATAATAGTATTGCCTAAAGTTGTAAGGATTGAGTAATAAAATTCAAGTAGAACAAGGTTATTAATGAAAGTCATAACTCAAATATAAATAACTAAAACAATGTTTTTGTATTACAGAAGTTAACAGGTTGGGAGTGGTGGCTCACACCTATAATCCCAGCACTTTGGGAGGCCAAGGTGGGCAGATCACCTGAGGTCAGGAGTTTGAGACCAGCCTGACCAACATGGCAAAACCCCACCTCTACTAAAAATACAAAAATTGTCTGTGCATGGTGGTGCATTCCTATAATCCCAGCTGCTTGGGAGGCTGAGGCAGGAGAATCGTCTGAACCTGGGAGGCATAGATTTCAATGAGCAAGGATTTTGCCACTGCACTCCAGCCTGGGTGACAGAACAAGACTCTGTCTCCAAATAAAAAAAAAAGTTAACTTTGCTCTGAAACACCCATTACTGTTGATGGTGGAAATAATTTAATCTTGCCTGCCAATGTGATTGCTTCTGTTTAACCCCATCACTCTCAAGTTAACTCCAGTTACAGTCCCTTTTCAGGGTTTCTCTCCTTCTGTCTTTTTTCCTGGCTTCATTGGCTTTGGGATTCATAGGAAGCCTACCACCAGGTCAAGATATTGCATCCTGTCCTCATGGTTTCCTCTAAGGCCTTTCATCCACTGTGTCTCCAGGTGTGTGATTCCAGCCTTGGTCCCTACTTCAGGGTGCAGACCAGACCAGTCTGTCCTGATGACTCTCAGTGGATTGAGCCACCTTCTTTTTCCAGCCACCCCTCCACATGCTTGCACCACCCAACACCCTAAGTCAGACCCTTCCTCAGTCTTTGTTCTGTTCACAAGGCCTCTGAATCCCACACCCAGAGCTTGGGGAGGTGAAAAAAAAAGCTCGAGCCCATTGCCTCCCTGCCCCCAACACCTCAGGGGCATTATCTTCCCATCCTGCTAGAAAGACACAAAAAGTGTCCTCAAAAGGCCTCAAGACACTGGCTTTGTAGAAAGAGAATGAGGTGAAAAGAAAATGCAAAGGATTTACCTTTCACTACAAATTATTTTGTATGTTTTCTGAATTTTCTACTATTCATGTATTTCCCATGTTTTTTGTTTGTTTGTTTTTTGTTTTTGAGAGATGGAGTCTCACTCTGTCACCCAGGCTGGAGTGCAGTCGCACGATCTCTGCTCACTGCAACTTCCGCCTCCCAGGTTCAAGTCATTCTCCCACCTCAGCCTCCCAAGTGGCTGGATTACAGGCATCTGCCATCATGCCTGGCTAATTTTTGTATTTTTGTAGAGACAGGGTTTCCCCATGTTGGCCAGACTAGTCTTGAACTGCTGACCTCAGGTGATCCACCTGCCTCAGCCTCCCAAAGTGTTGGAATTACAGGCATGAGCCACCGTGCCCGGCCCCATGTTTTATTTTTTAAATGGCACAGAGATTATCTGGGCAGTGGGATTGTGAATAATTTTTTGCCTTCTTGTAATTTTTTTCTACTAAAAATGCGTCCATGCTTGACTAATGGAGAAAGGGGTACATTGAAAATTTGCAACATTCTAAAAGGTCTTGTGACATGTCCTGCGATCCCCTTCCACAAGGACTCATCCCAGCCACTTGCCCACTTGAGGCCAAGCGATCTTTGCACCATGAAGGAAAGGCACATAGTTTAGGAGGAGCAGGGCAATTCTCTGCTCCAGTAATTGTGGATTTTAGTCACACAAAGAATATTGCAGGTTTATGCTAGATGAGGTTTCCTTCCAGTTCATTATACATTATTCTATGAAGTATTATTCATTATTCCACATTTGTATGAAAGATGATGTCTTCAGCAGGCAAGAAGCAGAATGTGGCTAGGGAGTTTACCAAAAAGAATTGATCCAAAACCATGCTCACTGATTATTATCCTCACTGGAGCAGGGACAGAAAAAGAACTGGTTATGTATTAGCAAAAATCAAATTATGATTTAAAGGCATTAATTTAGTTAACCAAATGTATGCATGTGATTAAAATGCAATATTGCTGTGATTATAATGCAATCAGCAAATTATTAAACTGCAATCAAAATGTAGACAAGTCCTGTGTGTCTGCCAGAAGTCTCCTCATCTCATTATTTTAACTCAATCTGTAAACTAGTTTATAGTAAATAGACTCTCATATTTCTCAGTTGTCACATTTCATTTTTTCTCTTAATTTGAAAACTGAAAAAAAAAAAATCAGAGAGACATTGTTAAGGAATGTAATGTATCTTTCCAAATGTGATTTTAAGAGGTATACAAATCAGGGTTTATCCATATTACTATACTAAGTTTGATGTGCTAAAAGAAAAATAATTAATGTAAACACCTTGTTTATATATTTAAAACACAAAGATTAAGCAACATGTTAATGATGACAAGCTTAACACTATTTTCATGATTTGTACATTAGTTTACAAATTAATTATTAAAAAAATAGTAGTATATGCTGAAGAAGGCACTGGCTAAAAAAACAAGATAGTTGTATATAAATGTGTTTTGTTCCCTCAATACTAGCATTGAATATGATTGCACTTTAAAAAATATTTCAATACAGATAATTTTTAGAGGTCAAAATTATAAAAACTCTAAAATGTAATTGGAGAAAGGGTGTATTTTATTTAAATCCCATGTTAACCAAATCCCTAGTTCTGTATGTTCTGCCCACATTAAAAAAAAAAAAATACCTTGCTAGGCCAGGCACAGCGGCTCATGCCTGCAATCCCAGCACTTTGGGAGGCTGAGGCAGGCGGACAGCGAGGTCTCTGGCTAACACAGGGAAACCCTGTCTCTACTAAAAATACAAAAAATTATCTAGGCATAGTGGTGGATACCTGTAGTCTCAGCTACTCGGGAGGCTGAGGCAGGAGAATGGCATGAACCCAGGAGGTTTTGCCACTGAGTGAGCTGAGATGGCACCACTGCACCCCAGCCTGGGCGACAGAGTGAGACTCCATCTAAAAAAAAAAAAAGAAAAATTAGCTGGATGTGGTGGCTCACGCCTGTAATCCAAAGTATTTGGGAGGGTGCGACAGGAGAATCACCTGAACCCAGGTGGTGGAAGTTGCAATGAGCCAAGATTGTGCCACTATCTGCAGCCTGGGCAACAGAGTGACTCCATCTCAAAAAACAAAACAAAACAAAACAAAACAAAATCTCGCTGGTTTTCTGATCCTAAATTATACCAGAAGGAAATAAACACTCTCTAAAATATTTCACTCATCCTATCTCAGTACATGCCCTAAAAGAAAACCTAAAATATTTTTCACCAACGGTATCCTAATTTCTATTTTAACTTCGCATTATATTGCCTATTGTTTAATATGAGCCATCTTTTCCAGACTTCTTTGGAGTCTCGTCATCTAAGCTACAATAAAGCTATGTTCTTCACTGGAAACATCTTGCTAGAAAATCTGACTCTAGCTGTGATGTTGCAATATAGGTGGGATGGGCTGCCTTCAAAAGGTTGAGACACAAAGGGCTATTTCATTTAAGAAAAATAGAGTGTCTTGGAATCATTTCCTTAGACTAGGGTGGGTCCCAGTGGTAACTATGGTAGTAGAGCCTTTGCTTCCAGACAGGCTCGGTGAAAGCAGCCATTGTCTATGCCCATGACTGGAAAAGCTTAGAGGTACCTGAAAATTGTCATGGTTATTAAATAAATCACAGTGTCTCTTCTCTTTACCTTTGCCTTTAAAATAATAATCCACCATGTTAAAAAGTGATAAAGTACAAGTTTTCGTGAATCTATTTTTCCATGTCTTCCTTTTAATTTATAATAATATATTCTGTGGTTTACTTATTAATTCTATAATTGTTATATATTTGAGTTGTTTCTAGTTGTTGATATATTGTGCAACTATTTTATACAAATAATGTTGCTCTACCTTAAGAATAAGTAAACAAAATGAATTGTTGGTGCAATTTATAAAACCAAACATTAAAAAAAAAAATAAAGAGATAACTCATTGAATTTTAAGAACATAGTACATAAAACAATAATAAAATGTGTGCCAGTCAATGTTCTAAGTGACTTACATATATTCACTTTTAATCCTTAGAACAGTCTCACAGAAGACTATTCTATGGGACTAAATAGGATAAAAACGGAAACTATTTTGGCCGGGCACGGTGGTTCACGCCTGTGATCCCAGCACTTTGAGAGGCCGAGGCAGGCTGATCATGAGGTCAGGAGATCGAGACCATCCTCGCTAACATGGAAACCCTGTCTCTACCAAAAATCCAAAAATTAGCCGGGCCTGGTGGCAGGCGCCTATAGTCCCAGCTACTCGGGAGGCTGAGACAGGAGACTGGCGTGAACCTGGGAGGAGGAGCTTGCAGTTAACCGAGATCATGCCACCGCACTCCAGCACTCCAGTCTAGGTGACAGAGCGAGACTCAGTCTCAAAAAAAAAAAAGGAAACTATTTTATTTTTTATCCCATTTTACAGATAAAACTGAAGCACAGAAAAATAAAGCAACTTGTCCAAGGTCACACAGATATTATGCAAAAGAGCTGATATTCTAACTCAGGCTGTCTGGTATCACAGTACAACCTCTCAACCATTATACTAGGTTGCCTCTGTAATGAGTATACAAATTGTGAAAGTTTATCATAGAAAGTGGGTCATTCTTGTTTATCATACAACTTGAATGGAGAGGCCAAGGGTAAAAGCACTCAGGGCACAAAATATTGCTCCATAAATGTAACTTTCTGCAAGCCTGGCAGCTGAAACTGCCTGCTGTAATCTGAAATAAGTCTCATCTAATGATTACCAAAACACCTGTTACAACTCTAAGACTAGTTTTGCCCACTGCCATCACTCACCAATCAGAACTTGCCAGCTCCTCAGAACCTGCCAATGAAATTTCTCAAAGAGCAATACACAGTATTTCTCCTTTTTGTAAAACCTCTAACCTCTTTTTCCTTGAGACTCACTAATGACCTTGCAGTCTGCGTGTATGCCCTGAACTGTGATGCTTTCCTCCCGAATAAAGCATTTTCATTTTAGGGATTGGTCTCTTTATTTTATTTGACTTTGACAAAATAAAGTGTCAAACAAACAATAAAGATTGGATTAAGATAGTAGACTGATAACAGAATCCAATTTCTTTCCAAACACAAATCCCTTAAAAATGACACAACACACAAGAAGAAGGAACAGAGGAAAGAAGGGAGAGAGGCAGAGAGGGGAGAAGGACAGAGGGAGGCCAAAGGAAAAGAGGGAAGGATAGAAACAAGAAATCCACAACAGTGCTGAGAAACAGGGAATAGGTATGGATGGAAGAGAACTTTTGAGCAATTCCTGGAGGACAGATTGAGGTGTGTAAAGGAAACCATAGTGCAAGCCATGCGGCAGAAGAAAAGATGAAAAGGCCGGTACTACAGGGAACCTTAAGCCCCTAGGCGAGGCCAAGAGATCTGGGGCCTTGATAACCAGCACCTCCTGTGGAGCAGGTGGACCGGTTGCCCCCGGATCCACCCCCATAACACACACGCAGACTACAGTAGCAGTCAGCAGTGGGTCTCAACAAGTGCTTTCCAGCTGAAACATGGCATCAGAAGAAAGAGAACTACTGTCTCAGGAAGGTTTCTAATGGGGAGTAGATACCTGAGAGAGGGAACGTGTGTCTCAAGAACCTCTGGTCCTTCATGACAAGCATAAAAGAGAGAATAGAGAAAGGAAATTTCGCCCAGAGTGGAAGTCCACAGCCAAAGTGAAGGCGGCTTTTCTTTGCTGCCTTTGGGACCCTCAGTCCGCCTGACTACATCGCGCCCACTGGCCCTAAAGTGAAGCCTGCCGTCCACACAGCCTGCTCCTCTTATGGGTGGCACACGCCTCCGCAGATCCTGCATGCATGCAGCTGTTGCTCAAGTGAGAGACTTGCTGAAGAAAGGGACCTGTGACGAATTGCCGAGAAATCCACATCAGCAATCTGTAGGGGAGGGTGGAGAATCACCAGACCAAGCAATTGATTCTGAAAAGCCTAAAATAATTCAGGAAACAGAAAATATTTTAGAACAAATTTAATTTGTTCTTAAAAAAGAAAAAAAGCTTTCTTTTTTTAACTTTTTTTTTCTTCAAGTTTCATTTTAAGTTCCAGGGTACATGTGCAGGATGTGCAGGACGTACAGGTTTGTTACACATGTAAATGTATGCCATGGTGGCTTGCTGCACAGATCAACCCATCACCTAGCTTTTAAGCCCAGCATCCATTAGCTATTCTTCCTGCTACTCTCCCTCCCCCGGACCCCCAACACATCCCAGTGTGTGTTGTTCCTCCCCATGTGTCCATGTGTTCTCATCGTTCGGCTCCCACTTGTAAGTGAGAACATGTGGTGTTTGGTTTTCTGTTCCTGCATTTATTTGCTAAGAATAACAGCTTCCAGCTCCATCCATGTCCCTGCAAAGGACATGATCTTGTTCCTTTTTATGGGTTCATAGTATTCCATGGTGTATATATACTGCATTTTCTTTATCCAGCCTATCATTGATGGACATTTGGGTTGATTCCATGTCTTTGCTATTGTGAATAGTGCTGTAGTGAACATATGTGTGCATGTATCTTTATATTAGAATGATTTATATTCCTTTGGGTATATAACCATAATGGGATTAGCTGGGTCAATTGGTATTTCTGCTTCTAGATCTTTGAGGAATTGCCACATGGTCTTCCACAATGGTTGAACTAATTTACACTCCCACCAACAGTGTAAAAGCATTACCTTTTCTTTGCAACCTCACCAACATCTGTTGATCCTTGACATTTTAATAGTAGCCATTATGATTGGCATGAGATTGTTTCTAATTGTAGTTTTGATTTGCACTTCTGTAATAATCAATGATGTTGAGCTTTTTTTCATGTTTGTTGGCTGCATGAATGTCTTCTTTTGTGAAGTGTCTGTTCATGCCCTTTGCCCATTTTTTAATGGGGTTGTTTGTTTTTGTCTTTAAATTTGTTTAAGTTCCTTGTACACTCTGGATATTAGGCCCTTGCCAGATGGATGGATTGCAAAAATGTCCTCCCATTCTACAGGTTGTCTGTTCACTCTGATGATAGTTTCTTTTGCTATGCAGAAACTCTTTAGTTCAATTAGACTCCATTTGTCAATTTTTGCTTTTGTCACAATTGCTTTTGGTGTTTTTGTCATGAAATCTTTGCCCATGCTTGTGTGCTGAATGGTACTGCCGAGATTTTCTTCTAGGGTTTTTATAGTTTTAGGTTTTACATTTAAGTTTTTAATCCACCTTGAGTTAAGTCTTTAATCCACCATGAGTTAATTTTTATATGTGTATTGAAGGGGTCCAGTTTCAATTTCCTGCACATGAATAGCCAGTTCTCCCAGCATCATTTATTAAATAGGAATCTTTTCCCCATTGCTTGTTTTTGTCAGATTTGTCAAAGATCAGATGGTTGTAGATGTACAGTCTTACTTCTGAGTTCTTTACTCTGTTCCATTGGTCTATGTGTCTTTTTTTGTACCAGTTCCACGCTATTTTGGTTACTGTAGCCTTGTAATATAGTTTGAGGTTGGGTGGTGAGATGCCTCCCACTTTGCTTAAAGAACAACTTTCTATAGAAAAAGGAACCAAAACAATAATTTAAAATGTGATTGTCATTTAGGGTAATGGAATTATTCCATATCCTAATTGTGGTGATGGTTCCATGAGTCTATGCTTTTGTCAAAATTCATAGAACTATACCCTAAAAAGGGTAAATTTTATTCTGTGTAAGTTTCAATTCTGTGTAATGTTTTAATAAACATGACTCTTTAAATGTTTTTAAATGCAATTGCAAAAAATTTTTAAAAATTAGAACAGCCATGTTTTAAAAATAGACATGATTAAAGTAAATTAATAATCTAAAATACAGAGTCAAAAGACAAAGTCAAAACTTCTCCAAGAACATAAAAGAGAAAGACAAAGAGATGGATAATATCGGAAAATATTTTATGAGGCAGGAAGGATAAATCCACAAACTCTAACATGCTTTTAGAAGGAGTTCTAGAAGGATAAAACAAATGAAATAATAGAGGGAAAGAAATCAAATAAGAATAATATTTTCCCCACCAAAAGAAACACAGAAGTCCTTTTTTTTCTTTTTTTCTTTTTTTTTCCTTTGGTCTTGCTCTGTCTCCCAGGCTGCAGTGCAATGGTGGGATTACAGCTCACTGCATCCTCAACTTCCCAGGTTCAAGTGATCTGCTTACCTCTACCCCTTAAGTAGCTGAGGCTACAGGTGTGCACACCACACCCAGCTAATTTTTTTGAATTTTAGTAGAGATGAAATCTTGCTATATTGCCCAGGCTAGTCTTGAACTCCTGAACTCAAGCAATCCTCCCATCTCAGCCTCCCAAAATGCTGGGGTTACAGGTGTGAGCCACCACACCAGGCCGAAATACATGTCTTTAAATTCAAATTGCAAATTGTATTGGTCCATTTTGTGCTGCTATAAAGGAACGCCTGAGGCTGGTAATTAATAAGCTCATGGCTCTGCAGGTTGGTCAAGAAGCATGGCTTCAGCATCTGCTTCTGGGGAGGGTTTCAGGAAGCTTCCACCTGTGGCAGAAGGAGAAGGTGACCTGGCATGTCACGTGGCAAGACAGAGGGGAAGGTGCCATGTTCTTTTAAACAACTAGCTTTCACGTTCTAATAGAGAGAGAACTTACTCCTTGCTGCAGGGACAGCACTAAGTCATTCATGGGGGAATCTCCCCCCATGACTCAACCACCTTCCATTCAGCACAACCTCCAATACTGGGGATCAAATTTCAACATGAAATTTGGAGGGGAAAAATGTCCAAACTAAAATCACTAATCAGATATCACTTGGGATAAGTAGTCCCAGACCAACACCTGTGCACATCCTGATGAAATAAAAGAACCCAAAGGACAAATAAAACTGCTAATAGCATTCAGATAGAAGCTGGGGGAATGAGAACCAAATTGGCAGCAGAATCCTTACTGCCCATTAAGTTGCTATTAAGCGATGAACATTATCTTCCAAGTCTTGAGGGGAAATGACAGGTTTCTCCACTGTGAAGATGCTCTTTTTCCCCTTTCTGTGCCCCATTTGTTAGAAGCCAGCCTGCAGTCAAGGGGAGGAGAGTCAAGCTCCACCCCTGGAGGGAGGAGTATCAAAGAGTGTATGGATCTATATTAAAAGTATCATAGTGAAGAGAAAATATTTTGGAAGCTGTGCAAACATCCTGTTTCTCTTTAAAGTTTCATGCTCAGCCTTTTGCTCCTCCTCAAGTATCTCCACCATGTCCCTCCTCCCAGGTGCCTGCCTGGGTGCTCTCCCCCAGAAGGGGAGCATGTGCTCGCCCCACTTCTTCCTGCCTGCACTCAGAGGCCTCCTTTACAGCCCTGTCTAAACAGCACCTGCCACCCTCAATCCTTTGACCATCTTTCCTTTCTCTTGGTAGCATTAACTGAGCTCACATCACACAATTACCTACTGCTGAAAACTCACCATCACACCTCGCTTCACTAGAAGCATAAGCTCCAGGAGACAGGGATTTGCCTCTGTCCTTCTCTCCTTTATAGAGGGCCTACAATAGAGCCTGATAAATGTTTGCTAAATGAAAAATTGAAAATTAGGACGATTTGGAGTCAATGATCCTGAGATTGTAATTTATACTCATGCTAACTAGTGTTTCTCGTCATTTTAAAGCCTTAGCCTATTATTCAGCCAACGCTGGAGTTCCTACTGTGTGTGGTCAGTGGGTGGAGGGAGAAGGGAAAAGATCATGATAAATAAAGCCTTGCCTGGACTCTTGCTTATTCTTGTGTATAAATGCACAGGTCTTCACAGTATTGTAAGTGATGAAAGTGATCATTGGCAAACAGTCTAAATGCTATTGGAACAAAAGAGAAACAACTAGTAAGTCTACCTGCATGAATGAATCAAGAATGATCTCTTGGGTAGAGTTGCCAGTTTAGAATAAAGTAGCCACTTAGAGAAGAGAGCAGAGGGTATTCTAAACAGAAAAGGAAACCAGTGAACAGTTGTAATCAGTCATGCAGTCTTGAGGACATGGTGAACAATTGGTGCGATGGGAGCTAGCACCGGCTTGCTGCACAACCTTTATAGCCACATGTGGCCTGGCTCTCAGAAGCACCCATAGTTGGCTTAATTTTCTGCTGTCACTGTTTGAAATTCTTAATAATTTTATCTCCGAACTTGTGCTTTGTCAGTGAGGTGCAATGGGACAATGGAGCCTGTGCATGAGCACAGGGGATCAGGGCTGCTCTTTGCAACTTCATTCATGCATACAGCCCACTGACACCCCATGACCACAGAATTCCAGGAGACCCGTGCCATGCTGGAGTTCAAAAAGATTCAAAGTGAGGACTAGGTGAGTGCCTAGTCTATCAGCCGGGCACAGTGGCTCACGCCTGTAATCCCACACTTTGGGAAACCTAGGAAGGCAGATCACTTGAGGTCAGGAGTGTGAGACCAGCATGGCCAACATGGTGAAACCCCATCTCTACTAAATATACAAAAATTAGCCGGACATGGTGGCACATCCCTGTACTCCCAGCTACCCAGGAGGCTGAGGCAGGAGAATCTCTCAAACCCAGGAGGCACAGGTTGCAGCGAGCCACGATCACGCCACTGCACTCCAGCATGGGTGACAGCAAGACTCTGTCTCAAAAAGATAAAATAAAATAAAATAAAAATAAAATAAAAATAAAGTCTATGGCATAGAGCCAGGAGAGGACATGCTTTCCCTGCAAGCCACAACTTGCCAGTAGAAGGCAGAAAATGTGCGAAGAAACACGAACCACCAAGGAGTCCTCTCAAACTCTTTCCTGCTTACACTCTTCCCTGTATTCACTGAAGATAATGACGGGAAGAAAAGGGAAAAGGGGCAACACAGAGTACCTTTACCTTTCAGTTCTCCCTTACTTGTTGCTAAGCCAAAGGCAGAGAGCATTGGTAGAACGTGCACATATCAAGAAGCAAAATAGAAAGTTATTTTGTGCGATGTGTCCTCCAAAAGACCACCAGAATTGCTGAATAGTAGAAAGGAGAACTTTTTTGTGATAGTTTACAAATCAGGAAAAGACAGTTTGTAGCGAGGATCGAAGGTGCTCTCTTTGAAGAGGGAAAGGGCAGCTTGGGTTTTATGCCCTGCAAGGTCTGTGTTACATAATAGAGTCCCATGGATTCAGCGTCTTGAGGGGGAAAGCTAGACATACTCATTAGGGGAGGCAAGCACATGTGCAACGGGTAAGCATGTATGTAACGTACATCGCATGTTTATTTTGGAGTGGGGTTTCAGCATCAAAACTAGGTGGGACCAGGTCCGGTGGCTCACACCTGTAATCCCAGCACTTTAGGAGGCCAAGGTGAGTGGATCATTTGAGGTCAGGAGTTTGAGGCCCCCATGACCAGTGAGGTGAAACCCCGTCTCTACTAAAACTACAAAAAAAAAAAAAAATAGCTGGGCATGGTGGCAGGCACCTGTGATCCCAGCTACTCGGGAGGCTGAGGCAGGAGAATCACTTGAACCCAGGAGGCAGAGGTTGCAGAGAGCCAAGATCCTGCCACTGCCCTCCAGTCTGGGCGACAGAGCAAGACTCCATCTCAAAAAACAAACAAACAAACAAATGAGGTGGAATTTGGTTCTTTACATCAAAAGGTGAACTGCAAGACACAGGAACAGTTTGTGTGCAGCTTCCGTAAGCTGCTGAAACTAGCTTAAGGTCTGCAGTTGCTTGTCAGAAAAGAGTATTTGTAAGGTCAGTCCTCTGTCCAGAGTTGCAGTGATCTGAATTATAAATCAGAGTTAGGAAGAATGTGATAATTTGTTTAATAGCTCCTATTCTTAGCAAATTTAGCAAGACCATGGTTTTTCTTGCAGCTGTAGAAATTTAGGGAGTTGCCATGCCTGCTGCCCTGAACCCTGAACCCATAGGTAACTTTTCTTTCCTTAACTTTAGAGTCCATCTTAGTTGATAATGAGGTGTCGATTTTGGTCTCTCATCATAAGTATTTTCACTATTCTGTCAAAAATGAAATGTATAGACATGGACAAGCATAACTTGTGTAATTTAGGTGATAAGAGTTAAATGCTTTACACCTACATTTAAAACAGGCATTGCATAGTATAAAGATGAAGCATAAACTTCATGCTAATATTTAAAATTTTAATTCTTCTTTACTTAATATTAAACACCAAAATGAAAATAAAAACAAAAACCAGTTCAGAAATAGATGTTAGATGAAAAGAAAAAAACTTTTTATTTTAGCACCTGTAATAACACTTTTTCATGCTTTTTGAACATGGGACCTGTGTTTTCATTTCGCACTGGGCCTTGTCAAGAGATAAACAAAGGAGGACACTAGTTCAAGTGGTAAGGACAGCGTTTAACCAGGAATAACTATTGCAATAGGGAAAAGAGTCCAGAATGAACTGAACTCAACTCGGATTTGTGCAGAGGTGACTTTGTGTTATAAAAGGAGAATGAGGGAGTAGGAAGAGGGCCAGTGGGGGCTCAGTAGAGTCAGAGAAGTGAAAAAATACAAAAATCAGTCAGGGGCTGGTCCAAGTGCCTAGGCCATCTGGGTTTGCTAACTTCTAACCTCCCACAGAGCCTAAAAGACGAGCAGGTTGTGGCTAGAACACACAGTGAATTGTTTTGGAAGCCTTGAGCTTTTCCAGGCAAAAACTTACGGGGTTTGGAGTCATCATTCTAGGGGCATGGCTTGAGCTATTAGAAACTATGTGACTGTTTATTCAATCTCTTAGTGCAGAAGGTGAGCAAACTCATCTGTGCTGAGAGTCTGAAGTTTTCAAGTTTTCATAGGCAAAGGTTGAAGCCTAGTCAAGAAAAGGGTTCAGAGGAGCCTGACTAGAGTTTGGTCAAGAAGCAAGTCATTGTCAGCCTAGAAAATTATGTCGGCTTTGTGGGGGTGCCTACTGTTCATGACAGAAATGACTGAGGTGTGATAGAAATGAGAACGGCTTACATTCCAAAATGGAATTTCAATTCTAAATAAACATAATTCTGTAGTATGAACTTTTTCCAAAGGAACCACAACATATATTTAGTAAATTCCTTCTAAAAATTATCCATAAATTTAATAGAAACCTTTCCTCATAGTATCTCAAAAAAATTTAGAAACCATTCCAAACCTTTATGTTAGGTAGGAAGAAACTAGGAACCTGGAAATTAAAGGGAAAAATCTGTGTCTGTTGATTTGACATTCAATCAATACAATAAGATGTGTATTCACTTATCTCTCTTCTTCCTTCCCCTTACACCTAAAATACTTCATTGTCTCTCCCTTCATAAGACAGAAAGGGCAGACATAAATCTTAGAATAAACAAAACATTTACTCATGTATGAGTTTTTACAGATTTTAAGGCATTTTTCATATCAGTGTTTCATCTCACCCTCACACTATTTCAGAGAGTGTGAAGGGCAGACTGTACCATTTATCTATAGGAGTTGGAGATTCTTAGGCCCAGAAAAGTGACCTGACTAGTGTCACTCACCAAATGCTGGATTGTCAGGGACAAGATGGTCTTCTGAGAACCAACCCCCATCCCCACTGCCAAGTCCTCCTGAGCCCTCCTGTAAGCCTCATGTGAAAGTTCACTCTTGGAAACTTGCTATTTTACTCAGGCTGCTATTTTAAAAAATACCAAAGACTTGGTAGGTTAAACAACAAACATTTATTTCTCACAGTTCTGGAGGCAGGAAAGTTCAAGACATAGGTGCTGGCCTATTTAGTTGCTGTCTCAGGCTCTCCTTCTGGTTTGCAGATGGCCACCTTCTCACTGTGTCCTCAGTTCATGGAGAGAGAGATCGTTTCCCATGTGTCTCTTTATATAAAGGCACTAATCCCATTCATAAGGGCTCCACCATTATGACCTAATTACCTCCCCAAATCCTCACCTCCAAATACTGTGACATTTGGTATTGAGCCAGCTTCAACATATGAATTTTGGAGAGACACAAATATTCCACCTATAGCAAAACCCTAGCAGCACATGAATGTTAGTTAAAAAGTAAGAAGTGTACCATCCCTGAAGCTGTGTTCACATGCAGTGATACAGAAAGGACAAACAACATTTGCTTTGGATACCACCAAATTATAATGCCTTCCAACTATGCATATGATATGAAAGATATCAACAATCTTTGGCGGAATATGTGTGTGTGTGTGTGTGTGTGTGTGTGTGTGTGTGTGTGTATGTATATATACTTTTTTTTTAATGTCTTAAACTTGATTCCTGACAAGCTAAAAATAACACTTATTCCTTTCAGTTTATATATACTGATTCTTTAAAATATCAATTTAAATATCCTCCATAATATTGAAAATGTTATTTTAATATTTACTTATATATTTAAGACAACACATCTTACGTAATGTCTGGCTCCAAATTAAGAGGATTTCCTCTAAATTCAGTGGTGGAGAAAATTAGCTTCATAAAAGTGATTTAGGATGAAATAAAAATGTTTTGGTTCTGTATTTCAAGAAAGCAAAGTAATGAGTCTCTAGGATCATTAAACTCTAAATTAAAAATTCCTCTGCTGAAACATTACCATTATTATTATTTTTAAATAGTGAAAATGTATTTAAAGCCAATAATATGCTATGTAAGTTCGGAAAAAACAACTCATTAAAGGAGTGTGAATATGACTAAAATATTTAATGAGCCTATTCATTACTTAAGCTGAGCCAGTTCATGATGAGTGGGTATGTTTGCTGAAACAGAGAAGCAATAGGGAATCTAACTTGTTGAATTTTAGAAATCCCTTGTATTACTGTATGGCTTCTATGGGACATCTTTCGTTCATCCATACATTTATTCATTTCACAAAGAATCTGTTAAGAGTCACATCAATAAGATATGGCCTTTGCCACCCATCTGGCAGCAAAGGCAGGCACATTCAAATCCTGACCCGAGTGAGGTCGGTCCAGGCATAGTGCATACTACCTTAAGTAATTTTGAAAGAAGTCAAGTGCTTTCTTAACTTAGGTTCTCCCAGGACCAGACTCTGAAAAAGGGAGCATGTAAGTCAATGATTTGGAAGTTGATTCCAGGAAATACTACCTGTAGAGGGTGGAGAAGTGAAACAGGAAGGGAAAGAAGCCACTAAGGTGTGTGATACCAAGCGGGTTCCCCTTGGGGCTCCTGGAGGTGACTCTCGTGAGGATACCAGATGCTGGCTCAGGAGTCAGGCCTACTGGCCCATGGTGACTGCTGGGGACATTGGGAGGGAAGGCACCAGTCATACACTCCATGGACTTAAGACATGTTTCTCAAACTCTCTACCTGAGCATAGAGACCCTAGGAGTACTGCTTGCATTTCCCTCAGTCTTCCTAGAAAAAAACAAACAAACAAAACAAGGCTAGTTTTTCTACTTCTACCCTCTTCAGCTTTTAGTCTTGTCCCTTCCACCTCTGGTTTGGAAAAAGATGACAGGATGAAAACAATCTTAAATGATCCATTTTGCCTCTAATCTTCTTTAACCCAGTAATTGCTACGGCAGAGGTACTGGCATGGTGTTGTGGGAGTGCAGCGAGGGAGTGGCAGCCTCTGCTTGGCGAGGTGGGGAAGGCATCTGAAGAGGTGAGGCTTGAAGGGGTGAGGGGTCTGCAAGGTGCAGAGGCGGGTGCGACTGGCCCTGGGTAAGGAAAGGATTCGAGGCCCCAGGGTGCACTCAGAAGGGTAAACTGCCCTTTGTGCCTGGAGCACAGGGTACCAGGGATACTAGAAAAGACGCCTAGAGTTAGATAGGGCCAGATTGCATGCTGGAGGATTAGGGAGGGTGGCTGCCAAAAAACATGCTTTCCTCTGAACTTGCTAATCATGCTGAACGCAAAGTCCCATAAAACCATATAATAGCAAGCTGGAGAGAAAGGAAGTTGTGGGTGGATAATATGGCTTAATCTTCTTTTTCCATAACAGAAAATAAAAAATAATGAGTAATAAAAATTAATTTTAAATGACAACAAGGATAGGTGTGGTGGCTCACGCCTGTAATCCCAGAACTTTGGGAGGCCAAGGAGGGCGGATCACCTAAGGTCAGGGGTTTGAGACCAGCCCAGCCAACACGGTGAAACCCTATCTCTACCAAAAATTCAAAAATTAGCTGGGTGTGGTGGCAGGCACCTCTAATTCCAGCTACTCAGGAGGCTGAGGCAGGAGAATCGCTTGAACCCAGGAGGTGGAGGTTGCAGTGAGCCGAGATTGCGCCATTGCACTCCAGCCTAGGCAACAGAGCAAGACTCCATCTCAAAAAAAAAAAAAAAAAAAAAAAGACAACAAAATATGATATTTAAAAGTAAGACCATTGGACATTGCTAAATAAGCTACAAGTGATTGTAACTAGGAGCAGGATTTGGGATAGGGAGGCGGATACAGGAAATTGATGAAGGACAATTTGACTTTTAAACTATGTGAATGGCTCACAACTGTAATCTCAGGGCTTTGGGACGCTGAGGTAGGAGGATCACTTGAGGCCCAGGAGTTGGATATCAGCCTAGACAACATACTAAGATCTCATTTCTACTTTAAAAAACAAAACAAAAAATTAGCCAAGCAAGGTGGCTCACACCTATAGTATCAGCTACATGGGAGATTGAGCCAGGAGGACAGCTTGAGCCCAGGAATTCGAGGCTGTAGTGAGAACTATAATCATGCCGCTCCCCTACAGTCTGGATGACAGAGCAAGATCCCATCTCAAACAAAATAAACAAACAAAAACTACAAGTATGTCAAAGTCATATAATATAAAGAGATAAATCTCTAAATTTAGAACATTTTATTTGGCAAGCAAGAATTGCAATTCGGGGCATACACACAGACGAGGTGCTCTTCCGTGTGTCTGAAGAACGAAGAGAAGGTTGGGCATCTTGCAAAAAGGAGCAATGTTACATATTGTTTTGAAAGAAAATTAATCGGCACTAGCAAAGTTTTGGCGAGCTGGCAAGCTCTGATTTGTGCATGACTGGTGGAGTTGCAGCAAGTTATTTCAGTAGCTATTAGGTAAACCTGGTTTCAGGCTACAGCCGCCGGCTTCAATAGCTAGCTTGCAGTGGATTACATTTTTGAAGCAATGTTTTGTGCCCTAAGTGCTTTTCTCCTCGTGGCTCTTGACTCTGTTTTAGTTGGGTGTGATAAGAATGACCCAATCTATATGACTAACTTTCAAATATACAAGTATGTGTGGTACTTCAAATAAAAGTAGAGATAATTGTGTTACAACCTCACAGTTGAATACCTAAATTAATGTAGTTCATCAAAAAATGTTATTTGCATGATACCTACAAAGTGTGTCCTATTATCATCCATGCTTCCCTCTAAGACAGCCATTGCATATTCTGACTGATTGGGAAAGCTCTGAAAAGTCTTCTTGCTTCCTTTACATTTATTAGAGTTATGGTCAACAAAGGATCATAGCTGTTTAGTGTGTTAAAAGTTTGCTCTGGCTGGGTTCAGTGGCTCACGCCTGTAATCCCAGCACTTCGGGAGGCCAAGCCGGGCAGATCACAAGGTCAGGAGTTCGAGACCAGCCTGACCAACATGGTGAAACCCCATCTCTACTAAAAATACAAAAATTAGCCAGGCATGGTGGCACACACCTGTAGTCCCAGCTACTCAGGAGGCTGAGACAGGAGAATCGCTTGAACCTGGGAGGTAGAGTTTTCAGTGAGCTGAGATTGTGCCACTGCACTCCAGCCTGGGCAACAGAGTGAGACTCCATGTTAAGGAAAAAAAAAAAGTTTGCTCCAGCCGGGCACGGTGGCTCATACCTGTAATCCCAGAACTTTGGGAGGCCTAGGTGGGTGGATCACCTGAGGTCAGGAGTTCGAGACCAGCCTGGCCAACATGGTGAAACCACGTCTCTACTAAAAATACAAAAAATTAGCTGAGTGTGGTGGCAGGCACCTGTAATCTCAGCTACTCAGGAGGCTAAGGCAGGAGAATTGCTTGAACCGGGGAGGGCAGAGGTTGCAGGGAGCCAAGATTGTCCAGCCTGGGTGACAGAGTGACACTCTGTCTTAAAACAGTAAAAGGTTTGCTCTATTATCTGCTTAAATAATTTCTATAAACACAGTCACTTTGAAGATCACTAAAGGCTGCATTAGGAGAACAAAATTAACAGTTTGCCATTCCTTCCTTAGAACTCAGCAACCCCTTGGAAGTATTGAACTTTTTAATATAATTGTAATTTGCAAGTTTGAATGCTAAAACCTTACGGGAGAGAAGCCACTATAAGTGTACGCTTGGTTTTGAGTTTTCACAATGGAAAGGACTAAACATTAAAATGTTTTCTGAGAAAAAATATCAATAGCCAACCACTATTGTGTAAAATTAATTTTCTAATTTTTTTTTTTTTTTTTTTTTTTTTCCCATAGGTAAATGTTATTAACGCTTTACCTAGCACCGCTTCCACCCCCCAACACAAACCTTGACTGTCGGGTGAGAAACAACAACTGAGAGAGGCATTATTATTTCTAACAGAAAGACAGAGCATTCTTTATTATTATATGAATTTTTTTATTTCCATAGGTTTTGGGGGAACTGGTGGTATTTGGTTACATGAGAGTAAGTTCTTTAGTGGTGATTTGTGAGATTTTGGTGCACCCATCACCTGAGCAGTATACGCTGAGACAGAGCATTCTTACGCAGCTCAGCTCCATGGTTTTGTCAAGCACACGTCTATGTGCTCGTGTGGGTGAGGCTTTCCTATAACGTGCACATGTGTGTGTGGCTTTCCTATAACGATTGGAAAAGGATTGGTGCTTTAAAGTCCTTTTGTAATGTCAAATACAAATAAAATAAATAATTTTCTTAAAAAGTTTCTGTGACAGTGTATCTGTCACTTACTGGACATTAGTCATTTGAAATGCAAAGATATCTGTTCATCTGGACTGTCATGAATAATAAATAATCTGTCAATAATTTGTTACGTAATATTTATTATCTCAGATTTAGGATAACAATGCCAACCAGTTACCAAGGAGGATAGTTGCCTGAAGCTGGTTTTCTGTGATGTTGGTGGATTTTCACCTTGTTATCGTCTCTCACCCAATCCACTGGATAACTTTCGGTGCATATTTTCACAATGGCTGACCAGAGTTAATTAAAGCCACATTCTATGGCCATGAGATACCACAAAGCTAAGTGACCTATATAGAAACTAATGGAGTTTTACACTTCAACATTGACTGCATTTGCTCTGTTAGCAAAACACATGAATTGTCTCACTCCATTCTACTAGGTAAAAAGAAATAAGAATCATGTTACAAACTCTGGTAGATTAAGAACTTTAAGAACCCCGAGTAATACATTCTTCTGCTACTCTTCATTACTGCCACAAAGAGAAAAGGAAAGAACAAACAAAAAAGAAGAGATGAAGTGATGTTTTCTTTACAATAATATTAATTAACAATTTAGGCAAGGAATAGACTTACCAACAATATCACATAAATATTTGTATTGTACGAGTTAAGTCTGTAACTCCTTTTAGGACTACCATAACCGCCCAATGGGTTCACCTTGCCTGCTGCCTAGACAGAGCCAATTAATTTATCAAGACAAGAGACTTGCAATGGAGAAAAAGTAATTCATCCAGAGCCGGCTGTGTGGGAGACTGGAGTTTTATTATTACTCAAATCAGTCTCTTGGAACATTCAGGGATCAGAGTTTTTAAAGAAAATTTGGCGGGTAGGGGCTTGGAAAATGGGGAGTGCTGATTGGCCAGGTTGGGGGTGGAATCACAGTGAGTTTTTCTTGCTGCTTTCTGTTCCTGGGTCGGGTGGCAGAACTGGTTGAGCCAGATTACTGGTCTAGATGGTGTCAGCTGATCCACTGAGTGCAGCTATGAGATATTGTAAAATATCTCAAGCACTGATCTTAAGTTTTACAATAGTGATGTTATTCCCAGCACCAATTTGGGAAGGTTCAGACTCTTGGAACTAGATGCTGAATGATCCCTAAACTGTAATTTCTAATCTTGTAGCTAATTTGTTAGTCCTGCAAAGGCAGACTGGTCCCCAGGCAAGAAGGGAGTCTTTTGGGGAAAGGGCTATTATCAATTTTGCTTTAGAGTTAAACCATGAACTGAATTCCTTCCTAAAGTTAGTTTGGCCTACCCTCAAGAATGAACAAGGATAGCTTAAAGGTTAGAAGCAAGATGGAGTGTGTTAGGTCTGATTTATTTCACCGTCATACTCTCCTCAGTTATAATTTTGCAAAGGCGGTTTCACTACTCCTTGGGCAGTACTTTGAAATCCACTACAAAAATATTTTGGACTGGAAAGTTTGTAAGTACGAGTTACTCTTCACTTAATGATTTTTAGTGTCAGTCATCTTATTTAAAAAAATAGACAACTTTTTTGACACAAAGGTGATTTAGAAGTATCACAACATGGTCTTATAATGCAAGGTTTACAAGATTAACAAATGACCTTCTTTCCTTTAGGACAGGGGTCCCCAACCCCTGGGCCGTGGACTGGTACCAGTCTGTGGCCTGTTAGGAACTGGGCCACACAGCAGGGGGTGAGCGGTGGGCAAGCAACCAAAGCTTCATCGGTATTTACAACCACTACCCATCACTGGCATTACTGCCTGAGCTCTGCCTCCTGTGAGATCAGCAGCGGCATTGGATTCTCATAGGAATGAGAATGCGCAGTGGCTCACACCTGTAATCCCAGCACTTTGAAAGGCCAAGGCAGGTAGATCACCTGAGATCAGGAGTTCAAGACCAGCCTGGTCAACATGCAGAAACCCCGTCTCTACTAAAAATACAAAAAAAAAGTTAGCTGGCCATGGCGGTGGCAGGCACCTGTAATTCCAGCTACTCAGGAGGCTGAGGCAGGAGAATCACTTGAACCTGGGTGGTGGAGGTTGCAGTGAGCCGAGATAGAGCCATTGCACTGTAGCCTGGGGAACAAGGGCGACACTGTGGCTCAAAAAAAATAAGAAAAATAAAAAATAAATTTTAAAAAAATTCTCGTAGGAGCACAAACCCTGTTGTGAACTGTGCATTCAAGGGATCTAGGTTGCATGTTCCTTATGAGAATCTAATGCCTCATGATCTGTCACTGTCTCCCATCAGCCCCAGACTGGACCTTCTTGTTGCAGGAAAACAAGCTCAGGGCTCCCACTGATTCTACATTATGATGAGTTGTATAATTATTTCATTATATATTACAATGTAATAATAACAGAAATAAATTGCACAATTGCATTTGAGTCATCCCAACACCATGCCTCCCACACTGGTTCGTGGCAAAATTGTATTCCACAAAACCAATCCCCTGTGCTAAAAACACTGGGGACCACTGCTTTAGGCATTATCCCTAAAATTTGCAACCTGTGTCACCACGTGGCGGAGATATACTGCTTCAAGTAATCTAATACTGTAGTTTCTTGAGGTCCAATTTTAACTAGGAATTTTCCAGAAATATGTATCCATATTTACACCATGGTGTGTATGCTCATTGAAATGGCTAGACGCAACAGGCATGAAGAGTACATAAGGCACTCTTAAGAGCACATGCCTGGAAGGAGGTTTGTGTCTGTCTGTTCCCTGCTGTGCCCGGATCCTGTGGATGATCTGACACTAATTAGCTGCTCAACAAGTATTTGTGGAGCGGATGGAGAATGAATAGAAGGAGCCTTCCTGAAGTGGGTATAATTTGGTATTCTCAGTAATCACAACTTTATCATTCTCAACAATAAATTACTATATTCTATTTAGAGACTTTTTGTCTTGGAGTAAAATCTCTCAACAGACTTGTTTTATTCAATGAACATTCAGTCTGACCTGCATTCCGGAGTCCCTCTGGGGAAATTTAACTGGACATGTTTGCAATATTTACTCCTTCAAGGGTATCAATGTGGATTAAAGTAAAAATGTTAATTTGTATTTCCAGCAGTCTGTAATATATCAGGGAGAGGAGCGGATAGGAAAGGATAGGAATGGCTCTGTGGCAAGAATAATATAGTTACACTCAACAGATGTGGAAATGATCAGTTTCTAGTTTTCTTAGCCAGCACATGCTAAGTACTGACTGCAGGCTTCTTTGTTATCCTGTTGGGTAGGTCTCACCTTTCTTATCTTTAAAATGAGGACAATATTACCTGCCTCCTAAGGTCATTAGATCAATGAGCTGCTACACGTAAACTGTTGAGCACAGTACTTAGCAACTCTCACCCAGTTTTAATCAATATTCCAGACTTGAACTATATAGATGATACACTCTGGGAGTGTCTTAGTCAATTTCAGCTGCTGTAACAGAATATCTTAGACTGCAGTAATGAATAAACAACAGAAACTGCTCATTGTTCTGGAGCCTGGGAAGTCTGAGATCAAGGCACCAGCAGATTTGGTGTCTGCTTCATAGATGGTGACTTCTTGCTGTGTCCTTACATGACAGAAGTGGGCAAACAAACTCCCTCTGGCCTCTTTTATGTGGGCACTAATCCCATCCCTGAGGGCTCTGCCCTCATGACTTAATCACTTCCTCAAAGGCCCCACCTCTTACAACTATCACACTGGAAATTAAGTTTCAACATACAATTTCAGGCAGGGAACACAAATACTCAAACCATAGAAGAGATGCTGAATAACTTTGCTCACATGACAATTGTAGTTAAGTGATGGAACTGGACTTTGACCCCAGATCCACCAGTTTCAAAACCCATACCTTTTAATTTGTTCTGTAATACTAGCTCTTTTTGTATTAAGAAAACCCTTTATGACTTGTTTTCCCCATCAAAATATTACTCTTCCTTCTTCTGTTTACAGTTTCACCTGTTGTGTTCCTTTGGTAAATTTTCTCTGAGTGGTTCTTAACTTTTCTGAGTTTGCATATTCTTTGAACATCTGATAGAAGTTCTGCACCATCTCTACCCCGCAAAAAATACCTAGACAAGAAAGTTACATACTCCAAAAATCTTGCATAGAATGTAGTCAACAAAAGTCTAACCTAAATCCTCTTTTTCTAAATACCTTGTCTTTAAAAATCACTTTTCAATGTTGGTACCGCAATAAGAAATATGTCAAACCCAAAACTACTTAATGTCTGCTTTAAATTTTAACTTTTTTTTTTTTTTTTTTTTGGAGACAAAATCTCACTCTGTTGCCCAGGCTGGAATGCAGTGCCACGAACTTGGCTCACTGCAACCTCCACCTCCTGATTCAAGCAATTCTCCTGCCTCTACCTCAGGTTCAAGTGATTCTCCTGCCTCAGCCTCCCACGTAGGTGGGATTACAGACATATGCCACAATGCCCAGCTAATTTTTTTTTTGTATTTTTAGTAGAAATGAGGTTTCACCACGTTAGCCAGGCTGGCCTCAAACTCCTGACCGCAAGTGATCCACCCATCTCAGCCTCCCAAAGTGCTGGGATTACAGGCGTCAGCCACCATGCCGAACTGTCCCATCCCGCGGGATCATCAATGTAGGCCCTAGAAGAGGGAGTGGGAACTTGGGGGGACAAGAGACACGAGAAATGGAGACAAGACAGTATCCTGATCAAGTCTCATTTATTGGTGGCAGTGTAATGCCTTATATAGACCGGCAGGGGCGGAGGTTGGGCCAGGGCGATGATGGTGGCCCTGCGGTGGGCGTGGCCAGGTGGGTCTCGCTCTTCTCGGGTCGGATCGCCATGCTGCGCCTCGCCGCCGGGTTGGTAATTTTCTCTCGGCGCCGGGATGGCGCCGCTCTAAAGTTGATCATTTTCCGGCACGGGAAAAATGGGGATGAAGAACCAGGAAGAGCCATTTGTACTGGTGTATGAGACAGCAGAACAGGAAGAAAGTAAATCTAGGAGGAGGCATAAAGTGAAATGTATAGAGCTCAGGCGCCAGTCACCAGTTATAATCGCTATGGCTGGGCCACGCAGTTCGACAGGTCCCCTTTTATTATTTCATGATGAGAGATAGCCCCTCGAACTGCACCTGTCTTAGGTTGGGTCAACTCATCCCCACCTTTTAAGCCCGCCATGATTAGGCAGCAGCAAGGTGGCCTCCTGTCTTAGGCTCAATTGGGGTGGTGTCCTCTTACCTGTCATTGACTGTCCAGTTCAGCTCACAGGGAGGTGGTCTTATAAGGGCAGATAAGACTCACCATGTTCAGACATCTCAAGGCTGCATGAGCAATGGACCAAGGGCTTGGCCCTGAAGGCCTCGACGGTCGCCTGACCATCATAAGCTTATTAAGATTATAGGCCCAAGAGTGAGAAAGAGGAAGGTGGGTAAAAGCGATCAAAAAATGTAGGAGATAAGGGAGAAGTCCGCGGGAGCCCAGTCCAAAGCCGGATTGGCTGCCAGGTCTTTTCTGGGCGCTTTTCTAGCTCTTCTTGTAAGGTCTTTTTATTTTATCTCTAATGATCCCGGATTTGTTAGCATAAAAACAGCATCTTTCCTGTAGAGCCAAACAGATCCCTCTCCTGTTCTGTTGTTAGTAAGTCTAGACCCTTCTGTTTTGGGAGAACTACTTCAGCCAATGAGCCTGCACTGACTTTGTAGATCTTGTATAGTACTGATAAAGTTTGTACACTAATTGACTGGATAATTTAGTATATTGGGTTAGTGAGACTCCTATAGGCCTGTAGCCCTCGTTGTAAATGCAGTGCATTCCCAGTCCAGCCTGCTAACAAGGGAATAAATTGTATGGGCCCATTTGTCTATATATAAAATGCTCAATAGCTGGATGGGGATAGGTTCATCTCCAGGGGATGATATCAATGTCGGGAGAAGAGTGGCTAAACATGCTCGTCCAATTTGTGGGTAGATAGCATAGCGCCATGTTGTTTCCACAGAGGAAAACCAAGCCATTTATAGTACACAAGGGCTGGTGACATTGATTATGGAGGTACAGTTGTTGATCACAACGAGCCTAGATCGATTTCTTCCAGTGCTACAAGAGGGGTGAAAGAGGCAAGAGAGCAGGAAATTTCATTGGTTGAACTAAGAGGGAGAAACAACACAAGAGTTACTGACCAAGGAGTCACCTGTGCAATTGACATAGGATAATGGAAAAGTTAGGTATAGCGAGAGGAGAAGGGGGACCCATTTTAGACAAAGCCAAATAAATCATGGGCAAGGCTTCATTGACATTTTGGAGTGTTGTAAGTGGCATTAAGGATATCAAAGTTTACATCGATCATAAGGTTATTCTACCTTAGGCAGGGCCAAGGGTGATATTGAATTTCAGGATACAGGGCTTTATGAATTTCTTTTCTAGTTTTTTCTGAACAGTTTTAATTCTTGGTGGTGTCTAATGACCTCCCCATCAGAGATGTGGATAGGGCTGTAGTACCCAGCAAACAGGTGGTTCGTCCTTTGGCCGTTACAAGGAGATTGTACAAGCTTATTGGTGGATCCTAATACTTGTAATGCCACTGGTACTTCCAGTTTGTGTTTTAGTAACATAGCCAGATAGTATGTTTTTATTGCCTGATTTGCATTGTTGATATGAGGTGTAGCAAGAACTGCGCAGAGGACTGGAAAGAACTACAGGGCATTCTGGAGCGGCCCGCCAGGGAGGTGTCTCTGGGCTTGACTTACATTTCCATAGCTGGTTTGGCATTAAGTAAGCTGTCTTACCCGAAAGCAAGTCACTTGAAGATTCGTCTGACAGAGGTTCAGATACTTGTTCCCTCAGCTGCAGTCAAGCAAGGCTGGCCGTGTTGTTTCATATTAGTTCTATTGCTTTACGAGGGTCATCAAACCTGCACAGATTGTCACTATGTTATATAAAATGATGGCTTTCCAAAAGAATCTCATGTTGGGCTTCATTTTCTGAAACAAAAGGGCAAGAAACTTCTCAGGAGGATTGTTTTCCCGATTGACAATGGTTATGATTCATTTGTTCCACTAATTTTTGGCAGCCATCTGGTTGCATCATTTTTTTTGTGAGAAAATACATACTGAGCCTCTTCCCAAATTAAAACTGGGTCAGGGCCAGCTGAATTCATCGAAAGGGATCTTTCCATTTTACCACATTAAGTAACTGTTTGAGATTCAGGATGCCAGAAATGGTCGGCAGCAGATTTCCGTGACTGTCCAAATTTTAAAAAATTAAGGATAAAGAGGCATGATTAAGTATGTTCTGGGGTACCCCTTCACGAGGTACCAGCCCCCCTTTATTTTTCGATAGTAGTTTTAATGACAGATGGGCCTCTCTCTACTATACCTTGTCCTTGGGGATTGTAGGGAATGCCTGTGATATGTTTAATTTGTAGGGTGTTGCAGAATTGTAAGAAAGTTTGGCTATGTAACCAGGAATCAAGCATTCGTCTTAATTTGTTTGGGAATACCTTAAGATGGAAAAGCAATGTACAAATGAGTTATGACATGTTTGTGGCCTCTCCTGCTGGAGAGTTGCAATAATGAACCCACTATAGGTGTCTATGCATACATGAATATATTTTAGTTGGCCAAATTCTGAGTGATGTGTAACGTCCATTTGCCAAATTTCGTTGGGATGAGTCCTCGAGGGTTAACTCCTAGATGAGAACGGTAAATAAGTTATGCAGTTGGCACATTGTTTAACTATTTGTCGGGCTTGTTCTCTAGTAATTTTAAACATAAGTCTTAAGGTCTGGGCGCTTCTATGATGTAGGGCATGTGCTGCTTTTGTGCTTGTTGTAAATTGTCTGTGTGACTGTGGCTATGGTTTTGTTACATAAATAGCTGTTGAATTACCTGTGCTAAAGGTCCCGGTAATCCTGAATGTGCTCTAATATGTCCAAGGAAAAAGGAGTAGTCCTTTGAATAAGTTGCGACATTGTAGAAATAGGTTAGCTGTGTTTGAAATATGTTTAATTTGAAAATGCCCCCAAGAGGGTATTGAATGAGCCAGGTAGGCACTGTCTGTGTAAATATTAAGTGGCTGACAAGGAAAGTTGATAATGCTGCAATTATGGCCTGTAATTTGACTAGCTGAGTTTTACGTATAAGTGGTTTGAATTTGACAATTGTATTATTGTAGGTGTAAGTAGCGAAATCCTGTGGAAGATCCATCAGTGAAAATTAGTAATGCCATTGAGAGGTTCCTACTGGTAATATGAGGAAATACAAACGCATGAAGTTTGCAAAATTGAATGAGTTTGTTAGGTGGGTAATGGTGGTCAATTGTGCCAGTGTAGAAGCTAAGCACTGGTCAGGCTTCTGTATTTGTAAATGTTTTCACTTGATGCATTTATGTAGGGCTGTATAATGGTAGAGGTTCTTCCAAAGTATTTTCTACTGTTTTCTCTTCCCAAGATAATTAGGATCAGCTAGCATCATAATAAGGCAACAAAACCCTTTGGGGAGTGAGGGCAGGTGTACCCACATAATGGGATTGTTTTGCCCTACAAACCAGCAGGTGTCATTGCTGTGAAAAATAAATTTGAACAGCCACACAGAAATAATCAATACTGGTAACAAATTGTGTTGTAATGGGATTTTCTACCCGTTGGAGTGCCAGCACGCTTCTTTGAAACGGACCGGGGATTTCGATTAGAGTCTCCTTAATATATCGAAAAGAGGTTTTAACTCCTGTGGTAAAGTTTTAAGTATGGTCGGCCAATTTATGTCTCCCAGTAATTTTGGAAATCATTTAAAGTTTTTAGTTACCACTTATAAAATCTTGATTAATGATTTTGGGTCCATTGGAAAACCAAGATAGGTATATGGATTTTGTAGTTGTATTTTTCTCAGGCTATTTGTAGTCCGCCGTTGTCAACCTGTTTGAGTTGGGCAAAGCACTGTAAGATTTGGTCACCAATTTGTCCTGCTATTAAAATATCATCCATATAATATATATACCAGTCTTGCCATTTTTCTGACTGGTTCTATAGGCAGCTGCCAAGCATATTTTTATACAGACTATTGGCCATACCCCTGAGGTAAGACTTCCATTGGTAACGTTGGCTGCCTAAAATTTGTAGATGGAAGACTAAAGGCAAACCTTTCGATCAGCAGGATGAAGGGGACCGAAGAAGCAAATTCATGCCCAACAATGACGGCAACATTTTGAGGAATCTCCCAAATCGGTGAGGCGCAGTCCCGCTAGGCAAGTACCATGGGCACCATAGTGATATTTACTGCTCTGAAATCTTGTAAGAGTCTCCATTTGCCAGACTTTTTCTTAATGACAAAGAGAGGCCCCGGCGGAATGGTTTCTGCAATATGCCTCAGGCAGTTGTTCCTGCACTAACTGTTGGGCAGCACTTAGCTTATCATTAAGTAAAGGCCACTGATCAACCCAAACGGCTCATCTGACTTCCAAGGTGGGGTCAGCACACTTTTGGGTGCAGGTATGTCAGTGGCCTGGGCCAAAAATTTCCAAAGTACTAAGTTGTCCTTTATAATCGGTATAGGCTGTGGAATACCAGTTTTTTCCACATTCAACAGTGTATCCTTGAGTTAAAGATTAACAGGTAAGTGAGGGATGATAAATCATTTAATGAGGCCTGAATTGTTTTCTTTTATCTGTCCATGTTAGGTATTTAGAACTCTGTTTAGATTACTGCTTTGTCCAATTCCTCTCAGGTGAGTTAAAGTTCTGTGGTGTGGCCAATGAGAGGGCTAATCTTGTTTAATGATGGTTACATCGCCCCTGTGTCTATTAGGCCCAGTAATGCCTTATCTTCAACCCAAGAGGCTTTTGATTTGTAATGGTTGCACCTATATATTTGATCCATCCAAAACCTTTGCATTCCTGTTAGAGGTTGGATATTATTATCTGTTTTAACTAAGGGTAGCAAAACTAACTGTGCTATTCTAACCCCTTTGAGGACAGTAATAATGTTGTTAATAGCCTGGCCATGATTTTAATTTCTCCTTCATAATCATCATTATTGATAACCCAGGGAGGACTTGTAAACCTTTCATGGTGACACTACTTCTTCCCAAGAGCCCAAAAGTGTCAGGTGGTAGCGCCCATATTCCTGTGTTGGCCAGGTCCCATCTCAGGTGTTAATACTGTGTGGGAGGTGGAACTGAGGTCCAGTCCTGCACTTCCTGGGGTTGCTCTACTGGGCTTTGAAATGGGATTGCTATTGGAACAAAGCTGACCGCCCCATATGCTTGTTTAGGGTCTGGGGCTGGCTCCTTACCCCATTTCCTGCTGAGACGAGCAAAGGATTTCCTTTGACTATCAGTTTTAGATTTACATTCGTTGGCCCAGTGCCTTCCCTCTTTACACCTGGGCAAAGGCCTGGAATTTTGTTTCTGGATTTTTATTTTGGTTTTCATGGCAACCTTTTTGCAGCATCCTTTACCGTGATTTAAAAGCATCCCCTTATCTTTACCTTGTTATTGAGTGCTTCCTTACTGTTTGACTGCTAAAGGCGCTACTGCTAGACCCTGTTGATATGAGGGCCCAATGACGAACAACAAAGGCGATATATCCTGTTAAATCTGTTTTCTTTCGAGGTCTGATTGCCGCTATAGGCGGCGATGCTTACATGCCAACTGTTTAACATAATCTACACCCGTTTCTTACTTCCAAAATTCTACCTGCCGTGGGCGAGTCTATGTACAAATCTGAGAACGCTCATCTGGTTCCTTGTTTGACTGCCGCGGAGTGAGGCCCTGCCTTTTAACAGGGAGTTTCCTCCAGGCTTTGTAGCATGCCTGATTTAGAAACAAGCCAGGATCATATTGCATTTGGGCCTGAGTGTCTGCATAGTTACCTGAACCAGTTAACATATCAAAAATCCCAGCCAGTTTCCTGCCTGTTGGTTTCTTTTTAGCTGTGTCTCAATTTTCAAAAAACTTGACTTCCAAATTAAATGATCTCCCAGAAAGAACTGCCCTAACTAAGGTATTCCAATCTGTAGGTGAGCCAGTTATCGGGTTGCTAGATTCCACTATTATTATTGCGAGTATATGAGCAGTAGCCCCATATTGAGAAGCAGCAGTTTTTAACTCTTTATGATAGTGAAATCGTTCCAGTATGATGTTCCCAAGCCAGTCCTTGCCCATCTGTGGTTTCAGTAATCAAAGATGTCTTGGGGGAGGAGTCTTCTATGTTGGTTAGCAACTAACCCCTCTTTGAACGTAAGCTGTCCAGGGCCGCTGAGGTGGGCGAGGAACCCTCCATAACATCTGGGTTAGGTATCTTTTCATTTCCTGTTTTAATTTTGGAGCCTAATTATCAATGATTGATGCAACTCCTCAAGTTTAATTTGTTCTTCTAGTTGAGCAATTTTGTTTTAATTCTTTTCTTTTGGGATCTACTACTGCCATAACAATGGGCGGAGAAGCCCCATTACGTGTCCCATTATATGAGGGCGGCGTGGCGCGGAGGCCAGTCAAGTTATGATATTTAGCCTTCCTAACCATCCTCTAATTTATGTCTGATTGATCAGGCTATTAGTTTTCCTCTTTGAGGCTTGTAAACTGGATATTTTTTCTGTTTGTTTTGTGTAACATTTCTTTTTATCTGTTACAGAAGGGAGACTTACTTCCTCATCATCGCCTCAAGGGAATGAGATCCTCCTCCGCATTAAGTGAGGCTTTGTGAGTGTTAGAGCGAACTAACTCAGAATATGTTCTGTTTGGATGACCGCTGCCATGACTTGTGGATCGACCTCCTTATCTATCAAATCTTTAATGAGATTCCAATAAGAGAAGGTGGTCACAGGAATTTTTCTGGCCCGTATATTATAATAATCTTGAAAACAATCTCTACTTACGCCATCGCTATCATCAATAGTTCCTTCCTGTGGGGAACCAAGGGCAAGTGTCTTTTACAAAATCAAAAAATTTAAAAACAAATCATTACCTTGATCCTGATTCAACGGATCTGAAACCGATTTGTTGACTCGACTGTCCTTTTCACCTCTCGATCGATAGTTTGCCGGATCGACTGATCCTTCTGAGCACGCGCAGGTTCCGGCCCCGCTGGATTGTCAATGTAGGCCCTAGAAGAGGGAGTGGAACTGGGGACAAGAGATATGAGAAATGGAGACAAGATAGCATCCTGATCAAGTCTCGCTTATTGGTGGCAGTGTGGTCGCCTTATAGACCGGGCAGGGCGGAGGTTGGGCCAGGATGCATGATGGTGGCCCTGTGGTGGGTGGCCAGGTAGACCTCGCTCTTCTCGTGGGACGCCATGTTGCTCGCTCGTTGGTAATTTTCCGGCCGGGATGGCTCGCGCTGTTGATCATTTTCCGGCACGCGATGAAGAACCAGGAAGAGCCATTTGTACTCATGCATGAGACAGCAGAACAGGGAAGAAAGTAAATCTAGGGAGGAGGCATAGTGAAATGTATAGAGCTCAGGTGTCAGTCATCAGTTATAATCGCCATGGTCGGGCCACGAGCCCGACAATCAATCCAAATTTTAATTTTTAAGAACTCCAGCTTATAGAAAAATTGAACTATATAGCAAAGCAAAATGAGTTGGGGCACTTTTTTTTCCTGTGGGGATTAAAGGCACTATCATACAAAATTTAGTATGCCTTCTGAAATATAAGTTGACTCATGTTACACATATAATTTTATACACTTTTTCAGGTAACATTATGTAAAAATGTTTCTCCATTTTATGCATGAAAATAGTGGCATTAAACTCCCTCGAATGTGAACATTTTCCAGTTTAAGTTATTTTTCTTTTTCCTTTGACATAAATTTTTGAATATTTGATGTTACTCTTGGAATTAGTCACAGTATGAGATGATGGCAGCTAGATGTATGCTTTTTTAAAAGACTTGTTGGTACATTCTGACAAACTGTTTTCCTAAATAAAAACATTGCTTTTTATTTTATGTAGGCAATTCATGCATGTGTAAATATATGCACAATTTTCATATTTACAAATTTCAATTTTTATGATTTTGTTAAATAACACTAGCCTAACAGCTTAAATTTCAGTTTTCATATATGTGTAACAAAAAATTTGACCTTGTCCTATGAGTTACTCTCTAAAACCTTAGAATTTCTGGAACAATAGGAGCACCTTTTTTTTCACGTTCATCCTCCTGCAGACCAGAGCTAATGGTTTATGTTAGCAAGTTGACTCATGGTAGGTACATTGGGCCATGTAATATCAGCTCAACCTTTGGTGGGGAGACTGAGTTCAACCACAGGGTAATCAATCAATCAATCAATCATGCCTACAAAATGAAGCCCCAGTAAAAACTCTGGACATTGAAGCTAGGGACACTTTTCTGTTTGGCAATACCGAGCATACTGTCATACATCAATGCGAAGAGGGTAGCATGTCCTGGCGTCAATAGAAGCTTTGCATTTGGAACCTTTCCATAAATATCCAATGTATGATAATATACCAGAATTAACCAGTCCTTACAGATGGACATATGTACATATATGGTTCTTGGAATAGTTTTGAAACACAGTAAAACTATTTATTTGTATTGTGATTTTCAGTTTTCAGTACTTTTACATTCCTTGTGTTATTCGCCACTGAAGACACTCTTGAGGCTGACCTACCTCTGGTGGCAATCACTGTCCATTGCTTTTTCTAGAGCTCATTCCTCCTTCTTTGTCTGAATACTCAAAAAGTAGGTCAAATCAATTAGTGCCAGACTTAACGCTGTGGGATTGTCAACCTTCAACCCTCTCTGAGAATAAGAATAAGCTGAGGAGCTTAAAAATAATATTGCAGAGGCTTGGGTCCCACCCACAGAGATTCCAATTCAATTTGCTTGAGGTACAGCCTCAGCATCAGTATTTTTAGAGTTCTTAGGTGATTCTAAAGAACAGTCAGGAGCAAGAGTCAGGGTTCTCATGCATGATAAATTCGAGAATTAAAAAGTCTGAGGCTTTAAGTGAAGTAAAATAAGTTAACAGCTAGTTTTTAAAAAATAACCACACCTTATATATTTAAAATAATTATTTAATATATAATGTAAATGTTTCCATGATTAGATTAACTAAATAAGGTTTACCTATGTAACCCCTGGCACTTGTATGGAGCAAAGCTGATGTAAAAAGTAAGGCTGGGAGGCGGGGTGTGGTGGTTCACGCCTGTAATCTCAGCACTTTAGGAGGCCAAGGTGGGAGGATAACTTGAGGCCAGGAGTTCAAGACCGGCCTGGCCAACATGGTGAAATCTTGTCTCTACTAAAAATACAAAAATTAACCGGGTACAGTGACATGCACCTGTAGTCTCAGCTACTTGGGAGGCTGAGGCAGGAGAATCACTTGAACCCAGGAAGTGGAGGTTGTAGTGAGCTGAGATCACGGCATGCACCACTCCAGCCTGGGTGACAGAGTAAGACTCCGTCTCAAAAAAAAAAAAAAAAGAAAAGAAAAGAAAAGAAAAGAAGCCTGGGAGAAACACTTCCAAATTGGTGGGATAAGGACCTCTGAAAATCTGTTCCTCCAAAAAGCAACGTGAACACTGTCAACATGGTCAAAATCAACATCTTCACAACTCTGAAAATTAGCCAAAGGCTCACAACAATCTGCGAAATATTTATTCAAGAGCATGGCAAAATTTCAGCAAAAACAGTGAGCTTCGTGGTGTTGGAAGCAGCCTCTTCCATCCCCATGGCAGCCTTGAAAGGCAGCAGCCTGGCAGCTGTTTCTGTCTTGAAAGTCAGCAGCCACCGGAGAGAGCAGGACAATGATGGAGCTCCCGGCAAGCCTGATCCCAAGATACAGTTGGGGAAAGCAAAAGCCTGGCCACAAATATTAAAAGGAAAATTCAGGGAATGAGATATCAATAAGAGACTTTGAATATGTCCAAAATATCATAGGAAAAATAAAGACCCACCCATGTACAAGGCTGTGTACATAACCAGTAAGGACTTGAAAAGTCCCAAATCTCTCACCCAGAGGTGCTTAAGGCCTTATGCAAACAGGAAGTCAAGGTGAAGGCAGAGTTGCAAACTGCCAGAGCATTGCAGATGTGCCCCACTGTGTACTCAGAGGCCCTTGTAAGACTGGGAGACAGTGGCTCAAGGCCTTCAGGGAAGTTTCTGTCTAATCATTAACTGACCCCTAAGCTAACCAGGCACATACTTCAGAGGCCACACAGAACAAAGAATAGAGGCTTTATGGAATTCGTTCAGAAAAGACTTTAAACAAACAAAAGCAACATAAACAACAACAGACCCTGGGGATTGAGGGGAATCTGGTTTTAAGAGTTGTCACACTATAATAGTGTTTTCATTAATAGATTTCCTTTTGAAAGCCATTTTAGGTTTAATAAAAAATTAAGCAGCTAGTACAGAGTTCACACAGCTCCCCTGTTCCTTTTTTTTTTTTTTTTTGAGAATGATTTTCGCTCTGTCACTCAGGCTGGAATACAGTGTTGCAATCTTGACTCACTGCAACCTCCGCCTCCCAGGTTCAAAGAATTCTCCTGCCTCAGCCTCCTAAGTAGCTGGGACTACTCCTGCCTGTCACCACATCCGGCTAATTTTTGTATTTTTACTAGAGACAGGTTTCACTATGTTGGCCAGGCTAATCTCAACTCCTGAGCTCAAGTGATCCTCCTGCCTCAGCCTCCCAAAGTGTTGGGATTACAGGTATGAGCCACCATACCAGGCCAGCTCCCCTGTTCTTAACAATGAATTAGTGTGATATATGTGTTATAATTGATGTGCCTATCTTGATATATTATTATTAACTGAAGTCTATATTTTACATTAAGGTTCATTCTTTTTTTATTTTTATTTTGTTTTTATTTTTGGTACAGGTCCTCCAGCCATTGCTCAGGCTGAAATGCAGTGATATAATTATATCTCACTGCAGCCTCAACCTCCTGGGTTCAAGCAATCTTCCTGCCTCAGCCTCCTGAATAGGTAGGACCACAGGTGTGTGCACCACCACATCCAGTTAATTTTTTCTTTTGCTTTCTAGAGATGAGGTCTCACTATGTTACCTAGGCTCGTCTTGAACTCCTGGGCTCAAGCAATCCTCCCACCTCAACCTCCCAGAAATTACAGGCATGAACCACCATGCCTGGCCCTTTATTATTTTTTATTTTTTATTTTTTGGACTCCTGGCAAGCTGCAAAAAGTTCACTCTTTATGTTTTATATTCTATGGGTCTAAAGACATGAATCCACCATTATAGTACAATACAGAATAGTTTCACTGCCCTAAAACTCCACTGTACTCCACCTATTCATTTCTCTTCCCCTCACTGTGAAGCACTGACAACCACTGATCTTTTTACTACTTTTTTCTTGCCCCTCCTCCTGCACTTTACTTGTCCACCCTCAAGAGGTCACAGCTCAGGTGGTGTCTAACCACTCTTTACTCCAAGGTCAAAATAAGGGTTCTCTCAATACTGTGAAAATGACCACACTGCCCAAAGCAACATACAGATTCAGTGCAATTCCCATAAAAAAATGACATTATTTTTCACAGAATTAGAAAAAACAAACAATCCTAAATTTCATATGGAACCAAAAATGAGGCCAAATCACCAAAGCAATCATAAGTAAAAAAGAACAAATCCTGAGGCATCACATTACCAGACTTCAAGTTATACTACAAGGCTATAGTGACCAAAACAGCATGGTACTGGTATTCAAATAGGCACATAGACCAATGGAATAGAACAGAGAACCCAGAAATAAAGCCAAATACTTACAACCAACTGATCTTTGACAAAGCATGCAGAAACATAAATTAAGTATTTAATAAACGGTGCTGGGATAACTGGCAAGTCACATGTAGAAGAATAAAACTGGATCCTCATCTCTCACTTACACAAAAATCAACTCAAATTGGATCAAAGACTGAAATCCAAGTCCCAAAACCATACAAATTCTAGAATATAACCTTGGA
The DNA here is from genome assembly GCF_008728515.1 of Papio anubis. Lineage (NCBI taxonomy): Eukaryota > Metazoa > Chordata > Mammalia > Primates > Cercopithecidae > Papio > Papio anubis. Next base: position 47,517,059 of record NC_044983.1, on the reverse strand, counting down.
AAAACTCATGTAGACATCAGCATAGGCAAAGAATTCATGACTAACACCCCAAAAGCAAATGCAACAAAAACAAAAATAAAGAAATAGGATATGATTAAATTAAAAAACTTCTGCACAACAAAATAAGTAATCATCAGAGTAAAGAGACAAACCATAGGATGGGAGAAAATATTTGCAAACTATGCATCCGACAAAGGACTAGTATCCATAAGCTACAAAGAACTCAAATAAATCAGCAAGAAAAAGGCAAATAATCCATCAAAAAGCGGGCAAATAACATGAACAAACACTTCTCAAAAGATACACAATCAGTGCTTCTATGGTGGCAACGTAAAAAAGAAGAAGAAGGGCCGGGCGCGGTGGCTCAAGCCTGTAATCCCAGCACTTTGGGAGGCCGAGACGGGCGGATCACGAGGTCAGGAGATCGAGACCATCCTGGCTAACATGGTGAAACCCCGTCTCTAAAAAAAAAAAAAAAAAAGAAGAAGATATACAAATGGCCAACAAACATATGAAAAAAATGCTCAACATCACTAATCATCAGGGAAATGTAAAGTAAAACCACAATTAGATGCCAGCTTACCTCTGGGAGAATGGCCATTAGTAAAAAGTCCAAAAACAATAGATGTTGGTGTGGATGTGGTATAAAGTGATTATTTATACACTGTTGTGGGAATGTAATTAGTACAACCTTTATGGAAAACAGTATGGAAATTCCTTAAAGAATAAATGTGGTTCGACCATTTGATCCAGCAATGCTACCTTTGGGTCTCTACACAAAGGAAAAGAAGTCATTATATGACAGGCACATATATGTTTTTTGCAGCCCAATTCACAATTGCAAAGATGTGGAACCAATCTAAGCACTCATGAACCAATGAGTGAATAAAGAAAATATGGTATATATGCACAATGGAATACTATTCAGCCATCAAAAGGAGTGAAATAATGTCTTTTGCAGCAACTTGGATGGAGCTGGAGGTCACTATTCTAAGTGAAGTAACTCAGGAATGGAAAACCAAACACCGTATGTTCTCACTTACAAGTAGGAGCTGAGCTGTAAATACCCAAAGGCATACAGAGTGATATAATAAACTTTGTAGACTCAGAAGTAGGAGGGGGAAGGAAGGGTGCAAGATAAACTACAATTGGGTACATTGTACTCTATTCCAGTGACAGTGTACTAAAGCCTCAGAATTTACCACTATATAATTCATCCATGTAACCAAAAGCCACTTGTACTCCAAAAGCTGTTGAAATAAATGATAATAATAAAATAAAACAAGAGTTCTCTGCCCAGGTCACTAAGATGTCCTGGGTATACCAGGGGAGAAATCACCTACCCTCAGGCCTGAAGGAGGTGCTGCTGGGCTGCCAGCACTTCAGGAAGGAACCAGACCCAAGCCACACTCACGGGCAAGGGGTAAGTGACAGGGGGCAGGGTGGAGGCCAGGAGTGACACAGTCCCATCTGTCCTGGCACGGTGTCATCCCCATAAGCAATGGGCAATCAGTGCGCACATGTTGGCCCCCACCTCACAATGCACATACATGGAAATGGAAATGGGGTGGGGAGGCCAGAGGGTGGCCCTCCAGCTAGTGTCATGCCTCCTGATCACAAGTTGGCTTGTTCCCGTTGAAGCCAGGATTTGTGGGCACAGGACACAGTGTTCCAGGTGTCCATGTAGCAGTCTATTCACATGAGGATGCACTTCTGCTTGAGATTGTCCTGTGAGCCCC